>NW_025316691.1:1312500-1648014 GCF_910594005.1 Cervus elaphus | reverse complement strand
AAAAACACTATAACCATTTTCGAAAAACAACAGACCTCTCCATGACCTTTGGTCGGGTGATGAGTTCTAACACACAACAAAAAAAGCCAGCTTTTCCAAATCGTGAATATAAGTTATTTCACACATCGACTTTTCCATTTAAGTGTCTAACAAAGAAGCTTAAAATCATTGACTCACTACATAAGCATGGAATTATTTTAAACGTAAATTATGTTCTAGAGGATTCAGGAAGCACTTGGCACATGTGTAAGTGTATCAGACCTAAAACTGTAACTTAGTGGAAGAGTCAGGATAGTCTAAAAATGAATCCCTAACTAAAAGGAATCCGTGCAAGTCCCTGAGCACTTTGCATTTCATGAGAATGACAATCGCTCTTTATCTCGTCATCCAGGAAGGCTGTGGGTTTAGGAGCGAGGATGGGCTTGTTTTAAAGGGTGTTGAGAGCCTTGCAGGATCTTGGGCAATCAAATAGCTTCCTGAGCACTGACATTTATTTCTTAATTTTTAAATTTACAATTCATCCAAATCTTGCAGTCCAAAACAAACAAACAAACAAACAAAAATGTGAAAACATCACAGAAAAATAATATCTGAAAATATCTGATGGCCTTGTGATTCGTAGGGGATAAGCCTAAACTGCCCTTGAAATTGAGGGACTAGTGAATATTGGCCCTCAGATCTCATCATAATCAACGATGAGCAACTTTTGAAGAATTGCCAGAAGTATTTTCAAGTTCGCTGACTTCTCCTGAAGTCAAGATTGCTAGCTGTGATGATTTAAAAATCACTAATTGATAAACATCAATACAATTAGTTAACATCCACGTAGCCAATGTCTATAGAGCCAGGCATAACAGAGTCTAAATTAATCAGATGGGATTCCTATTTTGCAGTGCAGTTGATGAGACAAGTTACACAAGATAGGAGATAATATAAATGAAAAGTGAAGCTATATGAGCAGTGCTTTGGGGAATAAATACTGATGTATAAATCGTCACTTCTGCGAAGGATTATTTCATAGATCCAGCCTATGATTTCTTCATCTGTTCATAGACGTCAGTGTTTAAGTAAGGGTCTTTACTCCAGATGGAGCAAAGTGTGAATTTTCCAGATCCGTCAAATTGAATCCTTCAAGAAACAAATCATTTTTTGAGTCAACTTCTCTTAGAGATCTCTGAAAATTGAATTCTACATTACAAACACTTCCAACATTTCTGCCTGGAAAAATCAGAGTAGATGGAGCTGTGGTAGCCATTAGGAATATTCATAAGTATTCAGCCCATGGAGGACTGCACTTCCCCACTCCCTTGGAAATGAAGTGTGATCACTGACCATCTTTGGCCGGCGAAATATGCATCTAAGTGTCTCTGTCACTTCTGTTCGACGCTTCAAGGGTCAGCGTGTAAGTCACACATTCCCCTCCTCGCTACTGTACTGATGATGTAAAATGTCTGTGCAAATAAAGCCTCCCTCAGACTGGGTCTCTGAGACAGGAAAGGGCAGAGACCCCTGCTGACCCACACTGACCAAGTAGCATGAGCTAAAAGTTATCTTTAATTGTTTTAAGCTCAGAGTGTTGGGGGTTGGGGGCTGGGGGTTGAGTATTCCTGAAGGGATACCTAGCCTGTATTACATTGGAATTCTATTTAACCATTAACGGACAGAGCAAGGTCATTAACATCATGGCGTTGTTTGAAAGTGGACACTTCACATTAAAATCTAGATTTCTGGCGCCTGTTGGCAAAGACCCTGACACGTTTATACATGGTTGATCCCTTGAGCACATCAACAAGCAGGTATATATTCTCCAGCTCATGACAGCCCTCGTGACTCACTATGACCATACCTGAGCAGTCTTCCTCCCTGAGGAGGGGGGGGGGGTGTAAATATTTGACTTTCATCCGCTATCCTAAACGGTCTAAGCATCATCCACGTACTGTGCTGACTGTGGTCCACTGGAATTGCATCTCATTTCCAGTTAGAAACTTCAGTGATACCTGTAGCAACACGAAAAAGTACAAATATCCTCAATACAGCACAAGAGTTAAGAAAATAGATTTTGGAATTCAGCTTCCTAGGTTCAAATACCGGCTCTACCATTTTCTATCTGTATCATCAGGGCAAATCACTTAGCCTCTTCAAATTCCAGTTTCCTTACAAACAGAGCGAGGATAATGACGATCCCAGCTTCAGAGTGTCTGATGAGCTAACACAGTCAAGGGCTTAGACAGTGCCTGACCCCGAATATGCATCCAGTATGTGTTGGATGATATTCTTTTTACTAGAAACAGAGTGATTTCTTCATGTATCCAGCCATCAAGGAATTCAATCAACCTGAAAGATACAGTGGAATTGTTCTGCAGATCTGATTCCAACCAGCACCTGTTTCTGGTAAAAATCAGGGCCCCAGAGCAGAAGCAAATGTCCTTGAGTTTTGTTGTCTCAGGCTAGATGCTGCGCTCAGACTCCTGGTAGGCTGTTCCTAGGAGCACGGGGAACACAGGCATGGAAGGGAGCCAACTGGAGACACACTTGCAAAAACTGTTTGTAGCCCCTGCCAAGTGAACATCAGGACTCAGTTCACTGATCCCAAGGCAATCAGAGAGGGCCACACAGCGTACTTTCTCCCATTCTGACAACTGTGGATGGCCACAGCCACACTGTCCAGGAAAGGGAATTGATGTGAACATTACCCTGCTGAAGGAAAGAGACTGACTTCAACTGAGAAGCTTGTGAGTCACTTCTGAAGAAGTGCATACAATATGCCTTCACCCTGCCCGTAACACATATTTCCATAACACACAGCGATGCACTCGATCGATGTGCATCCTCCAGTAAAGCCCAGCCCTGATGTCTTATAGGAGCCTCTCTGGCCATTGTCATAAGCGAGTCTAATTTTGTGTGAGGCCATGAAAACTCAGTGTTTTTCTTACGCTTGTGCTTATTGCGGGAGGTCTGAGAAGGCACTTCTGAAGGTTTATTCCTACCAGTCGTTGTCATTTTTATCGAGTCTTTATTTATTTTTTTATTTATTTATTTGTTAGTTCTACCAGTTTCTTGCTACCAACCCATCTTCCTCCACCCTCGTGCACACACGATCAGTCATGTAATCCCATGGACTTCGGCCCGCCAGACTCCTCTGTCCATGGATTTTTCCAGGCAAGAATACTGGAGTGGGTTGCCATTTCCTTCTCCATGTATCGAGTCTTTAAAGGTTCCATCACTGAGGTGTGGCTTCGACACGTGTACGAGGCTGAGTAGCAACATGCCCTTCTCCCTAAGTGCAGTAGAAGTCATCCCCACTTCCCAACATGTCTGTCTTCCGGCCTCTGGAGCATGGATTGCTTGAGCTCACCACAGCGTCAGGATATTCTAGAAACCCTTCTGACTGCAGTCTCTTCAGGAGGTTGCAAGTGCTTCACACCTCAGGAATTTACAAAGCACTTTCTACAACCTCAGCTGGGAGAGGAGTCAACACTCGTGACAGTCACAGGCTTCCATGGCCTGGACTTGATTATGGGCTGTGCTTTCATAATCATCGTGTTTCCTATACCAACTAAGATGTCACTGAGAACTTTTTTCTCTATCATCACTGTATCTTTGATGTTCATTAGACATATTATGGGTTTTCCTATATAGCTTCCCTTACGGATGAGGGTCATAGGTTAGCAGTACTTACTAAAACTGACTTCCAGGTAGCTGTGGTAGAACAGGAAAAAGAATGACCAACTGCTGTATTCTGAACATTATGTATGAAAATATTATTCATTTTACTGTTTGCAGTCATCCAAGTCTAACGTTCTGAAATACGCATTCAGAAAAATCAAACAACCGCCTAGGTACTAGGCAGTCTCCCATCCAAGTACTAACCAGGCCCGACCCTGCTCAGTTTCCCAGATCAGAGGAGATAGGGCACGTTCAGGGTGGTACGGCCTTAGACCGAGGCGGCTGCCAGGCGCCCCAAGAGCCCCGCGTTGCGCCTCCCTTTCGTTCTGACCTGCCGGTCGGGCCTGGGGCCGCAGCTCTTGACCGGGCGCGCGCTGCACTTGAGCCTCACGACTGGACTCCGGCCGGCCAGGGCGGGCAGCTCGGGGGCCAGCAGAGGGCGCCCCGGCCCCGCACACCGCCAGCCCCGGCCAGCACCCGTCTGCCCCGCCCGGGCCTGGCGTGCCTGCGGGACCCGGGGTAGGGGGAGAAGGGATGGGTTGCGCGGCGAGGACATCTCGGTGCCCTGCCTCCCTGGGCCTCTTCAGGCTCGCGCCGCACCGAACCCCCAACCCCCGCCCCCCACCATCCCGTTCGCTGCTCAGGGTCACGTGGCTCCGGACGTGTGTGGCTTCGGCCCGGGGCCGCGGTCCCCGGAGCCTCCTGCGGGCTTCGGAGCAGCCCAGCCGGGGCCCCAGGCGCCCATCCTGCCCGGTGCCCAAACCCACCGGAGCGCGTCAGCCCCGCCCTTTCGCCCTACCGAGGCCCGCCTTGCCCCCACGCCGCGGGCCCAGCACAGGACCTTCCTGAGAGAGCAGACGAGCGACAGGCAGGCACCCGGACAGACACTCGCACGCACCCACGCCAAGTGAGACAGAGGCAGAAAGAGACGAGGGTTCAGAGAGAGACTCGAAGACAGCGTGTGGGCAAGGGGGGCCTCGGGCAGGATGCCGGGCAGGTGCAGAGGCCACCCGGCCCTGAGCAGCGAACGGGATGGGGGCGGGGGGAGGCCGCCCAGCAGGGGCGGGCCTGGAGAGGCCCAGGGCGGGAGCGCACCCGAGACCTCCGCGCCCCGCCCCCCTCCCCCCAACACCCCCCCCCGCCCCCGCAGGCACGCCGACAATAGCTTCTCCAGAGTTTGGCCACCTGAGTTTCTAACCTTGTGCGCAACTGAGTGATGACAGTGCATTGAACAGCTAGGTCATTTCCAAATAAATTAAGCTTAGTGTTTCACAGGACACCAGGACATGAATGGACAGACCAGCACGGATGCATGGACACCAACCTTGGGAACTAGACAACCGGTGGGAAATTGCTGTCTGACTCAGGGAACTCAAACTGCGGCTCTCTGATCGCCTAGAGAGGTGGGAATGGGCCAGACGTGGGAGGGAGATTCAAGAGCGAGGGGCCACACGTACCCCTACGGTACATTCAGATTGACATATGACCAATCAAACCAATATTGTAGAGCAAGAATCATTCCCCTGTAAATAAATAACTGTTAGAAAGAGAGAAAGAAACCCAAACAGATGGAATGAAATGGACAGAAACACATACTTTGCAATTCACACCGCAATTCAATTACAAACAAAAACAAAGAAAAAACACTATAACCATTTTCGAAAAACAACAGACCTCTCCATGACCTTTGGTCGGGTGATGAGTTCTAACACACAACAAAAAAAGCCAGCTTTTCCAAATCGTGAATATAAGTTATTTCACACATCGACTTTTCCATTTAAGTGTCTAACAAAGAAGCTTAAAATCATTGACTCACTACATAAGCATGGAATTATTTTAAACGTAAATTATGTTCTAGAGGATTCAGGAAGCACTTGGCACATGTGTAAGTGTATCAGACCTAAAACTGTAACTTAGTGGAAGAGTCAGGATAGTCTAAAAATGAATCCCTAACTAAAAGGAATCCGTGCAAGTCCCTGAGCACTTTGCATTTCATGAGAATGACAATCGCTCTTTATCTGGTCATCCAGGAAGGCTGTGGGTTTAGGAGCGAGGATGGGCTTGTTTTAAAGGGTGTTGAGAGCCTTGCAGGATCTTGGGCAATCAAATAGCTTCCTGAGCACTGACATTTATTTCTTAATTTTTAAATTTACAATTCATCCAAATCTTGCAGTCCAAAACAAACAAACAAACAAACAAAAATGTGAAAACATCACAGAAAAATAATATCTGAAAATATCTGATGGCCTTGTGATTCGTAGGGGATAAGCCTAAACTGCCCTTGAAATTGAGGGACTAGTGAATATTGGCCCTCAGATCTCATCATAATCAACGATGAGCAACTTTTGAAGAATTGCCAGAAGTATTTTCAAGTTCGCTGACTTCTCCTGAAGTCAAGATTGCTAGCTGTGATGATTTAAAAATCACTAATTGATAAACATCAATACAATTAGTTAACATCCACGTAGCCAATGTCTATAGAGCCAGGCATAACAGAGTCTAAATTAATCAGATGGGATTCCTATTTTGCAGTGCAGTTGATGAGACAAGTTACACAAGATAGGAGATAATATAAATGAAAAGTGAAGCTATATGAGCAGTGCTTTGGGGAATAAATACTGATGTATAAATCGTCACTTCTGCGAAGGATTATTTCATAGATCCAGCCTATGATTTCTTCATCTGTTCATAGACGTCAGTGTTTAAGTAAGGGTCTTTACTCCAGATGGAGCAAAGTGTGAATTTTCCAGATCCGTCAAATTGAATCCTTCAAGAAACAAATCATTTTTTGAGTCAACTTCTCTTAGAGATCTCTGAAAATTGAATTCTACATTACAAACACTTCCAACATTTCTGCCTGGAAAAATCAGAGTAGATGGAGCTGTGGTAGCCATTAGGAATATTCATAAGTATTCAGCCCATGGAGGACTGCACTTCCCCACTCCCTTGGAAATGAAGTGTGATCACTGACCATCTTTGGCCGGCGAAATATGCATCTAAGTGTCTCTGTCACTTCTGTTCGACGCTTCAAGGGTCAGCGTGTAAGTCACACATTCCCCTCCTCGCTACTGTACTGATGATGTAAAATGTCTGTGCAAATAAAGCCTCCCTCAGACTGGGTCTCTGAGACAGGAAAGGGCAGAGACCCCTGCTGACCCACACTGACCAAGTAGCATGAGCTAAAAGTTATCTTTAATTGTTTTAAGCTCAGAGTGTTGGGGGTTGGGGGCTGGGGGTTGAGTATTCCTGAAGGGATACCTAGCCTGTATTACATTGGAATTCTATTTAACCATTAACGGACAGAGCAAGGTCATTAACATCATGGCGTTGTTTGAAAGTGGACACTTCACATTAAAATCTAGATTTCTGGCGCCTGTTGGCAAAGACCCTGACACGTTTATACATGGTTGATCCCTTGAGCACATCAACAAGCAGGTATATATTCTCCAGCTCATGACAGCCCTCGTGACTCACTATGACCATACCTGAGCAGTCTTCCTCCCTGAGGAGGGGGGGGGGTGTAAATATTTGACTTTCATCCGCTATCCTAAACGGTCTAAGCATCATCCACGTACTGTGCTGACTGTGGTCCACTGGAATTGCATCTCATTTCCAGTTAGAAACTTCAGTGATACCTGTAGCAACACGAAAAAGTACAAATATCCTCAATACAGCACAACAGTTAAGAAAATAGATTTTGGAATTCAGCTTCCTAGGTTCAAATACCGGCTCTACCATTTTCTATCTGTATCATCAGGGCAAATCACTTAGCCTCTTCAAATTCCAGTTTCCTTACAAACAGAGCGAGGATAATGACGATCCCAGCTTCAGAGTGTCTGATGAGCTAACACAGTCAAGGGCTTAGACAGTGCCTGACCCCGAATATGCATCCAGTATGTGTTGGATGATATTCTTTTTACTAGAAACAGAGTGATTTCTTCATGTATCCAGCCATCAAGGAATTCAATCAACCTGAAAGATACAGTGGAATTGTTCTGCAGATCTGATTCCAACCAGCACCTGTTTCTGGTAAAAATCAGGGCCCCAGAGCAGAAGCAAATGTCCTTGAGTTTTGTTGTCTCAGGCTAGATGCTGCGCTCAGACTCCTGGTAGGCTGTTCCTAGGAGCACGGGGAACACAGGCATGGAAGGGAGCCAACTGGAGACACACTTGCAAAAACTGTTTGTAGCCCCTGCCAAGTGAACATCAGGACTCAGTTCACTGATCCCAAGGCAATCAGAGAGGGCCACACAGCGTACTTTCTCCCATTCTGACAACTGTGGATGGCCACAGCCACACTGTCCAGGAAAGGGAATTGATGTGAACATTACCCTGCTGAAGGAAAGAGACTGACTTCAACTGAGAAGCTTGTGAGTCACTTCTGAAGAAGTGCATACAATATGCCTTCACCCTGCCCGTAACACATATTTCCATAACACACAGCGATGCACTCGATCGATGTGCATCCTCCAGTAAAGCCCAGCCCTGATGTCTTATAGGAGCCTCTCTGGCCATTGTCATAAGCGAGTCTAATTTTGTGTGAGGCCATGAAAACTCAGTGTTTTTCTTACGCTTGTGCTTATTGCGGGAGGTCTGAGAAGGCACTTCTGAAGGTTTATTCCTACCAGTTGTTGTCATTTTTATCGAGTCTTTATTTATTTTTTTATTTATTTATTTGTTAGTTCTACCAGTTTCTTGCTACCAACCCATCTCCCCCCACCCTCGTGCACACACGATCAGTCATGTAATCCCATGGACTTCGGCCCGCCAGACTCCTCTGTCCATGGATTTTTCCAGGCAAGAATACTGGAGTGGGTTGCCATTTCCTTCTCCATGTATCGAGTCTTTAAAGGTTCCATCACTGAGGTGTGGCTTCGACACGTGTACGAGGCTGAGTAGCAACATGCCCTTTCTCCCTAAGTGCAGTAGAAGTCATCCCCACTTCCCAACATGTCTGTCTTCCGGCCTCTGGAGCATGGATTGCTTGAGCTCACCACAGCGTCAGGATATTCTAGAAACCCTTCTGACTGCAGTCTCTTCAGGAGGTTGCAAGTGCTTCACACCTCAGGAATTTACAAAGCACTTTCTACAACCTCAGCTGGGAGAGGAGTCAACACTCGTGACAGTCACAGGCTTCCATGGCCTGGACTTGATTATGGGCTGTGCTTTCATAATCATCGTGTTTCCTATACCAACTAAGATGTCACTGAGAACTTTTTTCTCTATCATCACTGTATCTTTGATGTTCATTAGACATATTATGGGTTTTCCTATATAGCTTCCCTTACGGATGAGGGTCATAGGTTAGCAGTACTTACTAAAACTGACTTCCAGGTAGCTGTGGTAGAACAGGAAAAAGAATGACCAACTGCTGTATTCTGAACATTATGTATGAAAATATTATTCGTTTTACTGTTTGCAGTCATCCAAGTCAAACGTTCTGAAATACGCATTCAGAAAAATCAAACAACCGCCTAGGTACTAGGCAGTCTCCCATCCGAGTACTAACCAGGCCCGACCCTGCTCAGTTTCCCAGATCAGAGGAGATAGGGCACGTTCAGGGTGGTACGGCCTTAGACCGAGGCGGCTGCCAGGCGCCCCAAGAGCCCCGCGTTGCGCCTCCCTTTCGTTCTGACCTGCCGGTCGGGCCTGGGGCCGCAGCTCTTGACCGGGCGCGCGCTGCACTTGAGCCTCACGACTGGACTCCGGCCGGCCAGGGCGGGCAGCTCGGGGGCCAGCAGAGGGCGCCCCGGCCCCGCACACCGCCAGCCCCGGCCAGCACCCGTCTGCCCCGCCCGGGCCTGGCGTGCCTGCGGGACCCGGGGTAGGGGGAGAAGGGATGGGTTGCGCGGCGAGGACATCTCGGTGCCCTGCCTCCCTGGGCCTCTTCAGGCTCGCGCCGCGCCGCACCGAACCCCCAACCCCCGCCCCCCACCATCCCGTTCGCTGCTCAGGGTCACGTGGCTCCGGACGTGTGTGGCTACGGCCCGGGGCCGCGGTCCCCGGAGCCTCCTGCGGGCTTCGGAGCAGCCCAGCCGGGGCCCCAGGCGCCCATCCTGCCCGGTGCCCAAACCCACCGGAGCGCGTCAGCCCCGCCCTTTCGCCCTACCGAGGCCCGCCTTGCCCCCACGCCGCGGGCCCAGCACAGGACCTTCCTGAGAGAGCAGACGAGCGACAGGCAGGCACCCGGACAGACACTCGCACGCACCCACGCCAAGTGAGACAGAGGCAGAAAGAGACGAGGGTTCAGAGAGAGACTCGAAGACAGCGTGTGGGCAAGGGGGGCCTCGGGCAGGATGCCGGGCAGGTGCAGAGGCCACCCGGCCCTGAGCAGCGAACGGGATGGGGGCGGGGGGAGGCCGCCCAGCAGGGGCGGGCCTGGAGAGGCCCAGGGCGGGAGCGCACCCGAGACCTCCGCGCCCCGCCCCCCTCCCCCCAACCCCCCCCTCCCCCCCCGCAGGCACGCCGGGGCGCGCCGACAATAGCTTCTCCAGAGTTTGGCCACCTGAGTTTCTAACCTTGTGCGCAACTGAGTGATGACAGTGCATTGAACAGCTAGGTCATTTCCAAATAAATTAAGCTTAGTGTTTCACAGGACACCAGGACATGAATGGACAGACCAGCACGGATGCATGGACACCAACCTTGGGAACTAGACAACCGGTGCGAAATTGCTGTCTGACTCAGGGAACTCAAACTGCGGCTCTCTGATCGCCTAGAGAGGTGGGAATGGGCCAGACGTGGGAGGGAGATTCAAGAGCGAGGGGCCACACGTACCCCTACGGTACATTCAGATTGACATATGACCAATCAAACCAATATTGTAGAGCAAGAATCATTCCCCTGTAAATAAATAACTGTTAGAAAGAGAGAAAGAAACCCAAACAGATGGAATGAAATGAACAGAAACACATACTTTGCAATTCACACCGCAATTCAATTACAAACAAAAACAAAAACAAAGAAAAAACACTATAACCATTTTCGAAAAACAACAGACCTCTCCATGACCTTTGGTCGGGTGATGAGTTCTAACACACAACAAAAAAAGCCAGCTTTTCCAAATCGTGAATATAAGTTATTTCACACATCGACTTTTCCATTTAAGTGTCTAACAAAGAAGCTTAAAATCATTGACTCACTACATAAGCATGGAATTATTTTGAACGTAAATTATGTTCTAGAGGATTCAGGAAGCACTTGGCACATGTGTAAGTGTATCAGACCTAAAACTGTAACTTAGTGGAAGAGTCAGGATAGTCTAAAAATGAATCCCTAACTAAAAGGAATCCGTGCAAGTCCCTGAGCACTTTGCATTTCATGAGAATGACAATCGCTCTTTATCTGGTCATCCAGGAAGGCTGTGGGTTTAGGAGCGAGGATGGGCTTGTTTTAAAGGGTGTTGAGAGCCTTGCAGGATCTTGGGCAATCAAATAGCTTCCTGAGCACTGACATTTATTTCTTAATTTTTAAATTTACAATTCATCCAAATCTTGCAGTCCAAAACAAACAAACAAACAAACAAAAATGTGAAAACATCACAGAAAAATAATATCTGAAAATATCTGATGGCCTTGTGATTCGTAGGGGATAAGCCTAAACTGCCCTTGAAATTGAGGGACTAGTGAATATTGGCCCTCAGATCTCATCATAATCAACGATGAGCAACTTTTGAAGAATTGCCAGAAGTATTTTCAAGTTCGCTGACTTCTCCTGAAGTCAAGATTGCTAGCTGTGATGATTTAAAAATCACTAATTGATAAACATCAATACAATTAGTTAACATCCACGTAGCCAATGTCTATAGAGCCAGGCATAACAGAGTCTAAATTAATCAGATGGGATTCCTATTTTGCAGTGCAGTTGATGAGACAAGTTACACAAGATAGGAGATAATATAAATGAAAAGTGAAGCTATATGAGCAGTGCTTTGGGGAATAAATACTGATGTATAAATCGTCACTTCTGCGAAGGATTATTTCATAGATCCAGCCTATGATTTCTTCATCTGTTCATAGACGTCAGTGTTTAAGTAAGGGTCTTTACTCCAGATGGAGCAAAGTGTGAATTTTCCAGATCCGTCAAATTGAATCCTTCAAGAAACAAATCATTTTTTGAGTCAACTTCTCTTAGAGATCTCTGAAAATTGAATTCTACATTACAAACACTTCCAACATTTCTGCCTGGAAAAATCAGAGTAGATGGAGCTGTGGTAGCCATTAGGAATATTCATAAGTATTCAGCCCATGGAGGACTGCACTTCCCCACTCCCTTGGAAATGAAGTGTGATCACTGACCATCTTTGGCCGGCGAAATATGCATCTAAGTGTCTCTGTCACTTCTGTTCGACGCTTCAAGGGTCAGCGTGTAAGTCACACATTCCCCTCCTCGCTACTGTACTGATGATGTAAAATGTCTGTGCAAATAAAGCCTCCCTCAGACTGGGTCTCTGAGACAGGAAAGGGCAGAGACCCCTGCTGACCCACACTGACCAAGTAGCATGAGCTAAAAGTTATCTTTAATTGTTTTAAGCTCAGAGTGTTGGGGGTTGGGGGCTGGGGGTTGAGTATTCCTGAAGGGATACCTAGCCTGTATTACATTGGAATTCTATTTAACCATTAACGGACAGAGCAAGGTCATTAACATCATGGCGTTGTTTGAAAGTGGACACTTCACATTAAAATCTAGATTTCTGGCGCCTGTTGGCAAAGACCCTGACACGTTTATACATGGTTGATCCCTTGAGCACATCAACAAGCAGGTATATATTCTCCAGCTCATGACAGCCCTCGTGACTCACTATGACCATACCTGAGCAGTCTTCCTCCCTGAGGAGGGGGGGGGGTGTAAATATTTGACTTTCATCCGCTATCCTAAACGGTCTAAGCATCATCCACGTACTGTGCTGACTGTGGTCCACTGGAATTGCATCTCATTTCCAGTTAGAAACTTCAGTGATACCTGTAGCAACACGAAAAAGTACAAATATCCTCAATACAGCACAACAGTTAAGAAAATAGATTTTGGAATTCAGCTTCCTAGGTTCAAATACCGGCTCTACCATTTTCTATCTGTATCATCAGGGCAAATCACTTAGCCTCTTCAAATTCCAGTTTCCTTACAAACAGAGCGAGGATAATGACGATCCCAGCTTCAGAGTGTCTGATGAGCTAACACAGTCAAGGGCTTAGACAGTGCCTGACCCCGAATATGCATCCAGTATGTGTTGGATGATATTCTTTTTACTAGAAACAGAGTGATTTCTTCATGTATCCAGCCATCAAGGAATTCAATCAACCTGAAAGATACAGTGGAATTGTTCTGCAGATCTGATTCCAACCAGCACCTGTTTCTGGTAAAAATCAGGGCCCCAGAGCAGAAGCAAATGTCCTTGAGTTTTGTTGTCTCAGGCTAGATGCTGCGCTCAGACTCCTGGTAGGCTGTTCCTAGGAGCACGGGGAACACAGGCATGGAAGGGAGCCAACTGGAGACACACTTGCAAAAACTGTTTGTAGCCCCTGCCAAGTGAACATCAGGACTCAGTTCACTGATCCCAAGGCAATCAGAGAGGGCCACACAGCGTACTTTCTCCCATTCTGACAACTGTGGATGGCCACAGCCACACTGTCCAGGAAAGGGAATTGATGTGAACATTACCCTGCTGAAGGAAAGAGACTGACTTCAACTGAGAAGCTTGTGAGTCACTTCTGAAGAAGTGCATACAATATGCCTTCACCCTGCCCGTAACACATATTTCCATAACACACAGCGATGCACTCGATCGATGTGCATCCTCCAGTAAAGCCCAGCCCTGATGTCTTATAGGAGCCTCTCTGGCCATTGTCATAAGCGAGTCTAATTTTGTGTGAGGCCATGAAAACTCAGTGTTTTTCTTACGCTTGTGCTTATTGCGGGAGGTCTGAGAAGGCACTTCTGAAGGTTTATTCCTACCAGTCGTTGTCATTTTTATCGAGTCTTTATTTATTTTTTTATTTATTTATTTGTTAGTTCTACCAGTTTCTTGCTACCAACCCATCTTCCTCCACCCTCGTGCACACACGATCAGTCATGTAATCCCATGGACTTCGGCCCGCCAGACTCCTCTGTCCATGGATTTTTCCAGGCAAGAATACTGGAGTGGGTTGCCATTTCCTTCTCCATGTATCGAGTCTTTAAAGGTTCCATCACTGAGGTGTGGCTTCGACACGTGTACGAGGCTGAGTAGCAACATGCCCTTCTCCCTAAGTGCAGTAGAAGTCATCCCCACTTCCCAACATGTCTGTCTTCCGGCCTCTGGAGCATGGATTGCTTGAGCTCACCACAGCGTCAGGATATTCTAGAAACCCTTCTGACTGCAGTCTCTTCAGGAGGTTGCAAGTGCTTCACACCTCAGGAATTTACAAAGCACTTTCTACAACCTCAGCTGGGAGAGGAGTCAACACTCGTGACAGTCACAGGCTTCCATGGCCTGGACTTGATTATGGGCTGTGCTTTCATAATCATCGTGTTTCCTATACCAACTAAGATGTCACTGAGAACTTTTTTCTCTATCATCACTGTATCTTTGATGTTCATTAGACATATTATGGGTTTTCCTATATAGCTTCCCTTACGGATGAGGGTCATAGGTTAGCAGTACTTACTAAAACTGACTTCCAGGTAGCTGTGGTAGAACAGGAAAAAGAATGACCAACTGCTGTATTCTGAACATTATGTATGAAAATATTATTCATTTTACTGTTTGCAGTCATCCAAGTCTAACGTTCTGAAATACGCATTCAGAAAAATCAAACAACCGCCTAGGTACTAGGCAGTCTCCCATCCAAGTACTAACCAGGCCCGACCCTGCTCAGTTTCCCAGATCAGAGGAGATAGGGCACGTTCAGGGTGGTACGGCCTTAGACCGAGGCGGCTGCCAGGCGCCCCAAGAGCCCCGCGTTGCGCCTCCCTTTCGTTCTGACCTGCCGGTCGGGCCTGGGGCCGCAGCTCTTGACCGGGCGCGCGCTGCACTTGAGCCTCACGACTGGACTCCGGCCGGCCAGGGCGGGCAGCTCGGGGGCCAGCAGAGGGCGCCCCGGCCCCGCACACCGCCAGCCCCGGCCAGCACCCGTCTGCCCCGCCCGGGCCTGGCGTGCCTGCGGGACCCGGGGTAGGGGGAGAAGGGATGGGTTGCGCGGCGAGGACATCTCGGTGCCCTGCCTCCCTGGGCCTCTTCAGGCTCGCGCCGCACCGAACCCCCAACCCCCGCCCCCCACCATCCCGTTCGCTGCTCAGGGTCACGTGGCTCCGGACGTGTGTGGCTTCGGCCCGGGGCCGCGGTCCCCGGAGCCTCCTGCGGGCTTCGGAGCAGCCCAGCCGGGGCCCCAGGCGCCCATCCTGCCCGGTGCCCAAACCCACCGGAGCGCGTCAGCCCCGCCCTTTCGCCCTACCGAGGCCCGCCTTGCCCCCACGCCGCGGGCCCAGCACAGGACCTTCCTGAGAGAGCAGACGAGCGACAGGCAGGCACCCGGACAGACACTCGCACGCACCCACGCCAAGTGAGACAGAGGCAGAAAGAGACGAGGGTTCAGAGAGAGACTCGAAGACAGCGTGTGGGCAAGGGGGGCCTCGGGCAGGATGCCGGGCAGGTGCAGAGGCCACCCGGCCCTGAGCAGCGAACGGGATGGGGGCGGGGGGAGGCCGCCCAGCAGGGGCGGGCCTGGAGAGGCCCAGGGCGGGAGCGCACCCGAGACCTCCGCGCCCCCCCCCCCCCCCCCCCACCCCCCCCCCCCCCCCCGCCGCAGGCGCGCCGGGGCGCGCCGACAATAGCTTCTCCAGAGTTTGGCCACCTGAGTTTCTAACCTTGTGCGCAACTGAGTGATGACAGTGCATTGAACAGCTAGGTCATTTCCAAATAAATTAAGCTTAGTGTTTCACAGGACACCAGGACATGAATGGACAGACCAGCACGGATGCATGGACACCAACCTTGGGAACTAGACAACCGGTGGGAAATTGCTGTCTGACTCAGGGAACTCAAACTGCGGCTCTCTGATCGCCTAGAGAGGTGGGAATGGGCCAGACGTGGGAGGGAGATTCAAGAGCGAGGGGCCACACGTACCCCTACGGTACATTCAGATTGACATATGACCAATCAAACCAATATTGTAGAGCAAGAATCATTCCCCTGTAAATAAATAACTGTTAGAAAGAGAGAAAGAAACCCAAACAGATGGAATGAAATGGACAGAAACACATACTTTGCAATTCACACCGCAATTCAATTACAAACAAAAACAAAGAAAAAACACTATAACCATTTTCGAAAAACAACAGACCTCTCCATGACCTTTGGTCGGGTGATGAGTTCTAACACACAACAAAAAAAGCCAACTTTTCCAAATCGTGAATATAAGTTATTTCACACATCGACTTTTCCATTTAAGTGTCTAACAAAGAAGCTTAAAATCATTGACTCACTACATAAGCATGGAATTATTTTAAACGTAAATTATGTTCTAGAGGATTCAGGAAGCACTTGGCACATGTGTAAGTGTATCAGACCTAAAACTGTAACTTAGTGGAAGAGTCAGGATAGTCTAAAAATGAATCCCTAACTAAAAGGAATCCGTGCAAGTCCCTGAGCACTTTGCATTTCATGAGAATGACAATCGCTCTTTATCTGGTCATCCAGGAAGGCTGTGGGTTTAGGAGCGAGGATGGGCTTGTTTTAAAGGGTGTTGAGAGCCTTGCAGGATCTTGGGCAATCAAATAGCTTCCTGAGCACTGACATTTATTTCTTAATTTTTAAATTTACAATTCATCCAAATCTTGCAGTCCAAAACAAACAAACAAACAAACAAAAATGTGAAAACATCACAGAAAAATAATATCTGAAAATATCTGATGGCCTTGTGATTCGTAGGGGATAAGCCTAAACTGCCCTTGAAATTGAGGGACTAGTGAATATTGGCCCTCAGATCTCATCATAATCAACGATGAGCAACTTTTGAAGAATTGCCAGAAGTATTTTCAAGTTCGCTGACTTCTCCTGAAGTCAAGATTGCTAGCTGTGATGATTTAAAAATCACTAATTGATAAACATCAATACAATTAATTAACATCCACATAGCCAATGTCTATAGAGCCAGGCATAACAGAGTCTAAATTAATCAGATGGGATTCCTATTTTGCAGTGCAGTTGATGAGACAAGTTACACAAGATAGGAGATAATATAAATGAAAAGTGAAGCTATATGAGCAGTGCTTTGGGGAATAAATACTGATGTATAAATCGTCACTTCTGCGAAGGATTATTTCATAGATCCAGCCTATGATTTCTTCATCTGTTCATAGACGTCAGTGTTTAAGTAAGGGTCTTTACTCCAGATGGAGCAAAGTGTGAATTTTCCAGATCCGTCAAATTGAATCCTTCAAGAAACAAATCATTTTTTGAGTCAACTTCTCTTAGAGATCTCTGAAAATTGAATTCTACATTACAAACACTTCCAACATTTCTGCCTGGAAAAATCAGAGTAGATGGAGCTGTGGTAGCCATTAGGAATATTCATAAGTATTCAGCCCATGGAGGACTGCACTTCCCCACTCCCTTGGAAATGAAGTGTGATCACTGACCATCTTTGGCCGGCGAAATATGCATCAAAGTGTCTCTGTCACTTCTGTTCGACGCTTCAAGGGTCAGCGTGTAAGTCACACATTCCCCTCCTCGCTACTGTACTGATGATGCAAAATGTCTGTGCAAATAAAGCCTCCCTCAGACTGGGTCTCTGAGACAGGAAAGGGCAGAGACCCCTGCTGACCCACACTGACCAAGTAGCATGAGCTGAAAGTTATCTTTAATTGTTTTAAGCTCAGAGTGTTGGGGGTTGGGGGCTGGGGGTTGAGTATTCCTGAAGGGATACCTAGCCTGTATTACATTGGAATTCTATTTAACCATTAACGGACAGAGCAAGGTCATTAACATCATGGCGTTGTTTGAAAGTGGACACTTCACATTAAAATCTAGATTTCTGGCGCCTGTTGGCAAAGACCCTGACACGTTTATACATGGTTGATCCCTTGAGCACATCAACAAGCAGGTATATATTCTCCAGCTCATGACAGCCCTCGTGACTCACTATGACCATACCTGAGCAGTCTTCCTCCCTGAGGGGGGGGGGTGTAGATATTTGACTTTCATCCACTATCCTAAACGGTCTAAGCATCATCCACGTACTGTGCTGACTGTGGTCCACTGGAATTGCATCTCATTTCCAGTTAGAAACTTCAGTGATACCTGTAGCAACACGAAAAAGTACAAATATCCTCAATACAGCACAACAGTTAAGAAAATAGATTTTGGAATTCAGCTTCCTAGGTTCAAATACCGGCTCTACCATTTTCTATCTGTATCATCAGGGCAAATCACTTAGCCTCTTCAAATTCCAGTTTCCTTACAAACAGAGCGAGGATAATGACGATCCCAGCTTCAGAGTGTCTGATGAGCTAACACAGTCAAGGGCTTAGACAGTGCCTGACCCCGAATATGCATCCAGTATGTGTTGGATGATATTCTTTTTACTAGAAACAGAGTGATTTCTTCATGTATCCAGCCATCAAGGAATTCAATCAACCTGAAAGATACAGTGGAATTGTTCTGCAGATCTGATTCCAACCAGCACCTGTTTCTGGTAAAAATCAGGGCCCCAGAGCAGAAGCAAATGTCCTTGAGTTTTGTTGTCTCAGGCTAGATGCTGCGCTCAGACTCCTGGTAGGCTGTTCCTAGGAGCACGGGGAACACAGGCATGGAAGGGAGCCAACTGGAGACACACTTGCAAAAACTGTTTGTAGCCCCTGCCAAGTGAACATCAGGACTCAGTTCACTGATCCCAAGGCAATCAGAGAGGGCCACACAGCGTACTTTCTCCCATTCTGACAACTGTGGATGGCCACAGCCACACTGTCCAGGAAAGGGAATTGATGTGAACATTACCCTGCTGAAGGAAAGAGACTGACTTCAACTGAGAAGCTTGTGAGTCACTTCTGAAGAAGTGCATACAATATGCCTTCACCCTGCCCGTAACACATATTTCCATAACACACAGCGATGCACTCGATCGATGTGCATCCTCCAGTAAAGCCCAGCCCTGATGTCTTATAGGAGCCTCTCTGGCCATTGTCATAAGCGAGTCTAATTTTATGTGAGGCCATGAAAACTCAGTGTTTTTCTTACGCTTGTGCTTATTGCGGGAGGTCTGAGAAGGCACTTCTGAAGGTTTATTCCTACCAGTCGTTGTCATTTTTATCGAGTCTTTATTTATTTATTTATTTATTTATTTGTTAGTTCTACCAGTTTCTTGCTACCAACCCATCTCCCTCCACCCTCGTGCACACACGATCAGTCATGTAATCCCATGGACTTCGGCCCGCCAGACTCCTCTGTCCATGGATTTTTCCAGGCAAGAATACTGGAGTGGGTTGCCATTTCCTTCTCCATGTATCGAGTCTTTAAAGGTTCCATCACTGAGGTGTGGCTTCGACACGTGTACGAGGCTGAGTAGCAACATGCCCTTTCTCCCTAAGTGCAGTAGAAGTCATCCCCACTTCCCAACATGTCTGTCTTCCGGCCTCTGGAGCATGGATTGCTTGAGCTCACCACAGCGTCAGGATATTCTAGAAACCCTTCTGACTGCAGTCTCTTCAGGAGGTTGCAAGTGCTTCACACCTCAGGAATTTACAAAGCACTTTCTACAACCTCAGCTGGGAGAGGAGTCAACACTCGTGACAGTCACAGGCTTCCATGGCCTGGACTTGATTATGGGCTGTGCTTTCATAATCATCGTGTTTCCTATACCAACTAAGATGTCACTGAGAACTTTTTTCTCTATCATCATTGTATCTTTGATGTTCATTAGACATATTATGGGTTTTCCTATATAGCTTCCCTTACGGATGAGGGTCATAGGTTAGCAGTACTTACTAAAACTGACTTCCAGGTAGCTGTGGTAGAACAGGAAAAAGAATGACCAACTGCTGTATTCTGAACATTATGTATGAAAATATTATTCGTTTTACTGTTTGCAGTCATCCAAGTCTAACGTTCTGAAATACGCATTCAGAAAAATCAAACAACCGCCTAGGTACTAGGCAGTCTCCCATCCAAGTACTAACCAGGCCCGACCCTGCTCAGTTTCCCAGATCAGAGGAGATAGGGCACGTTCAGGGTGGTACGGCCTTAGACCGAGGCGGCTGCCAGGCGCCCCAAGAGCCCCGCGTTGCGCCTCCCTTTCGTTCTGACCTGCCGGTCGGGCCTGGGGCCGCAGCTCTTGACCGGGCGCGCGCTGCACTTGAGCCTCACGACTGGACTCCGGCCGGCCAGGGCGGGCAGCTCGGGGGCCAGCAGAGGGCGCCCCGGCCCCGCACACCGCCAGCCCCGGCCAGCACCCGTCTGCCCCGCCCGGGCCTGGCGTGCCTGCGGGACCCGGGGTAGGGGGAGGAGGGATGGGTTGCGCGGCGAGGACATCTCGGTGCCCTGCCTCCCTGGGCCTCTTCAGGCTCGCGCCGCGCCGCACCGAACCCCCAACCCCCGCCCCCCACCATCCCGTTCGCTGCTCAGGGTCACGTGGCTCCGGACGTGTGTGGCTTCGGCCCGGGGCCGCGGTCCCCGGAGCCTCCTGCGGGCTTCGGAGCAGCCCAGCCGGGGCCCCAGGCGCCCATCCTGCCCGGTGCCCAAACCCACCGGAGCGCGTCAGCCCCGCCCTTTCGCCCTACCGAGGCCCGCCTTGCCCCCACGCCGCGGGCCCAGCACAGGACCTTCCTGAGAGAGCAGACGAGCGACAGGCAGGCACCCGGACAGACACTCGCACGCACCCACGCCAAGTGAGACAGAGGCAGAAAGAGACGAGGGTTCAGAGAGAGACTCGAAGACAGCGTGTGGGCAAGGGGGGCCTCGGGCAGGATGCCGGGCAGGTGCAGAGGCCACCCGGCCCTGAGCAGCGAACGGGATGGGGGCGGGGGGAGGCCGCCCAGCAGGGGCGGGCCTGGAGAGGCCCAGGGCGGGAGCGCACCCGAGACCTCCGCGCCCCGCCCCCCTCCCCCCAACACCCCCCCCCCGCCCCCGCAGGCACGCCGACAATAGCTTCTCCAGAGTTTGGCCACCTGAGTTTCTAACCTTGTGCGCAACTGAGTGATGACAGTGCATTGAACAGCTAGGTCATTTCCAAATAAATTAAGCTTAGTGTTTCACAGGACACCAGGACATGAATGGACAGACCAGCACGGATGCATGGACACCAACCTTGGGAACTAGACAACCGGTGCGAAATTGCTGTCTGACTCAGGGAACTCAAACTGCGGCTCTCTGATCGCCTAGAGAGGTGGGAATGGGCCAGACGTGGGAGGGAGATTCAAGAGCGAGGGGCCACACGTACCCCTACGGTACATTCAGATTGACATATGACCAATCAAACCAATATTGTAGAGCAAGAATCATTCCCCTGTAAATAAATAACTGTTAGAAAGAGAGAAAGAAACCCAAACAGATGGAATGAAATGAACAGAAACACATACTTTGCAATTCACACCACAATTCAATTACAAACAAAAACAAAGAAAAAACACTATAACCATTTTCGAAAAACAACAGACCTCTCCATGACCTTTGGTCGGGTGATGAGTTCTAACACACAACAAAAAAAGCCAACTTTTCCAAATCGTGAATATAAGTTATTTCACACATCGACTTTTCCATTTAAGTGTCTAACAAAGAAGCTTAAAATCATTGACTCACTACATAAGCATGGAATTATTTTAAACGTAAATTATGTTCTAGAGGATTCAGGAAGCACTTGGCACATGTGTAAGTGTATCAGACCTAAAACTGTAACTTAGTGGAAGAGTCAGGATAGTCTAAAAATGAATCCCTAACTAAAAGGAATCCGTGCAAGTCCCTGAGCACTTTGCATTTCATGAGAATGACAATCGCTCTTTATCTGGTCATCCAGGAAGGCTGTGGGTTTAGGAGCGAGGATGGGCTTGTTTTAAAGGGTGTTGAGAGCCTTGCAGGATCTTGGGCAATCAAATAGCTTCCTGAGCACTGACATTTATTTCTTAATTTTTAAATTTACAATTCATCCAAATCTTGCAGTCCAAAACAAACAAACAAACAAACAAAAATGTGAAAACATCACAGAAAAATAATATCTGAAAATATCTGATTGCCTTGTGATTCGTAGGGGATAAGCCTAAACTGCCCTTGAAATTGAGGGACTAGTGAATATTGGCCCTCAGATCTCATCATAATCAACGATGAGCAACTTTTGAAGAATTGCCAGAAGTATTTTCAAGTTCGCTGACTTCTCCTGAAGTCAAGATTGCTAGCTGTGATGATTTAAAAATCACTAATTGATAAACATCAATACAATTAGTTAACATCCACATAGCCAATGTCTATAGAGCCAGGCATAACAGAGTCTAAATTAATCAGATGGGATTCCTATTTTGCAGTGCAGTTGATGAGACAAGTTACACAAGATAGGAGATAATATAAATGAAAAGTGAAGCTATATGAGCAGTGCTTTGGGGAATAAATACTGATGTATAAATCGTCACTTCTGCGAAGGATTATTTCATAGATCCAGCCTATGATTTCTTCATCTGTTCATAGACGTCAGTGTTTAAGTAAGGGTCTTTACTCCAGATGGAGCAAAGTGTGAATTTTCCAGATCCGTCAAATTGAATCCTTCAAGAAACAAATCATTTTCTGAGTCAACTTCTCTTAGAGATCTCTGAAAATTGAATTCTACATTACAAACACTTCCAACATTTCTGCCTGGAAAAATCAGAGTAGATGGAGCTGTGGTAGCCATTAGGAATATTCATAAGTATTCAGCCCATGGAGGACTGCACTTCCCCACTCCCTTGGAAATGAAGTGTGATCACTGACCATCTTTGGCCGGCGAAATATGCATCAAAGTGTCTCTGTCACTTCTGTTCGACGCTTCAAGGGTCAGCGTGTAAGTCACACATTCCCCTCCTCGCTACTGTACTGATGATGCAAAATGTCTGTGCAAATAAAGCCTCCCTCAGACTGGGTCTCTGAGACAGGAAAGGGCAGAGACCCCTGCTGACCCACACTGACCAAGTAGCATGAGCTGAAAGTTATCTTTAATTGTTTTAAGCTCAGAGTGTTGGGGGTTGGGGGCTGGGGGTTGAGTATTCCTGAAGGGATACCTAGCCTGTATTACATTGGAATTCTATTTAACCATTAACGGACAGAGCAAGGTCATTAACATCATGGTGTTGTTTGAAAGTGGACACTTCACATTAAAATCTAGATTTCTGGCGCCTGTTGGCAAAGACCCTGACACGTTTATACATGGTTGATCCCTTGAGCACATCAACAAGCAGGTATATATTCTCCAGCTCATGACAGCCCTCGTGACTCACTATGACCATACCTGAGCAGTCTTCCTCCCTGAGGGTGGGGGGTGTAGATATTTGACTTTCATCCACTATCCTAAACGGTCTAAGCATCATCCACGTACTGTGCTGACTGTGGTCCACTGGAATTGCATCTCATTTCCAGTTAGAAACTTCAGTGATACCTGTAGCAACACGAAAAAGTACAAATATCCTCAATACAGCACAACAGTTAAGAAAATAGATTTTGGAATTCAGCTTCCTAGGTTCAAATACCGGCTCTACCATTTTCTATCTGTATCATCAGGGCAAATCACTTAGCCTCTTCAAATTCCAGTTTCCTTACAAACAGAGCGAGGATAATGACGATCCCAGCTTCAGAGTGTCTGATGAGCTAACACAGTCAAGGGCTTAGACAGTGCCTGACCCCGAATATGCATCCAGTATGTGTTGGATGATATTCTTTTTACTAGAAACAGAGTGATTTCTTCATGTATCCAGCCATCAAGGAATTCAATCAACCTGAAAGATACAGTGGAATTGTTCTGCAGATCTGATTCCAACCAGCACCTGTTTCTGGTAAAAATCAGGGCCCCAGAGCAGAAGCAAATGTCCTTGAGTTTTGTTGTCTCAGGCTAGATGCTGCGCTCAGACTCCTGGTAGGCTGTTCCTAGGAGCACGGGGAACACAGGCATGGAAGGGAGCCAACTGGAGACACACTTGCAAAAACTGTTTGTAGCCCCTGCCAAGTGAACATCAGGACTCAGTTCACTGATCCCAAGGCAATCAGAGAGGGCCACACAGCGTACTTTCTCCCATTCTGACAACTGTGGATGGCCACAGCCACACTGTCCAGGAAAGGGAATTGATGTGAACATTACCCTGCTGAAGGAAAGAGACTGACTTCAACTGAGAAGCTTGTGAGTCACTTCTGAAGAAGTGCATACAATATGCCTTCACCCTGCCCGTAACACATATTTCCATAACACACAGCGATGCACTCGATCGATGTGCATCCTCCAGTAAAGCCCAGCCCTGATGTCTTATAGGAGCCTCTCTGGCCATTGTCATAAGCGAGTCTAATTTTGTGTGAGGCCATGAAAACTCAGTGTTTTTCTTACGCTTGTGCTTATTGCGGGAGGTCTGAGAAGGCACTTCTGAAGGTTTATTCCTACCAGTCGTTGTCATTTTTATCGAGTCTTTATTTATTTTTTTATTTATTTATTTGTTAGTTCTACCAGTTTCTTGCTACCAACCCATCTCCCCCCACCCTCGTGCACACACGATCAGTCATGTAATCCCATGGACTTCGGCCCGCCAGACTCCTCTGTCCATGGATTTTTCCAGGCAAGAATACTGGAGTGGGTTGCCATTTCCTTCTCCATGTATCGAGTCTTTAAAGGTTCCATCACTGAGGTGTGGCTTCGACACGTGTACGAGGCTGAGTAGCAACATGCCCTTTCTCCCTAAGTGCAGTAGAAGTCATCCCCACTTCCCAACATGTCTGTCTTCCGGCCTCTGGAGCATGGATTGCTTGAGCTCACCACAGCGTCAGGATATTCTAGAAACCCTTCTGACTGCAGTCTCTTCAGGAGGTTGCAAGTGCTTCACACCTCAGGAATTTACAAAGCACTTTCTACAACCTCAGCTGGGAGAGGAGTCAACACTCGTGACAGTCACAGGCTTCCATGGCCTGGACTTGATTATGGGCTGTGCTTTCATAATCATCGTGTTTCCTATACCAACTAAGATGTCACTGAGAACTTTTTTCTCTATCATCATTGTATCTTTGATGTTCATTAGACATATTATGGGTTTTCCTATATAGCTTCCCTTACGGATGAGGGTCATAGGTTAGCAGTACTTACTAAAACTGACTTCCAGGTAGCTGTGGTAGAACAGGAAAAAGAATGACCAACTGCTGTATTCTGAACATTATGTATGAAAATATTATTCGTTTTACTGTTTGCAGTCATCCAAGTCTAACGTTCTGAAATACGCATTCAGAAAAATCAAACAACCGCCTAGGTACTAGGCAGTCTCCCATCCAAGTACTAACCAGGCCCGACCCTGCTCAGTTTCCCAGATCAGAGGAGATAGGGCACGTTCAGGGTGGTACGGCCTTAGACCGAGGCGGCTGCCAGGCGCCCCAAGAGCCCCGCGTTGCGCCTCCCTTTCGTTCTGACCTGCCGGTCGGGCCTGGGGCCGCAGCTCTTGACCGGGCGCGCGCTGCACTTGAGCCTCACGACTGGACTCCGGCCGGCCAGGGCGGGCAGCTCGGGGGCCAGCAGAGGGCGCCCCGGCCCCGCACACCGCCAGCCCCGGCCAGCACCCGTCTGCCCCGCCCGGGCCTGGCGTGCCTGCGGGACCCGGGGTAGGGGGAGAAGGGATGGGTTGCGCGGCGAGGACATCTCGGTGCCCTGCCTCCCTGGGCCTCTTCAGGCTCGCGCCGCGCCGCACCGAACCCCCAACCCCCGCCCCCCCACCATCCCGTTCGCTGCTCAGGGTCACGTGGCTCCGGACGTGTGTGGCTCCGGCCCGGGGCCGCGGTCCCCGGAGCCTCCTGCGGGCTTCGGAGCAGCCCAGCCGGGGCCCCAGGCGCCCATCCTGCCCGGTGCCCAAACCCACCGGAGCGCGTCAGCCCCGCCCTTTCGCCCTACCGAGGCCCGCCTTGCCCCCACGCCGCGGGCCCAGCACAGGACCTTCCTGAGAGAGCAGACGAGCGACAGGCAGGCACCCGGACAGACACTCGCACGCACCCACGCCAAGTGAGACAGAGGCAGAAAGAGACGAGGGTTCAGAGAGAGACTCGAAGACAGCGTGTGGGCAAGGGGGGCCTCGGGCAGGATGCCGGGCAGGTGCAGAGGCCACCCGGCCCTGAGCAGCGAACGGGATGGGGGCGGGGGGAGGCCGCCCAGCAGGGGCGGGCCTGGAGAGGCCCAGGGCGGGAGCGCACCCGAGACCTCCGCGCCCCCCCCCCCCCCCCCCCCCCCCCCCCCCCCCCCCCCCCCCGCAGGCACGCCGGGGCGCGCCGACAATAGCTTCTCCAGAGTTTGGCCACCTGAGTTTCTAACCTTGTGCGCAACTGAGTGATGACAGTGCATTGAACAGCTAGGTCATTTCCAAATAAATTAAGCTTAGTGTTTCACAGGACACCAGGACATGAATGGACAGACCAGCACGGATGCATGGACACCAACCTTGGGAACTAGACAACCGGTGGGAAATTGCTGTCTGACTCAGGGAACTCAAACTGCGGCTCTCTGATCGCCTAGAGAGGTGGGAATGGGCCAGACGTGGGAGGGAGATTCAAGAGCGAGGGGCCACACGTACCCCTACGGTACATTCAGATTGACATATGACCAATCAAACCAATATTGTAGAGCAAGAATCATTCCCCTGTAAATAAATAACTGTTAGAAAGAGAGAAAGAAACCCAAACAGATGGAATGAAATGAACAGAAACACATACTTTGCAATTCACACCGCAATTCAATTACAAACAAAAACAAAAACAAAGAAAAAACACTATAACCATTTTCGAAAAACAACAGACCTCTCCATGACCTTTGGTCGGGTGATGAGTTCTAACACACAACAAAAAAAGCCAGCTTTTCCAAATCGTGAATATAAGTTATTTCACACATCGACTTTTCCATTTAAGTGTCTAACAAAGAAGCTTAAAATCATTGACTCACTACATAAGCATGGAATTATTTTAAACGTAAATTATGTTCTAGAGGATTCAGGAAGCACTTGGCACATGTGTAAGTGTATCAGACCTAAAACTGTAACTTAGTGGAAGAGTCAGGATAGTCTAAAAATGAATCCCTAACTAAAAGGAATCCGTGCAAGTCCCTGAGCACTTTGCATTTCATGAGAATGACAATCGCTCTTTATCTGGTCATCCAGGAAGGCTGTGGGTTTAGGAGCGAGGATGGGCTTGTTTTAAAGGGTGTTGAGAGCCTTGCAGGATCTTGGGCAATCAAATAGCTTCCTGAGCACTGACATTTATTTCTTAATTTTTAAATTTACAATTCATCCAAATCTTGCAGTCCAAAACAAACAAACAAACAAACAAAAATGTGAAAACATCACAGAAAAATAATATCTGAAAATATCTGATGGCCTTGTGATTCGTAGGGGATAAGCCTAAACTGCCCTTGAAATTGAGGGACTAGTGAATATTGGCCCTCAGATCTCATCATAATCAACGATGAGCAACTTTTGAAGAATTGCCAGAAGTATTTTCAAGTTCGCTGACTTCTCCTGAAGTCAAGATTGCTAGCTGTGATGATTTAAAAATCACTAATTGATAAACATCAATACAATTAGTTAACATCCACGTAGCCAATGTCTATAGAGCCAGGCATAACAGAGTCTAAATTAATCAGATGGGATTCCTATTTTGCAGTGCAGTTGATGAGACAAGTTACACAAGATAGGAGATAATATAAATGAAAAGTGAAGCTATATGAGCAGTGCTTTGGGGAATAAATACTGATGTATAAATCGTCACTTCTGCGAAGGATTATTTCATAGATCCAGCCTATGATTTCTTCATCTGTTCATAGACGTCAGTGTTTAAGTAAGGGTCTTTACTCCAGATGGAGCAAAGTGTGAATTTTCCAGATCCGTCAAATTGAATCCTTCAAGAAACAAATCATTTTTTGAGTCAACTTCTCTTAGAGATCTCTGAAAATTGAATTCTACATTACAAACACTTCCAACATTTCTGCCTGGAAAAATCAGAGTAGATGGAGCTGTGGTAGCCATTAGGAATATTCATAAGTATTCAGCCCATGGAGGACTGCACTTCCCCACTCCCTTGGAAATGAAGTGTGATCACTGACCATCTTTGGCCGGCGAAATATGCATCTAAGTGTCTCTGTCACTTCTGTTCGACGCTTCAAGGGTCAGCGTGTAAGTCACACATTCCCCTCCTCGCTACTGTACTGATGATGTAAAATGTCTGTGCAAATAAAGCCTCCCTCAGACTGGGTCTCTGAGACAGGAAAGGGCAGAGACCCCTGCTGACCCACACTGACCAAGTAGCATGAGCTAAAAGTTATCTTTAATTGTTTTAAGCTCAGAGTGTTGGGGGTTGGGGGCTGGGGGTTGAGTATTCCTGAAGGGATACCTAGCCTGTATTACATTGGAATTCTATTTAACCATTAACGGACAGAGCAAGGTCATTAACATCATGGCGTTGTTTGAAAGTGGACACTTCACATTAAAATCTAGATTTCTGGCGCCTGTTGGCAAAGACCCTGACACGTTTATACATGGTTGATCCCTTGAGCACATCAACAAGCAGGTATATATTCTCCAGCTCATGACAGCCCTCGTGACTCACTATGACCATACCTGAGCAGTCTTCCTCCCTGAGGAGGGGGGGGGGTGTAAATATTTGACTTTCATCCGCTATCCTAAACGGTCTAAGCATCATCCACGTACTGTGCTGACTGTGGTCCACTGGAATTGCATCTCATTTCCAGTTAGAAACTTCAGTGATACCTGTAGCAACACGAAAAAGTACAAATATCCTCAATACAGCACAACAGTTAAGAAAATAGATTTTGGAATTCAGCTTCCTAGGTTCAAATACCGGCTCTACCATTTTCTATCTGTATCATCAGGGCAAATCACTTAGCCTCTTCAAATTCCAGTTTCCTTACAAACAGAGCGAGGATAATGACGATCCCAGCTTCAGAGTGTCTGATGAGCTAACACAGTCAAGGGCTTAGACAGTGCCTGACCCCGAATATGCATCCAGTATGTGTTGGATGATATTCTTTTTACTAGAAACAGAGGGATTTCTTCATGTATCCAGCCATCAAGGAATTCAATCAACCTGAAAGATACAGTGGAATTGTTCTGCAGATCTGATTCCAACCAGGACCTGTTTCTGGTAAAAATCAGGGCCCCAGAGCAGAAGCAAATGTCCTTGAGTTTTGTTGTCTCAGGCTAGATGCTGCGCTCAGACTCCTGGTAGGCTGTTCCTAGGAGCACGGGGAACACAGGCATGGAAGGGAGCCAACTGGAGACACACTTGCAAAAACTGTTTGTAGCCCCTGCCAAGTGAACATCAGGACTCAGTTCACTGATCCCAAGGCAATCAGAGAGGGCCACACAGCGTACTTTCTCCCATTCTGACAACTGTGGATGGCCACAGCCACACTGTCCAGGAAAGGGAATTGATGTGAACATTACCCTGCTGAAGGAAAGAGACTGACTTCAACTGAGAAGCTTGTGAGTCACTTCTGAAGAAGTGCATACAATATGCCTTCACCCTGCCCGTAACACATATTTCCATAACACACAGCGATGCACTCGATCGATGTGCATCCTCCAGTAAAGCCCAGCCCTGATGTCTTATAGGAGCCTCTCTGGCCATTGTCATAAGCGAGTCTAATTTTGTGTGAGGCCATGAAAACTCAGTGTTTTTCTTACGCTTGTGCTTATTGCGGGAGGTCTGAGAAGGCACTTCTGAAGGTTTATTCCTACCAGTCGTTGTCATTTTTATCGAGTCTTTATTTATTTTTTTATTTATTTATTTGTTAGTTCTACCAGTTTCTTGCTACCAACCCATCTTCCTCCACCCTCGTGCACACACGATCAGTCATGTAATCCCATGGACTTCGGCCCGCCAGACTCCTCTGTCCATGGATTTTTCCAGGCAAGAATACTGGAGTGGGTTGCCATTTCCTTCTCCATGTATCGAGTCTTTAAAGGTTCCATCACTGAGGTGTGGCTTCGACACGTGTACGAGGCTGAGTAGCAACATGCCCTTCTCCCTAAGTGCAGTAGAAGTCATCCCCACTTCCCAACATGTCTGTCTTCCGGCCTCTGGAGCATGGATTGCTTGAGCTCACCACAGCGTCAGGATATTCTAGAAACCCTTCTGACTGCAGTCTCTTCAGGAGGTTGCAAGTGCTTCACACCTCAGGAATTTACAAAGCACTTTCTACAACCTCAGCTGGGAGAGGAGTCAACACTCGTGACAGTCACAGGCTTCCATGGCCTGGACTTGATTATGGGCTGTGCTTTCATAATCATCGTGTTTCCTATACCAACTAAGATGTCACTGAGAACTTTTTTCTCTATCATCACTGTATCTTTGATGTTCATTAGACATATTATGGGTTTTCCTATATAGCTTCCCTTACGGATGAGGGTCATAGGTTACCAGTACTTACTAAAACTGACTTCCAGGTAGCTGTGGTAGAACAGGAAAAAGAATGACCAACTGCTGTATTCTGAACATTATGTATGAAAATATTATTCATTTTACTGTTTGCAGTCATCCAAGTCTAACGTTCTGAAATACGCATTCAGAAAAATCAAACAACCGCCTAGGTACTAGGCAGTCTCCCATCCAAGTACTAACCAGGCCCGACCCTGCTCAGTTTCCCAGATCAGAGGAGATAGGGCACGTTCAGGGTGGTACGGCCTTAGACCGAGGCGGCTGCCAGGCGCCCCAAGAGCCCCGCGTTGCGCCTCCCTTTCGTTCTGACCTGCCGGTCGGGCCTGGGGCCGCAGCTCTTGACCGGGCGCGCGCTGCACTTGAGCCTCACGACTGGACTCCGGCCGGCCAGGGCGGGCAGCTCGGGGGCCAGCAGAGGGCGCCCCGGCCCCGCACACCGCCAGCCCCGGCCAGCACCCGTCTGCCCCGCCCGGGCCTGGCGTGCCTGCGGGACCCGGGGTAGGGGGAGAAGGGATGGGTTGCGCGGCGAGGACATCTCGGTGCCCTGCCTCCCTGGGCCTCTTCAGGCTCGCGCCGCACCGAACCCCCAACCCCCGCCCCCCACCATCCCGTTCGCTGCTCAGGGTCACGTGGCTCCGGACGTGTGTGGCTTCGGCCCGGGGCCGCGGTCCCCGGAGCCTCCTGCGGGCTTCGGAGCAGCCCAGCCGGGGCCCCAGGCGCCCATCCTGCCCGGTGCCCAAACCCACCGGAGCGCGTCAGCCCCGCCCTTTCGCCCTACCGAGGCCCGCCTTGCCCCCACGCCGCGGGCCCAGCACAGGACCTTCCTGAGAGAGCAGACGAGCGACAGGCAGGCACCCGGACAGACACTCGCACGCACCCACGCCAAGTGAGACAGAGGCAGAAAGAGACGAGGGTTCAGAGAGAGACTCGAAGACAGCGTGTGGGCAAGGGGGGCCTCGGGCAGGATGCCGGGCAGGTGCAGAGGCCACCCGGCCCTGAGCAGCGAACGGGATGGGGGCGGGGGGAGGCCGCCCAGCAGGGGCGGGCCTGGAGAGGCCCAGGGCGGGAGCGCACCCGAGACCTCCGCGCCCCGCCCCCCTCCCCCCAACACCCCCCTCCCCCCCCGCAGGCACGCCGGGGCGCGCCGACAATAGCTTCTCCAGAGTTTGGCCACCTGAGTTTCTAACCTTGTGCGCAACTGAGTGATGACAGTGCATTGAACAGCTAGGTCATTTCCAAATAAATTAAGCTTAGTGTTTCACAGGACACCAGGACATGAATGGACAGACCAGCACGGATGCATGGACACCAACCTTGGGAACTAGACAACCGGTGGGAAATTGCTGTCTGACTCAGGGAACTCAAACTGCGGCTCTCTGATCGCCTAGAGAGGTGGGAATGGGCCAGACGTGGGAGGGAGATTCAAGAGCGAGGGGCCACACGTACCCCTACGGTACATTCAGATTGACATATGACCAATCAAACCAATATTGTAGAGCAAGAATCATTCCCCTGTAAATAAATAACTGTTAGAAAGAGAGAAAGAAACCCAAACAGATGGAATGAAATGGACAGAAACACATACTTTGCAATTCACACCGCAATTCAATTACAAACAAAAACAAAGAAAAAACACTATAACCATTTTCGAAAAACAACAGACCTCTCCATGACCTTTGGTCGGGTGATGAGTTCTAACACACAACAAAAAAAGCCAACTTTTCCAAATCGTGAATATAAGTTATTTCACACATCGACTTTTCCATTTAAGTGTCTAACAAAGAAGCTTAAAATCATTGACTCACTACATAAGCATGGAATTATTTTGAACGTAAATTATGTTCTAGAGGATTCAGGAAGCACTTGGCACATGTGTAAGTGTATCAGACCTAAAACTGTAACTTAGTGGAAGAGTCAGGATAGTCTAAAAATGAATCCCTAACTAAAAGGAATCCGTGCAAGTCCCTGAGCACTTTGCATTTCATGAGAATGACAATCGCTCTTTATCTGGTCATCCAGGAAGGCTGTGGGTTTAGGAGCGAGGATGGGCTTGTTTTAAAGGGTGTTGAGAGCCTTGCAGGATCTTGGGCAATCAAATAGCTTCCTGAGCACTGACATTTATTTCTTAATTTTTAAATTTACAATTCATCCAAATCTTGCAGTCCAAAACAAACAAACAAACAAACAAAAATGTGAAAACATCACAGAAAAATAATATCTGAAAATATCTGATTGCCTTGTGATTCGTAGGGGATAAGCCTAAACTGCCCTTGAAATTGAGGGACTAGTGAATATTGGCCCTCAGATCTCATCATAATCAACGATGAGCAACTTTTGAAGAATTGCCAGAAGTATTTTCAAGTTCGCTGACTTCTCCTGAAGTCAAGATTGCTAGCTGTGATGATTTAAAAATCACTAATTGATAAACATCAATACAATTAGTTAACATCCACATAGCCAATGTCTATAGAGCCAGGCATAACAGAGTCTAAATTAATCAGATGGGATTCCTATTTTGCAGTGCAGTTGATGAGACAAGTTACACAAGATAGGAGATAATATAAATGAAAAGTGAAGCTATATGAGCAGTGCTTTGGGGAATAAATACTGATGTATAAATCGTCACTTCTGCGAAGGATTATTTCATAGATCCAGCCTATGATTTCTTCATCTGTTCATAGACGTCAGTGTTTAAGTAAGGGTCTTTACTCCAGATGGAGCAAAGTGTGAATTTTCCAGATCCGTCAAATTGAATCCTTCAAGAAACAAATCATTTTTTGAGTCAACTTCTCTTAGAGATCTCTGAAAATTGAATTCTACATTACAAACACTTCCAACATTTCTGCCTGGAAAAATCAGAGTAGATGGAGCTGTGGTAGCCATTAGGAATATTCATAAGTATTCAGCCCATGGAGGACTGCACTTCCCCACTCCCTTGGAAATGAAGTGTGATCACTGACCATCTTTGGCCGGCGAAATATGCATCAAAGTGTCTCTGTCACTTCTGTTCGACGCTTCAAGGGTCAGCGTGTAAGTCACACATTCCCCTCCTCGCTACTGTACTGATGATGCAAAATGTCTGTGCAAATAAAGCCTCCCTCAGACTGGGTCTCTGAGACAGGAAAGGGCAGAGACCCCTGCTGACCCACACTGACCAAGTAGCATGAGCTAAAAGTTATCTTTAATTGTTTTAAGCTCAGAGTGTTGGGGGTTGGGGGCTGGGGGTTGAGTATTCCTGAAGGGATACCTAGCCTGTATTACATTGGAATTCTATTTAACCATTAACGGACAGAGCAAGGTCATTAACATCATGGCGTTGTTTGAAAGTGGACACTTCACATTAAAATCTAGATTTCTGGCGCCTGTTGGCAAAGACCCTGACACGTTTATACATGGTTGATCCCTTGAGCACATCAACAAGCAGGTATATATTCTCCAGCTCATGACAGCCCTCGTGACTCACTATGACCATACCTGAGCAGTCTTCCTCCCTGAGGGGGGGGGGTGTAGATATTTGACTTTCATCCACTATCCTAAACGGTCTAAGCATCATCCACGTACTGTGCTGACTGTGGTCCACTGGAATTGCATCTCATTTCCAGTTAGAAACTTCAGTGATACCTGTAGCAACACGAAAAAATACAAATATCCTCAATACAGCACAACAGTTAAGAAAATAGATTTTGGAATTCAGCTTCCTAGGTTCAAATACCGGCTCTACCATTTTCTATCTGTATCATCAGGGCAAATCACTTAGCCTCTTCAAATTCCAGTTTCCTTACAAACAGAGCGAGGATAATGACGATCCCAGCTTCAGAGTGTCTGATGAGCTAACACAGTCAAGGGCTTAGACAGTGCCTGACCCCGAATATGCATCCAGTATGTGTTGGATGATATTCTTTTTACTAGAAACAGAGTGATTTCTTCATGTATCCAGCCATCAAGGAATTCAATCAACCTGAAAGATACAGTGGAATTGTTCTGCAGATCTGATTCCAACCAGGACCTGTTTCTGGTAAAACTCAGGGCCCCAGAGCAGAAGCAAATGTCCTTGAGTTTTGTTGTCTCAGGCTAGATGCTGCGCTCAGACTCCTGGTAGGCTGTTCCTAGGAGCACGGGGAACACAGGCATGGAAGGGAGCCAACTGGAGACACACTTGCAAAAACTGTTTGTAGCCCCTGCCAAGTGAACATCAGGACTCAGTTCACTGATCCCAAGGCAATCAGAGAGGGCCACACAGCGTACTTTCTCCCATTCTGACAACTGTGGATGGCCACAGCCACACTGTCCAGGAAAGGGAATTGATGTGAACATTACCCTGCTGAAGGAAAGAGACTGACTTCAACTGAGAAGCTTGTGAGTCACTTCTGAAGAAGTGCATACAATATGCCTTCACCCTGCCCGTAACACATATTTCCATAACACACAGCGATGCACTCGATCGATGTGCATCCTCCAGTAAAGCCCAGCCCTGATGTCTTATAGGAGCCTCTCTGGCCATTGTCATAAGCGAGTCTAATTTTGTGTGAGGCCATGAAAACTCAGTGTTTTTCTTACGCTTGTGCTTATTGCGGGAGGTCTGAGAAGGCACTTCTGAAGGTTTATTCCTACCAGTCGTTGTCATTTTTATCGAGTCTTTATTTATTTTTTTATTTATTTATTTGTTAGTTCTACCAGTTTCTTGCTACCAACCCATCTCCCTCCACCCTCGTGCACACACGATCAGTCATGTAATCCCATGGACTTCGGCCCGCCAGACTCCTCTGTCCATGGATTTTTCCAGGCAAGAATACTGGAGTGGGTTGCCATTTCCTTCTCCATGTATCGAGTCTTTAAAGGTTCCATCACTGAGGTGTGGCTTCGACACGTGTACGAGGCTGAGTAGCAACATGCCCTTTCTCCCTAAGTGCAGTAGAAGTCATCCCCACTTCCCAACATGTCTGTCTTCCGGCCTCTGGAGCATGGATTGCTTGAGCTCACCACAGCGTCAGGATATTCTAGAAACCCTTCTGACTGCAGTCTCTTCAGGAGGTTGCAAGTGCTTCACACCTCAGGAATTTACAAAGCACTTTCTACAACCTCAGCTGGGAGAGGAGTCAACACTCGTGACAGTCACAGGCTTCCATGGCCTGGACTTGATTATGGGCTGTGCTTTCATAATCATCGTGTTTCCTATACCAACTAAGATGTCACTGAGAACTTTTTTCTCTATCATCATTGTATCTTTGATGTTCATTAGACATATTATGGGTTTTCCTATATAGCTTCCCTTACGGATGAGGGTCAAAGGTTAGCAGTACTTACTAAAACTGACTTCCACGTAGCTGTGGTAGAACAGGAAAAAGAATGACCAACTGCTGTATTCTGAACATTATGTATGAAAATATTATTCGTTTTACTGTTTGCAGTCATCCAAGTCTAACGTTCTGAAATACGCATTCAGAAAAATCAAACAACCGCCTAGGTACTAGGCAGTCTCCCATCCAAGTACTAACCAGGCCCGACCCTGCTCAGTTTCCCAGATCAGAGGAGATAGGGCACGTTCAGGGTGGTACGGCCTTAGACCGAGGCGGCTGCCAGGCGCCCCAAGAGCCCCGCGTTGCGCCTCCCTTTCGTTCTGACCTGCCGGTCGGGCCTGGGGCCGCAGCTCTTGACCGGGCGCGCGCTGCACTTGAGCCTCACGACTGGACTCCGGCCGGCCAGGGCGGGCAGCTCGGGGGCCAGCAGAGGGCGCCCCGGCCCCGCACACCGCCAGCCCCGGCCAGCACCCGTCTGCCCCGCCCGGGCCTGGCGTGCCTGCGGGACCCGGGGTAGGGGGAGAAGGGATGGGTTGCGCGGCGAGGACATCTCGGTGCCCTGCCTCCCTGGGCCTCTTCAGGCTCGCGCCGCACCGAACCCCCAACCCCCGCCCCCCACCATCCCGTTCGCTGCTCAGGGTCACGTGGCTCCGGACGTGTGTGGCTTCGGCCCGGGGCCGCGGTCCCCGGAGCCTCCTGCGGGCTTCGGAGCAGCCCAGCCGGGGCCCCAGGCGCCCATCCTGCCCGGTGCCCAAACCCACCGGAGCGCGTCAGCCCCGCCCTTTCGCCCTACCGAGGCCCGCCTTGCCCCCACGCCGCGGGCCCAGCACAGGACCTTCCTGAGAGAGCAGACGAGCGACAGGCAGGCACCCGGACAGACACTCGCACGCACCCACGCCAAGTGAGACAGAGGCAGAAAGAGACGAGGGTTCAGAGAGAGACTCGAAGACAGCGTGTGGGCAAGGGGGGCCTCGGGCAGGATGCCGGGCAGGTGCAGAGGCCACCCGGCCCTGAGCAGCGAACGGGATGGGGGCGGGGGGAGGCCGCCCAGCAGGGGCGGGCCTGGAGAGGCCCAGGGCGGGAGCGCACCCGAGACCTCCGCGCCCCGCCCCCCCCCCCCCCACCCCCCCCCCCCCCCCCGCAGGCACGCCGGGGCGCGCCGACAATAGCTTCTCCAGAGTTTGGCCACCTGAGTTTCTAACCTTGTGCGCAACTGAGTGATGACAGTGCATTGAACAGCTAGGTCATTTCCATATAAATTAAGCTTAGTGTTTCACAGGACACCAGGACATGAATGGACAGACCAGCACGGATGCATGGACACCAACCTTGGGAACTAGACAACCGGTGGGAAATTGCTGTCTGACTCAGGGAACTCAAACTGCGGCTCTCTGATCGCCTAGAGAGGTGGGAATGGGCCAGACGTGGGAGGGAGATTCAAGAGCGAGGGGCCACACGTACCCCTACGGTACATTCAGATTGACATATGACCAATCAAACCAATATTGTAGAGCAAGAATCATTCCCCTGTAAATAAATAACTGTTAGAAAGAGAGAAAGAAACCCAAACAGATGGAATGAAATGAACAGAAACACATACTTTGCAATTCACACCGCAATTCAATTACAAACAAAAACAAAAACAAAGAAAAAACACTATAACCATTTTCGAAAAACAACAGACCTCTCCATGACCTTTGGTCGGGTGATGAGTTCTAACACACAACAAAAAAAGCCAACTTTTCCAAATCGTGAATATAAGTTATTTCACACATCGACTTTTCCATTTAAGTGTCTAACAAAGAAGCTTAAAATCATTGACTCACTACATAAGCATGGAATTATTTTAAACGTAAATTATGTTCTAGAGGATTCAGGAAGCACTTGGCACATGTGTAAGTGTATCAGACCTAAAACTGTAACTTAGTGGAAGAGTCAGGATAGTCTAAAAATGAATCCCTAACTAAAAGGAATCCGTGCAAGTCCCTGAGCACTTTGCATTTCATGAGAATGACAATCGCTCTTTATCTGGTCATCCAGGAAGGCTGTGGGTTTAGGAGCGAGGATGGGCTTGTTTTAAAGGGTGTTGAGAGCCTTGCAGGATCTTGGGCAATCAAATAGCTTCCTGAGCACTGACATTTATTTCTTAATTTTTAAATTTACAATTCATCCAAATCTTGCAGTCCAAAACAAACAAACAAACAAACAAAAATGTGAAAACATCACAGAAAAATAATATCTGAAAATATCTGATTGCCTTGTGATTCGTAGGGGATAAGCCTAAACTGCCCTTGAAATTGAGGGACTAGTGAATATTGGCCCTCAGATCTCATCATAATCAACGATGAGCAACTTTTGAAGAATTGCCAGAAGTATTTTCAAGTTCGCTGACTTCTCCTGAAGTCAAGATTGCTAGCTGTGATGATTTAAAAATCACTAATTGATAAACATCAATACAATTAATTAACATCCACATAGCCAATGTCTATAGAGCCAGGCATAACAGAGTCTAAATTAATCAGATGGGATTCCTATTTTGCAGTGCAGTTGATGAGACAAGTTACACAAGATAGGAGATAATATAAATGAAAAGTGAAGCTATATGAGCAGTGCTTTGGGGAATAAATACTGATGTATAAATCGTCACTTCTGCGAAGGATTATTTCATAGATCCAGCCTATGATTTCTTCATCTGTTCATAGACGTCAGTGTTTAAGTAAGGGTCTTTACTCCAGATGGAGCAAAGTGTGAATTTTCCAGATCCGTCAAATTGAATCCTTCAAGAAACAAATCATTTTTTGAGTCAACTTCTCTTAGAGATCTCTGAAAATTGAATTCTACATTACAAACACTTCCAACATTTCTGCCTGGAAAAATCAGAGTAGATGGAGCTGTGGTAGCCATTAGGAATATTCATAAGTATTCAGCCCATGGAGGACTGCACTTCCCCACTCCCTTGGAAATGAAGTGTGATCACTGACCATCTTTGGCCGGCGAAATATGCATCAAAGTGTCTCTGTCACTTCTGTTCGACGCTTCAAGGGTCAGCGTGTAAGTCACACATTCCCCTCCTCGCTACTGTACTGATGATGCAAAATGTCTGTGCAAATAAAGCCTCCCTCAGACTGGGTCTCTGAGACAGGAAAGGGCAGAGACCCCTGCTGACCCACACTGACCAAGTAGCATGAGCTGAAAGTTATCTTTAATTGTTTTAAGCTCAGAGTGTTGGGGGTTGGGGGCTGGGGGTTGAGTATTCCTGAAGGGATACCTAGCCTGTATTACATTGGAATTCTATTTAACCATTAACGGACAGAGCAAGGTCATTAACATCATGGTGTTGTTTGAAAGTGGACACTTCACATTAAAATCTAGATTTCTGGCGCCTGTTGGCAAAGACCCTGACACGTTTATACATGGTTGATCCCTTGAGCACATCAACAAGCAGGTATATATTCTCCAGCTCATGACAGCCCTCGTGACTCACTATGACCATACCTGAGCAGTCTTCCTCCCTGGGGGGGGGGGGGGGTGTAGATATTTGACTTTCATCCACTATCCTAAACGGTCTAAGCATCATCCACGTACTGTGCTGACTGTGGTCCACTGGAATTGCATCTCATTTCCAGTTAGAAACTTCAGTGATACCTGTAGCAACACGAAAAAGTACAAACATCCTCAATACAGCACAACAGTTAAGAAAATAGATTTTGGAATTCAGCTTCCTAGGTTCAAATACCGGCTCTACCATTTTCTATCTGTATCATCAGGGCAAATCACTTAGCCTCTTCAAATTCCAGTTTCCTTACAAACAGAGCGAGGATAACGACGATCCCAGCTTCAGAGTGTCTGATGAGCTAACACAGTCAAGGGCTTAGACAGTGCCTGACCCCGAATATGCATCCAGTATGTGTTGGATGATATTCTTTTTACTAGAAACAGAGTGATTTCTTCATGTATCCAGCCATCAAGGAATTCAATCAACCTGAAAGATACAGTGGAATTGTTCTGCAGATCTGATTCCAACCAGCACCTGTTTCTGGTAAAAATCAGGGCCCCAGAGCAGAAGCAAATGTCCTTGAGTTTTGTTGTCTCAGGCTAGATGCTGCGCTCAGACTCCTGGTAGGCTGTTCCTAGGAGCACGGGGAACACAGGCATGGAAGGGAGCCAACTGGAGACACACTTGCAAAAACTGTTTGTAGCCCCTGCCAAGTGAACATCAGGACTCAGTTCACTGATCCCAAGGCAATCAGAGAGGGCCACACAGCGTACTTTCTCCCATTCTGACAACTGTGGATGGCCACAGCCACACTGTCCAGGAAAGGGAATTGATGTGAACATTACCCTGCTGAAGGAAAGAGACTGACTTCAACTGAGAAGCTTGTGAGTCACTTCTGAAGAAGTGCATACAATATGCCTTCACCCTGCCCGTAACACATATTTCCATAACACACAGCGATGCACTCGATCGATGTGCATCCTCCAGTAAAGCCCAGCCCTGATGTCTTATAGGAGCCTCTCTGGCCATTGTCATAAGCGAGTCTAATTTTGTGTGAGGCCATGAAAACTCAGTGTTTTTCTTACGCTTGTGCTTATTGCGGGAGGTCTGAGAAGGCACTTCTGAAGGTTTATTCCTACCAGTCGTTGTCATTTTTATCGAGTCTTTATTTATTTTTTTATTTATTTATTTGTTAGTTCTACCAGTTTCTTGCTACCAACCCATCTCCCTCCACCCTCGTGCACACACGATCAGTCATGTAATCCCATGGACTTCGGCCCGCCAGACTCCTCTGTCCATGGATTTTTCCAGGCAAGAATACTGGAGTGGGTTGCCATTTCCTTCTCCATGTATCGAGTCTTTAAAGGTTCCATCACTGAGGTGTGGCTTCGACACGTGTACGAGGCTGAGTAGCAACATGCCCTTTCTCCCTAAGTGCAGTAGAAGTCATCCCCACTTCCCAACATGTCTGTCTTCCGGCCTCTGGAGCATGGATTGCTTGAGCTCACCACAGCGTCAGGATATTCTAGAAACCCTTCTGACTGCAGTCTCTTCAGGAGGTTGCAAGTGCTTCACACCTCAGGAATTTACAAAGCACTTTCTACAACCTCAGCTGGGAGAGGAGTCAACACTCGTGACAGTCACAGGCTTCCATGGCCTGGACTTGATTATGGGCTGTGCTTTCATAATCATCGTGTTTCCTATACCAACTAAGATGTCACTGAGAACTTTTTTCTCTATCATCATTGTATCTTTGATGTTCATTAGACATATTATGGGTTTTCCTATATAGCTTCCCTTACGGATGAGGGTCAAAGGTTAGCAGTACTTACTAAAACTGACTTCCACGTAGCTGTGGTAGAACAGGAAAAAGAATGACCAACTGCTGTATTCTGAACATTATGTATGAAAATATTATTCGTTTTACTGTTTGCAGTCATCCAAGTCTAACGTTCTGAAATACGCATTCAGAAAAATCAAACAACCGCCTAGGTACTAGGCAGTCTCCCATCCAAGTACTAACCAGGCCCGACCCTGCTCAGTTTCCCAGATCAGAGGAGATAGGGCACGTTCAGGGTGGTACGGCCTTAGACCGAGGCGGCTGCCAGGCGCCCCAAGAGCCCCGCGTTGCGCCTCCCTTTCGTTCTGACCTGCCGGTCGGGCCTGGGGCCGCAGCTCTTGACCGGGCGCGCGCTGCACTTGAGCCTCACGACTGGACTCCGGCCGGCCAGGGCGGGCAGCTCGGGGGCCAGCAGAGGGCGCCCCGGCCCCGCACACCGCCAGCCCCGGCCAGCACCCGTCTGCCCCGCCCGGGCCTGGCGTGCCTGCGGGACCCGGGGTAGGGGGAGAAGGGATGGGTTGCGCGGCGAGGACATCTCGGTGCCCTGCCTCCCTGGGCCTCTTCAGGCTCGCGCCGCACCGAACCCCCAACCCCCGCCCCCCACCATCCCGTTCGCTGCTCAGGGTCACGTGGCTCCGGACGTGTGTGGCTTCGGCCCGGGGCCGCGGTCCCCGGAGCCTCCTGCGGGCTTCGGAGCAGCCCAGCCGGGGCCCCAGGCGCCCATCCTGCCCGGTGCCCAAACCCACCGGAGCGCGTCAGCCCCGCCCTTTCGCCCTACCGAGGCCCGCCTTGCCCCCACGCCGCGGGCCCAGCACAGGACCTTCCTGAGAGAGCAGACGAGCGACAGGCAGGCACCCGGACAGACACTCGCACGCACCCACGCCAAGTGAGACAGAGGCAGAAAGAGACGAGGGTTCAGAGAGAGACTCGAAGACAGCGTGTGGGCAAGGGGGGCCTCGGGCAGGATGCCGGGCAGGTGCAGAGGCCACCCGGCCCTGAGCAGCGAACGGGATGGGGGCGGGGGGAGGCCGCCCAGCAGGGGCGGGCCTGGAGAGGCCCAGGGCGGGAGCGCACCCGAGACCTCCGCGCCCCCCCCCCCCCCCCCCCACCCCCCCCCCCCGCCCCCGCAGGCACGCCGGGGCGCGCCGACAATAGCTTCTCCAGAGTTTGGCCACCTGAGTTTCTAACCTTGTGCGCAACTGAGTGATGACAGTGCATTGAACAGCTAGGTCATTTCCATATAAATTAAGCTTAGTGTTTCACAGGACACCAGGACATGAATGGACAGACCAGCACGGATGCATGGACACCAACCTTGGGAACTAGACAACCGGTGGGAAATTGCTGTCTGACTCAGGGAACTCAAACTGCGGCTCTCTGATCGCCTAGAGAGGTGGGAATGGGCCAGACGTGGGAGGGAGATTCAAGAGCGAGGGGCCACACGTACCCCTACGGTACATTCAGATTGACATATGACCAATCAAACCAATATTGTAGAGCAAGAATCATTCCCCTGTAAATAAATAACTGTTAGAAAGAGAGAAAGAAACCCAAACAGATGGAATGAAATGAACAGAAACACATACTTTGCAATTCACACCGCAATTCAATTACAAACAAAAACAAAAACAAAGAAAAAACACTATAACCATTTTCGAAAAACAACAGACCTCTCCATGACCTTTGGTCGGGTGATGAGTTCTAACACACAACAAAAAAAGCCAACTTTTCCAAATCGTGAATATAAGTTATTTCACACATCGACTTTTCCATTTAAGTGTCTAACAAAGAAGCTTAAAATCATTGACTCACTACATAAGCATGGAATTATTTTAAACGTAAATTATGTTCTAGAGGATTCAGGAAGCACTTGGCACATGTGTAAGTGTATCAGACCTAAAACTGTAACTTAGTGGAAGAGTCAGGATAGTCTAAAAATGAATCCCTAACTAAAAGGAATCCGTGCAAGTCCCTGAGCACTTTGCATTTCATGAGAATGACAATCGCTCTTTATCTGGTCATCCAGGAAGGCTGTGGGTTTAGGAGCGAGGATGGGCTTGTTTTAAAGGGTGTTGAGAGCCTTGCAGGATCTTGGGCAATCAAATAGCTTCCTGAGCACTGACATTTATTTCTTAATTTTTAAATTTACAATTCATCCAAATCTTGCAGTCCAAAACAAACAAACAAACAAACAAAAATGTGAAAACATCACAGAAAAATAATATCTGAAAATATCTGATTGCCTTGTGATTCGTAGGGGATAAGCCTAAACTGCCCTTGAAATTGAGGGACTAGTGAATATTGGCCCTCAGATCTCATCATAATCAACGATGAGCAACTTTTGAAGAATTGCCAGAAGTATTTTCAAGTTCGCTGACTTCTCCTGAAGTCAAGATTGCTAGCTGTGATGATTTAAAAATCACTAATTGATAAACATCAATACAATTAGTTAACATCCACATAGCCAATGTCTATAGAGCCAGGCATAACAGAGTCTAAATTAATCAGATGGGATTCCTATTTTGCAGTGCAGTTGATGAGACAAGTTACACAAGATAGGAGATAATATAAATGAAAAGTGAAGCTATATGAGCAGTGCTTTGGGGAATAAATACTGATGTATAAATCGTCACTTCTGCGAAGGATTATTTCATAGATCCAGCCTATGATTTCTTCATCTGTTCATAGACGTCAGTGTTTAAGTAAGGGTCTTTACTCCAGATGGAGCAAAGTGTGAATTTTCCAGATCCGTCAAATTGAATCCTTCAAGAAACAAATCATTTTTTGAGTCAACTTCTCTTAGAGATCTCTGAAAATTGAATTCTACATTACAAACACTTCCAACATTTCTGCCTGGAAAAATCAGAGTAGATGGAGCTGTGGTAGCCATTAGGAATATTCATAAGTATTCAGCCCATGGAGGACTGCACTTCCCCACTCCCTTGGAAATGAAGTGTGATCACTGACCATCTTTGGCCGGCGAAATATGCATCAAAGTGTCTCTGTCACTTCTGTTCGACGCTTCAAGGGTCAGCGTGTAAGTCACACATTCCCCTCCTCGCTACTGTACTGATGATGCAAAATGTCTGTGCAAATAAAGCCTCCCTCAGACTGGGTCTCTGAGACAGGAAAGGGCAGAGACCCCTGCTGACCCACACTGACCAAGTAGCATGAGCTGAAAGTTATCTTTAATTGTTTTAAGCTCAGAGTGTTGGGGGTTGGGGGCTGGGGGTTGAGTATTCCTGAAGGGATACCTAGCCTGTATTACATTGGAATTCTATTTAACCATTAACGGACAGAGCAAGGTCATTAACATCATGGTGTTGTTTGAAAGTGGACACTTCACATTAAAATCTAGATTTCTGGCGCCTGTTGGCAAAGACCCTGACACGTTTATACATGGTTGATCCCTTGAGCACATCAACAAGCAGGTATATATTCTCCAGCTCATGACAGCCCTCGTGACTCACTATGACCATACCTGAGCAGTCTTCCTCCCTGGGGGGGGGGGTGTAGATATTTGACTTTCATCCACTATCCTAAACGGTCTAAGCATCATCCACGTACTGTGCTGACTGTGGTCCACTGGAATTGCATCTCATTTCCAGTTAGAAACTTCAGTGATACCTGTAGCAACACGAAAAAGTACAAATATCCTCAATACAGCACAACAGTTAAGAAAATAGATTTTGGAATTCAGCTTCCTAGGTTCAAATACCGGCTCTACCATTTTCTATCTGTATCATCAGGGCAAATCACTTAGCCTCTTCAAATTCCAGTTTCCTTACAAACAGAGCGAGGATAACGACGATCCCAGCTTCAGAGTGTCTGATGAGCTAACACAGTCAAGGGCTTAGACAGTGCCTGACCCCGAATATGCATCCAGTATGTGTTGGATGATATTCTTTTTACTAGAAACAGAGTGATTTCTTCATGTATCCAGCCATCAAGGAATTCAATCAACCTGAAAGATACAGTGGAATTGTTCTGCAGATCTGATTCCAACCAGCACCTGTTTCTGGTAAAAATCAGGGCCCCAGAGCAGAAGCAAATGTCCTTGAGTTTTGTTGTCTCAGGCTAGATGCTGCGCTCAGACTCCTGGTAGGCTGTTCCTAGGAGCACGGGGAACACAGGCATGGAAGGGAGCCAACTGGAGACACACTTGCAAAAACTGTTTGTAGCCCCTGCCAAGTGAACATCAGGACTCAGTTCACTGATCCCAAGGCAATCAGAGAGGGCCACACAGCGTACTTTCTCCCATTCTGACAACTGTGGATGGCCACAGCCACACTGTCCAGGAAAGGGAATTGATGTGAACATTACCCTGCTGAAGGAAAGAGACTGACTTCAACTGAGAAGCTTGTGAGTCACTTCTGAAGAAGTGCATACAATATGCCTTCACCCTGCCCGTAACACATATTTCCATAACACACAGCGATGCACTCGATCGATGTGCATCCTCCAGTAAAGCCCAGCCCTGATGTCTTATAGGAGCCTCTCTGGCCATTGTCATAAGCGAGTCTAATTTTGTGTGAGGCCATGAAAACTCAGTGTTTTTCTTACGCTTGTGCTTATTGCGGGAGGTCTGAGAAGGCACTTCTGAAGGTTTATTCCTACCAGTCGTTGTCATTTTTATCGAGTCTTTATTTATTTTTTTATTTATTTATTTGTTAGTTCTACCAGTTTCTTGCTACCAACCCATCTCCCTCCACCCTCGTGCACACACGATCAGTCATGTAATCCCATGGACTTCGGCCCGCCAGACTCCTCTGTCCATGGATTTTTCCAGGCAAGAATACTGGAGTGGGTTGCCATTTCCTTCTCCATGTATCGAGTCTTTAAAGGTTCCATCACTGAGGTGTGGCTTCGACACGTGTACGAGGCTGAGTAGCAACATGCCCTTTCTCCCTAAGTGCAGTAGAAGTCATCCCCACTTCCCAACATGTCTGTCTTCCGGCCTCTGGAGCATGGATTGCTTGAGCTCACCACAGCGTCAGGATATTCTAGAAACCCTTCTGACTGCAGTCTCTTCAGGAGGTTGCAAGTGCTTCACACCTCAGGAATTTACAAAGCACTTTCTACAACCTCAGCTGGGAGAGGAGTCAACACTCGTGACAGTCACAGGCTTCCATGGCCTGGACTTGATTATGGGCTGTGCTTTCATAATCATCGTGTTTCCTATACCAACTAAGATGTCACTGAGAACTTTTTTCTCTATCATCATTGTATCTTTGATGTTCATTAGACATATTATGGGTTTTCCTATATAGCTTCCCTTACGGATGAGGGTCAAAGGTTAGCAGTACTTACTAAATCTGACTTCCACGTAGCTGTGGTAGAACAGGAAAAAGAATGACCAACTGCTGTATTCTGAACATTATGTATGAAAATATTATTCGTTTTACTGTTTGCAGTCATCCAAGTCTAACGTTCTGAAATACGCATTCAGAAAAATCAAACAACCGCCTAGGTACTAGGCAGTCTCCCATCCAAGTACTAACCAGGCCCGACCCTGCTCAGTTTCCCAGATCAGAGGAGATAGGGCACGTTCAGGGTGGTACGGCCTTAGACCGAGGCGGCTGTCAGGCGCCCCAAGAGCCCCGCGTTGCGCCTCCCTTTCGTTCTGACCTGCCGGTCGGGCCTGGGGCCGCAGCTCTTGACCGGGCGCGCGCTGCACTTGAGCCTCACGACTGGACTCCGGCCGGCCAGGGCGGGCAGCTCGGGGGCCAGCAGAGGGCGCCCCGGCCCCGCACACCGCCAGCCCCGGCCAGCACCCGTCTGCCCCGCCCGGGCCTGGCGTGCCTGCGGGACCCGGGGTAGGGGGAGAAGGGATGGGTTGCGCGGCGAGGACATCTCGGTGCCCTGCCTCCCTGGGCCTCTTCAGGCTCGCGCCGCACCGAACCCCCAACCCCCGCCCCCCACCATCCCGTTCGCTGCTCAGGGTCACGTGGCTCCGGACGTGTGTGGCTTCGGCCCGGGGCCGCGGTCCCCGGAGCCTCCTGCGGGCTTCGGAGCAGCCCAGCCGGGGCCCCAGGCGCCCATCCTGCCCGGTGCCCAAACCCACCGGAGCGCGTCAGCCCCGCCCTTTCGCCCTACCGAGGCCCGCCTTGCCCCCACGCCGCGGGCCCAGCACAGGACCTTCCTGAGAGAGCAGACGAGCGACAGGCAGGCACCCGGACAGACACTCGCACGCACCCACGCCAAGTGAGACAGAGGCAGAAAGAGACGAGGGTTCAGAGAGAGACTCGAAGACAGCGTGTGGGCAAGGGGGGCCTCGGGCAGGATGCCGGGCAGGTGCAGAGGCCACCCGGCCCTGAGCAGCGAACGGGATGGGGGCGGGGGGAGGCCGCCCAGCAGGGGCGGGCCTGGAGAGGCCCAGGGCGGGAGCGCACCCGAGACCTCCGCGCCCCGCCCCCCCCCCCCCCCCACCCCCCCCCCCGCCCCCGCAGGCACGCCGGGGCGCGCCGACAATAGCTTCTCCAGAGTTTGGCCACCTGAGTTTCTAACCTTGTGCGCAACTGAGTGATGACAGTGCATTGAACAGCTAGGTCATTTCCATATAAATTAAGCTTAGTGTTTCACAGGACACCAGGACATGAATGGACAGACCAGCACGGATGCATGGACACCAACCTTGGGAACTAGACAACCGGTGGGAAATTGCTGTCTGACTCAGGGAACTCAAACTGCGGCTCTCTGATCGCCTAGAGAGGTGGGAATGGGCCAGACGTGGGAGGGAGATTCAAGAGCGAGGGGCCACACGTACCCCTACGGTACATTCAGATTGACATATGACCAATCAAACCAATATTGTAGAGCAAGAATCATTCCCCTGTAAATAAATAACTGTTAGAAAGAGAGAAAGAAACCCAAACAGATGGAATGAAATGAACAGAAACACATACTTTGCAATTCACACCGCAATTCAATTACAAACAAAAACAAAAACAAAGAAAAAACACTATAACCATTTTCGAAAAACAACAGACCTCTCCATGACCTTTGGTCGGGTGATGAGTTCTAACACACAACAAAAAAAGCCAACTTTTCCAAATCGTGAATATAAGTTATTTCACACATCGACTTTTCCATTTAAGTGTCTAACAAAGAAGCTTAAAATCATTGACTCACTACATAAGCATGGAATTATTTTAAACGTAAATTATGTTCTAGAGGATTCAGGAAGCACTTGGCACATGTGTAAGTGTATCAGACCTAAAACTGTAACTTAGTGGAAGAGTCAGGATAGTCTAAAAATGAATCCCTAACTAAAAGGAATCCGTGCAAGTCCCTGAGCACTTTGCATTTCATGAGAATGACAATCGCTCTTTATCTGGTCATCCAGGAAGGCTGTGGGTTTAGGAGCGAGGATGGGCTTGTTTTAAAGGGTGTTGAGAGCCTTGCAGGATCTTGGGCAATCAAATAGCTTCCTGAGCACTGACATTTATTTCTTAATTTTTAAATTTACAATTCATCCAAATCTTGCAGTCCAAAACAAACAAACAAACAAACAAAAATGTGAAAACATCACAGAAAAATAATATCTGAAAATATCTGATTGCCTTGTGATTCGTAGGGGATAAGCCTAAACTGCCCTTGAAATTGAGGGACTAGTGAATATTGGCCCTCAGATCTCATCATAATCAACGATGAGCAACTTTTGAAGAATTGCCAGAAGTATTTTCAAGTTCGCTGACTTCTCCTGAAGTCAAGATTGCTAGCTGTGATGATTTAAAAATCACTAATTGATAAACATCAATACAATTAGTTAACATCCACATAGCCAATGTCTATAGAGCCAGGCATAACAGAGTCTAAATTAATCAGATGGGATTCCTATTTTGCAGTGCAGTTGATGAGACAAGTTACACAAGATAGGAGATAATATAAATGAAAAGTGAAGCTATATGAGCAGTGCTTTGGGGAATAAATACTGATGTATAAATCGTCACTTCTGCGAAGGATTATTTCATAGATCCAGCCTATGATTTCTTCATCTGTTCATAGACGTCAGTGTTTAAGTAAGGGTCTTTACTCCAGATGGAGCAAAGTGTGAATTTTCCAGATCCGTCAAATTGAATCCTCCAAGAAACAAATCATTTTTTGAGTCAACTTCTCTTAGAGATCTCTGAAAATTGAATTCTACATTACAAACACTTCCAACATTTCTGCCTGGAAAAATCAGAGTAGATGGAGCTGTGGTAGCCATTAGGAATATTCATAAGTATTCAGCCCATGGAGGACTGCACTTCCCCACTCCCTTGGAAATGAAGTGTGATCACTGACCATCTTTGGCCGGCGAAATATGCATCAAAGTGTCTCTGTCACTTCTGTTCGACGCTTCAAGGGTCAGCGTGTAAGTCACACATTCCCCTCCTCGCTACTGTACTGATGATGCAAAATGTCTGTGCAAATAAAGCCTCCCTCAGACTGGGTCTCTGAGACAGGAAAGGGCAGAGACCCCTGCTGACCCACACTGACCAAGTAGCATGAGCTGAAAGTTATCTTTAATTGTTTTAAGCTCAGAGTGTTGGGGGTTGGGGGCTGGGGGTTGAGTATTCCTGAAGGGATACCTAGCCTGTATTACATTGGAATTCTATTTAACCATTAACGGACAGAGCAAGGTCATTAACATCATGGCGTTGTTTGAAAGTGGACACTTCACATTAAAATCTAGATTTCTGGCGCCTGTTGGCAAAGACCCTGACACGTTTATACATGGTTGATCCCTTGAGCACATCAACAAGCAGGTATATATTCTCCAGCTCATGACAGCCCTCGTGACTCACTATGACCATACCTGAGCAGTCTTCCTCCCTGAGGGTGGGGGGTGTAGATATTTGACTTTCATCCACTATCCTAAACGGTCTAAGCATCATCCACGTACTGTGCTGACTGTGGTCCACTGGAATTGCATCTCATTTCCAGTTAGAAACTTCAGTGATACCTGTAGCAACACGAAAAAGTACAAATATCCTCAATACAGCACAACAGTTAAGAAAATAGATTTTGGAATTCAGCTTCCTAGGTTCAAATACCGGCTCTACCATTTTCTATCTGTATCATCAGGGCAAATCACTTAGCCTCTTCAAATTCCAGTTTCCTTACAAACAGAGCGAGGATAATGACGATCCCAGCTTCAGAGTGTCTGATGAGCTAACACAGTCAAGGGCTTAGACAGTGCCTGACCCCGAATATGCATCCAGTATGTGTTGGATGATATTCTTTTTACTAGAAACAGAGTGATTTCTTCATGTATCCAGCCATCAAGGAATTCAATCAACCTGAAAGATACAGTGGAATTGTTCTGCAGATCTGATTCCAACCAGCACCTGTTTCTGGTAAAAATCAGGGCCCCAGAGCAGAAGCAAATGTCCTTGAGTTTTGTTGTCTCAGGCTAGATGCTGCGCTCAGACTCCTGGTAGGCTGTTCCTAGGAGCACGGGGAACACAGGCATGGAAGGGAGCCAACTGGAGACACACTTGCAAAAACTGTTTGTAGCCCCTGCCAAGTGAACATCAGGACTCAGTTCACTGATCCCAAGGCAATCAGAGAGGGCCACACAGCGTACTTTCTCCCATTCTGACAACTGTGGATGGCCACAGCCACACTGTCCAGGAAAGGGAATTGATGTGAACATTACCCTGCTGAAGGAAAGAGACTGACTTCAACTGAGAAGCTTGTGAGTCACTTCTGAAGAAGTGCATACAATATGCCTTCACCCTGCCCGTAACACATATTTCCATAACACACAGCGATGCACTCGATCGATGTGCATCCTCCAGTAAAGCCCAGCCCTGATGTCTTATAGGAGCCTCTCTGGCCATTGTCATAAGCGAGTCTAATTTTGTGTGAGGCCATGAAAACTCAGTGTTTTTCTTACGCTTGTGCTTATTGCGGGAGGTCTGAGAAGGCACTTCTGAAGGTTTATTCCTACCAGTCGTTGTCATTTTTATCGAGTCTTTATTTATTTTTCTATTTATTTATTTGTAAGTTCTACCAGTTTCTTGCTACCAACCCATCTCCCTCCACCCTCGTGCACACACGATCAGTCATGTAATCCCATGGACTTCGGCCCGCCAGACTCCTCTGTCCATGGATTTTTCCAGGCAAGAATACTGGAGTGGGTTGCCATTTCCTTCTCCATGTATCGAGTCTTTAAAGGTTCCATCACTGAGGTGTGGCTTCGACACGTGTACGAGGCTGAGTAGCAACATGCCCTTTCTCCCTAAGTGCAGTAGAAGTCATCCCCACTTCCCAACATGTCTGTCTTCCGGCCTCTGGAGCATGGATTGCTTGAGCTCACCACAGCGTCAGGATATTCTAGAAACCCTTCTGACTGCAGTCTCTTCAGGAGGTTGCAAGTGCTTCACACCTCAGGAATTTACAAAGCACTTTCTACAACCTCAGCTGGGAGAGGAGTCAACACTCGTGACAGTCACAGGCTTCCATGGCCTGGACTTGATTATGGGCTGTGCTTTCATAATCATCGTGTTTCCTATACCAACTAAGATGTCACTGAGAACTTTTTTCTCTATCATCATTGTATCTTTGATGTTCATTAGACATATTATGGGTTTTCCTATATAGCTTCCCTTACGGATGAGGGTCATAGGTTAGCAGTACTTACTAAAACTGACTTCCACGTAGCTGTGGTAGAACAGGAAAAAGAATGACCAACTGCTGTATTCTGAACATTATGTATGAAAATATTATTCGTTTTACTGTTTGCAGTCATCCAAGTCTAACGTTCTGAAATACGCATTCAGAAAAATCAAACAACCGCCTAGGTACTAGGCAGTCTCCCATCCAAGTACTAACCAGGCCCGACCCTGCTCAGTTTCCCAGATCAGAGGAGATAGGGCACGTTCAGGGTGGTACGGCCTTAGACCGAGGCGGCTGCCAGGCGCCCCAAGAGCCCCGCGTTGCGCCTCCCTTTCGTTCTGACCTGCCGGTCGGGCCTGGGGCCGCAGCTCTTGACCGGGCGCGCGCTGCACTTGAGCCTCACGACTGGACTCCGGCCGGCCAGGGCGGGCAGCTCGGGGGCCAGCAGAGGGCGCCCCGGCCCCGCACACCGCCAGCCCCGGCCAGCACCCGTCTGCCCCGCCCGGGCCTGGCGTGCCTGCGGGACCCGGGGTAGGGGGAGGAGGGATGGGTTGCGCGGCGAGGACATCTCGGTGCCCTGCCTCCCTGGGCCTCTTCAGGCTCGCGCCGCGCCGCACCGAACCCCCAACCCCCGCCCCCCACCATCCCGTTCGCTGCTCAGGGTCACGTGGCTCCGGACGTGTGTGGCTTCGGCCCGGGGCCGCGGTCCCCGGAGCCTCCTGCGGGCTTCGGAGCAGCCCAGCCGGGGCCCCAGGCGCCCATCCTGCCCGGTGCCCAAACCCACCGGAGCGCGTCAGCCCCGCCCTTTCGCCCTACCGAGGCCCGCCTTGCCCCCACGCCGCGGGCCCAGCACAGGACCTTCCTGAGAGAGCAGACGAGCGACAGGCAGGCACCCGGACAGACACTCGCACGCACCCACGCCAAGTGAGACAGAGGCAGAAAGAGACGAGGGTTCAGAGAGAGACTCGAAGACAGCGTGTGGGCAAGGGGGGCCTCGGGCAGGATGCCGGGCAGGTGCAGAGGCCACCCGGCCCTGAGCAGCGAACGGGATGGGGGCGGGGGGAGGCCGCCCAGCAGGGGCGGGCCTGGAGAGGCCCAGGGCGGGAGCGCACCCGAGACCTCCGCGCCCCGCCCCCCTCCCCCCAACACCCCCCTCCCCCCCCCGCAGGCACGCCGGGGCGCGCCGACAATAGCTTCTCCAGAGTTTGGCCACCTGAGTTTCTAACCTTGTGCGCAACTGAGTGATGACAGTGCATTGAACAGCTAGGTCATTTCCAAATAAATTAAGCTTAGTGTTTCACAGGACACCAGGACATGAATGGACAGACCAGCACGGATGCATGGACACCAACCTTGGGAACTAGACAACCGGTGCGAAATTGCTGTCTGACTCAGGGAACTCAAACTGCGGCTCTCTGATCGCCTAGAGAGGTGGGAATGGGCCAGACGTGGGAGGGAGATTCAAGAGCGAGGGGCCACACGTACCCCTACGGTACATTCAGATTGACATATGACCAATCAAACCAATATTGTAGAGCAAGAATCATTCCCCTGTAAATAAATAACTGTTAGAAAGAGAGAAAGAAACCCAAACAGATGGAATGAAATGAACAGAAACACATACTTTGCAATTCACACCGCAATTCAATTACAAACAAAAACAAAGAAAAAACACTATAACCATTTTCGAAAAACAACAGACCTCTCCATGACCTTTGGTCGGGTGATGAGTTCTAACACACAACAAAAAAAGCCAACTTTTCCAAATCGTGAATATAAGTTATTTCACACATCGACTTTTCCATTTAAGTGTCTAACAAAGAAGCTTAAAATCATTGACTCACTACATAAGCATGGAATTATTTTAAACGTAAATTATGTTCTAGAGGATTCAGGAAGCACTTGGCACATGTGTAAGTGTATCAGACCTAAAACTGTAACTTAGTGGAAGAGTCAGGATAGTCTAAAAATGAATCCCTAACTAAAAGGAATCCGTGCAAGTCCCTGAGCACTTTGCATTTCATGAGAATGACAATCGCTCTTTATCTGGTCATCCAGGAAGGCTGTGGGTTTAGGAGCGAGGATGGGCTTGTTTTAAAGGGTGTTGAGAGCCTTGCAGGATCTTGGGCAATCAAATAGCTTCCTGAGCACTGACATTTATTTCTTAATTTTTAAATTTACAATTCATCCAAATCTTGCAGTCCAAAACAAACAAACAAACAAACAAAAATGTGAAAACATCACAGAAAAATAATATCTGAAAATATCTGATTGCCTTGTGATTCGTAGGGGATAAGCCTAAACTGCCCTTGAAATTGAGGGACTAGTGAATATTGGCCCTCAGATCTCATCATAATCAACGATGAGCAACTTTTGAAGAATTGCCAGAAGTATTTTCAAGTTCGCTGACTTCTCCTGAAGTCAAGATTGCTAGCTGTGATGATTTAAAAATCACTAATTGATAAACATCAATACAATTAGTTAACATCCACATAGCCAATGTCTATAGAGCCAGGCATAACAGAGTCTAAATTAATCAGATGGGATTCCTATTTTGCAGTGCAGTTGATGAGACAAGTTACACAAGATAGGAGATAATATAAATGAAAAGTGAAGCTATATGAGCAGTGCTTTGGGGAATAAATACTGATGTATAAATCGTCACTTCTGCGAAGGATTATTTCATAGATCCAGCCTATGATTTCTTCATCTGTTCATAGACGTCAGTGTTTAAGTAAGGGTCTTTACTCCAGATGGAGCAAAGTGTGAATTTTCCAGATCCGTCAAATTGAATCCTTCAAGAAACAAATCATTTTTTGAGTCAACTTCTCTTAGAGATCTCTGAAAATTGAATTCTACATTACAAACACTTCCAACATTTCTGCCTGGAAAAATCAGAGTAGATGGAGCTGTGGTAGCCATTAGGAATATTCATAAGTATTCAGCCCATGGAGGACTGCACTTCCCCACTCCCTTGGAAATGAAGTGTGATCACTGACCATCTTTGGCCGGCGAAATATGCATCAAAGTGTCTCTGTCACTTCTGTTCGACGCTTCAAGGGTCAGCGTGTAAGTCACACATTCCCCTCCTCGCTACTGTACTGATGATGCAAAATGTCTGTGCAAATAAAGCCTCCCTCAGACTGGGTCTCTGAGACAGGAAAGGGCAGAGACCCCTGCTGACCCACACTGACCAAGTAGCATGAGCTGAAAGTTATCTTTAATTGTTTTAAGCTCAGAGTGTTGGGGGTTGGGGGCTGGGGGTTGAGTATTCCTGAAGGGATACCTAGCCTGTATTACATTGGAATTCTATTTAACCATTAACGGACAGAGCAAGGTCATTAACATCATGGTGTTGTTTGAAAGTGGACACTTCACATTAAAATCTAGATTTCTGGCGCCTGTTGGCAAAGACCCTGACACGTTTATACATGGTTGATCCCTTGAGCACATCAACAAGCAGGTATATATTCTCCAGCTCATGACAGCCCTCGTGACTCACTATGACCATACCTGAGCAGTCTTCCTCCCTGAGGGTGGGGGGTGTAGATATTTGACTTTCATCCACTATCCTAAACGGTCTAAGCATCATCCACGTACTGTGCTGACTGTGGTCCACTGGAATTGCATCTCATTTCCAGTTAGAAACTTCAGTGATACCTGTAGCAACACGAAAAAGTACAAATATCCTCAATACAGCACAACAGTTAAGAAAATAGATTTTGGAATTCAGCTTCCTAGGTTCAAATACCGGCTCTACCATTTTCTATCTGTATCATCAGGGCAAATCACTTAGCCTCTTCAAATTCCAGTTTCCTTACAAACAGAGCGAGGATAATGACGATCCCAGCTTCAGAGTGTCTGATGAGCTAACACAGTCAAGGGCTTAGACAGTGCCTGACCCCGAATATGCATCCAGTATGTGTTGGATGATATTCTTTTTACTAGAAACAGAGTGATTTCTTCATGTATCCAGCCATCAAGGAATTCAATCAACCTGAAAGATACAGTGGAATTGTTCTGCAGATCTGATTCCAACCAGCACCTGTTTCTGGTAAAAATCAGGGCCCCAGAGCAGAAGCAAATGTCCTTGAGTTTTGTTGTCTCAGGCTAGATGCTGCGCTCAGACTCCTGGTAGGCTGTTCCTAGGAGCACGGGGAACACAGGCATGGAAGGGAGCCAACTGGAGACACACTTGCAAAAACTGTTTGTAGCCCCTGCCAAGTGAACATCAGGACTCAGTTCACTGATCCCAAGGCAATCAGAGAGGGCCACACAGCGTACTTTCTCCCATTCTGACAACTGTGGATGGCCACAGCCACACTGTCCAGGAAAGGGAATTGATGTGAACATTACCCTGCTGAAGGAAAGAGACTGACTTCAACTGAGAAGCTTGTGAGTCACTTCTGAAGAAGTGCATACAATATGCCTTCACCCTGCCCGTAACACATATTTCCATAACACACAGCGATGCACTCGATCGATGTGCATCCTCCAGTAAAGCCCAGCCCTGATGTCTTATAGGAGCCTCTCTGGCCATTGTCATAAGCGAGTCTAATTTTGTGTGAGGCCATGAAAACTCAGTGTTTTTCTTACGCTTGTGCTTATTGCGGGAGGTCTGAGAAGGCACTTCTGAAGGTTTATTCCTACCAGTCGTTGTCATTTTTATCGAGTCTTTATTTATTTTTCTATTTATTTATTTGTTAGTTCTACCAGTTTCTTGCTACCAACCCATCTCCCTCCACCCTCGTGCACACACGATCAGTCATGTAATCCCATGGACTTCGGCCCGCCAGACTCCTCTGTCCATGGATTTTTCCAGGCAAGAATACTGGAGTGGGTTGCCATTTCCTTCTCCATGTATCGAGTCTTTAAAGGTTCCATCACTGAGGTGTGGCTTCGACACGTGTACGAGGCTGAGTAGCAACATGCCCTTTCTCCCTAAGTGCAGTAGAAGTCATCCCCACTTCCCAACATGTCTGTCTTCCGGCCTCTGGAGCATGGATTGCTTGAGCTCACCACAGCGTCAGGATATTCTAGAAACCCTTCTGACTGCAGTCTCTTCAGGAGGTTGCAAGTGCTTCACACCTCAGGAATTTACAAAGCACTTTCTACAACCTCAGCTGGGAGAGGAGTCAACACTCGTGACAGTCACAGGCTTCCATGGCCTGGACTTGATTATGGGCTGTGCTTTCATAATCATCGTGTTTCCTATACCAACTAAGATGTCACTGAGAACTTTTTTCTCTATCATCATTGTATCTTTGATGTTCATTAGACATATTATGGGTTTTCCTATATAGCTTCCCTTACGGATGAGGGTCATAGGTTAGCAGTACTTACTAAAACTGACTTCCACGTAGCTGTGGTAGAACAGGAAAAAGAATGACCAACTGCTGTATTCTGAACATTATGTATGAAAATATTATTCGTTTTACTGTTTGCAGTCATCCAAGTCTAACGTTCTGAAATACGCATTCAGAAAAATCAAACAACCGCCTAGGTACTAGGCAGTCTCCCATCCAAGTACTAACCAGGCCCGACCCTGCTCAGTTTCCCAGATCAGAGGAGATAGGGCACGTTCAGGGTGGTACGGCCTTAGACCGAGGCGGCTGCCAGGCGCCCCAAGAGCCCCGCGTTGCGCCTCCCTTTCGTTCTGACCTGCCGGTCGGGCCTGGGGCCGCAGCTCTTGACCGGGCGCGCGCTGCACTTGAGCCTCACGACTGGACTCCGGCCGGCCAGGGCGGGCAGCTCGGGGGCCAGCAGAGGGCGCCCCGGCCCCGCACACCGCCAGCCCCGGCCAGCACCCGTCTGCCCCGCCCGGGCCTGGCGTGCCTGCGGGACCCGGGGTAGGGGGAGGAGGGATGGGTTGCGCGGCGAGGACATCTCGGTGCCCTGCCTCCCTGGGCCTCTTCAGGCTCGCGCCGCGCCGCACCGAACCCCCAACCCCCGCCCCCCACCATCCCGTTCGCTGCTCAGGGTCACGTGGCTCCGGACGTGTGTGGCTTCGGCCCGGGGCCGCGGTCCCCGGAGCCTCCTGCGGGCTTCGGAGCAGCCCAGCCGGGGCCCCAGGCGCCCATCCTGCCCGGTGCCCAAACCCACCGGAGCGCGTCAGCCCCGCCCTTTCGCCCTACCGAGGCCCGCCTTGCCCCCACGCCGCGGGCCCAGCACAGGACCTTCCTGAGAGAGCAGACGAGCGACAGGCAGGCACCCGGACAGACACTCGCACGCACCCACGCCAAGTGAGACAGAGGCAGAAAGAGACGAGGGTTCAGAGAGAGACTCGAAGACAGCGTGTGGGCAAGGGGGGCCTCGGGCAGGATGCCGGGCAGGTGCAGAGGCCACCCGGCCCTGAGCAGCGAACGGGATGGGGGCGGGGGGAGGCCGCCCAGCAGGGGCGGGCCTGGAGAGGCCCAGGGCGGGAGCGCACCCGAGACCTCCGCGCCCCGCCCCCCTCCCCCCAACACCCCCCTCCCCCCCCCGCAGGCACGCCGGGGCGCGCCGACAATAGCTTCTCCAGAGTTTGGCCACCTGAGTTTCTAACCTTGTGCGCAACTGAGTGATGACAGTGCATTGAACAGCTAGGTCATTTCCAAATAAATTAAGCTTAGTGTTTCACAGGACACCAGGACATGAATGGACAGACCAGCACGGATGCATGGACACCAACCTTGGGAACTAGACAACCGGTGCGAAATTGCTGTCTGACTCAGGGAACTCAAACTGCGGCTCTCTGATCGCCTAGAGAGGTGGGAATGGGCCAGACGTGGGAGGGAGATTCAAGAGCGAGGGGCCACACGTACCCCTACGGTACATTCAGATTGACATATGACCAATCAAACCAATATTGTAGAGCAAGAATCATTCCCCTGTAAATAAATAACTGTTAGAAAGAGAGAAAGAAACCCAAACAGATGGAATGAAATGAACAGAAACACATACTTTGCAATTCACACCGCAATTCAATTACAAACAAAAACAAAGAAAAAACACTATAACCATTTTCGAAAAACAACAGACCTCTCCATGACCTTTGGTCGGGTGATGAGTTCTAACACACAACAAAAAAAGCCAACTTTTCCAAATCGTGAATATAAGTTATTTCACACATCGACTTTTCCATTTAAGTGTCTAACAAAGAAGCTTAAAATCATTGACTCACTACATAAGCATGGAATTATTTTAAACGTAAATTATGTTCTAGAGGATTCAGGAAGCACTTGGCACATGTGTAAGTGTATCAGACCTAAAACTGTAACTTAGTGGAAGAGTCAGGATAGTCTAAAAATGAATCCCTAACTAAAAGGAATCCGTGCAAGTCCCTGAGCACTTTGCATTTCATGAGAATGACAATCGCTCTTTATCTGGTCATCCAGGAAGGCTGTGGGTTTAGGAGCGAGGATGGGCTTGTTTTAAAGGGTGTTGAGAGCCTTGCAGGATCTTGGGCAATCAAATAGCTTCCTGAGCACTGACATTTATTTCTTAATTTTTAAATTTACAATTCATCCAAATCTTGCAGTCCAAAACAAACAAACAAACAAACAAAAATGTGAAAACATCACAGAAAAATAATATCTGAAAATATCTGATTGCCTTGTGATTCGTAGGGGATAAGCCTAAACTGCCCTTGAAATTGAGGGACTAGTGAATATTGGCCCTCAGATCTCATCATAATCAACGATGAGCAACTTTTGAAGAATTGCCAGAAGTATTTTCAAGTTCGCTGACTTCTCCTGAAGTCAAGATTGCTAGCTGTGATGATTTAAAAATCACTAATTGATAAACATCAATACAATTAGTTAACATCCACATAGCCAATGTCTATAGAGCCAGGCATAACAGAGTCTAAATTAATCAGATGGGATTCCTATTTTGCAGTGCAGTTGATGAGACAAGTTACACAAGATAGGAGATAATATAAATGAAAAGTGAAGCTATATGAGCAGTGCTTTGGGGAATAAATACTGATGTATAAATCGTCACTTCTGCGAAGGATTATTTCATAGATCCAGCCTATGATTTCTTCATCTGTTCATAGACGTCAGTGTTTAAGTAAGGGTCTTTACTCCAGATGGAGCAAAGTGTGAATTTTCCAGATCCGTCAAATTGAATCCTTCAAGAAACAAATCATTTTTTGAGTCAACTTCTCTTAGAGATCTCTGAAAATTGAATTCTACATTACAAACACTTCCAACATTTCTGCCTGGAAAAATCAGAGTAGATGGAGCTGTGGTAGCCATTAGGAATATTCATAAGTATTCAGCCCATGGAGGACTGCACTTCCCCACTCCCTTGGAAATGAAGTGTGATCACTGACCATCTTTGGCCGGCGAAATATGCATCAAAGTGTCTCTGTCACTTCTGTTCGACGCTTCAAGGGTCAGCGTGTAAGTCACACATTCCCCTCCTCGCTACTGTACTGATGATGCAAAATGTCTGTGCAAATAAAGCCTCCCTCAGACTGGGTCTCTGAGACAGGAAAGGGCAGAGACCCCTGCTGACCCACACTGACCAAGTAGCATGAGCTGAAAGTTATCTTTAATTGTTTTAAGCTCAGAGTGTTGGGGGTTGGGGGCTGGGGGTTGAGTATTCCTGAAGGGATACCTAGCCTGTATTACATTGGAATTCTATTTAACCATTAACGGACAGAGCAAGGTCATTAACATCATGGTGTTGTTTGAAAGTGGACACTTCACATTAAAATCTAGATTTCTGGCGCCTGTTGGCAAAGACCCTGACACGTTTATACATGGTTGATCCCTTGAGCACATCAACAAGCAGGTATATATTCTCCAGCTCATGACAGCCCTCGTGACTCACTATGACCATACCTGAGCAGTCTTCCTCCCTGAGGGTGGGGGGTGTAGATATTTGACTTTCATCCACTATCCTAAACGGTCTAAGCATCATCCACGTACTGTGCTGACTGTGGTCCACTGGAATTGCATCTCATTTCCAGTTAGAAACTTCAGTGATACCTGTAGCAACACGAAAAAGTACAAACATCCTCAATACAGCACAACAGTTAAGAAAATAGATTTTGGAATTCAGCTTCCTAGGTTCAAATACCGGCTCTACCATTTTCTATCTGTATCATCAGGGCAAATCACTTAGCCTCTTCAAATTCCAGTTTCCTTACAAACAGAGCGAGGATAATGACGATCCCAGCTTCAGAGTGTCTGATGAGCTAACACAGTCAAGGGCTTAGACAGTGCCTGACCCCGAATATGCATCCAGTATGTGTTGGATGATATTCTTTTTACTAGAAACAGAGGGATTTCTTCATGTATCCAGCCATCAAGGAATTCAATCAACCTGAAAGATACAGTGGAATTGTTCTGCAGATCTGATTCCAACCAGCACCTGTTTCTGGTAAAAATCAGGGCCCCAGAGCAGAAGCAAATGTCCTTGAGTTTTGTTGTCTCAGGCTAGATGCTGCGCTCAGACTCCTGGTAGGCTGTTCCTAGGAGCACGGGGAACACAGGCATGGAAGGGAGCCAACTGGAGACACACTTGCAAAAACTGTTTGTAGCCCCTGCCAAGTGAACATCAGGACTCAGTTCACTGATCCCAAGGCAATCAGAGAGGGCCACACAGCGTACTTTCTCCCATTCTGACAACTGTGGATGGCCACAGCCACACTGTCCAGGAAAGGGAATTGATGTGAACATTACCCTGCTGAAGGAAAGAGACTGACTTCAACTGAGAAGCTTGTGAGTCACTTCTGAAGAAGTGCATACAATATGCCTTCACCCTGCCCGTAACACATATTTCCATAACACACAGCGATGCACTCGATCGATGTGCATCCTCCAGTAAAGCCCAGCCCTGATGTCTTATAGGAGCCTCTCTGGCCATTGTCATAAGCGAGTCTAATTTTGTGTGAGGCCATGAAAACTCAGTGTTTTTCTTACGCTTGTGCTTATTGCGGGAGGTCTGAGAAGGCACTTCTGAAGGTTTATTCCTACCAGTCGTTGTCATTTTTATCGAGTCTTTATTTATTTTTTTATTTATTTATTTGTTAGTTCTACCAGTTTCTTGCTACCAACCCATCTCCCCCCACCCTCGTGCACACACGATCAGTCATGTAATCCCATGGACTTCGGCCCGCCAGACTCCTCTGTCCATGGATTTTTCCAGGCAAGAATACTGGAGTGGGTTGCCATTTCCTTCTCCATGTATCGAGTCTTTAAAGGTTCCATCACTGAGGTGTGGCTTCGACACGTGTACGAGGCTGAGTAGCAACATGCCCTTTCTCCCTAAGTGCAGTAGAAGTCATCCCCACTTCCCAACATGTCTGTCTTCCGGCCTCTGGAGCATGGATTGCTTGAGCTCACCACAGCGTCAGGATATTCTAGAAACCCTTCTGACTGCAGTCTCTTCAGGAGGTTGCAAGTGCTTCACACCTCAGGAATTTACAAAGCACTTTCTACAACCTCAGCTGGGAGAGGAGTCAACACTCGTGACAGTCACAGGCTTCCATGGCCTGGACTTGATTATGGGCTGTGCTTTCATAATCATCGTGTTTCCTATACCAACTAAGATGTCACTGAGAACTTTTTTCTCTATCATCATTGTATCTTTGATGTTCATTAGACATATTATGGGTTTTCCTATATAGCTTCCCTTACGGATGAGGGTCATAGGTTAGCAGTACTTACTAAAACTGACTTCCACGTAGCTGTGGTAGAACAGGAAAAAGAATGACCAACTGCTGTATTCTGAACATTATGTATGAAAATATTATTCGTTTTACTGTTTGCAGTCATCCAAGTCTAACGTTCTGAAATACGCATTCAGAAAAATCAAACAACCGCCTAGGTACTAGGCAGTCTCCCATCCAAGTACTAACCAGGCCCGACCCTGCTCAGTTTCCCAGATCAGAGGAGATAGGGCACGTTCAGGGTGGTACGGCCTTAGACCGAGGCGGCTGCCAGGCGCCCCAAGAGCCCCGCGTTGCGCCTCCCTTTCGTTCTGACCTGCCGGTCGGGCCTGGGGCCGCAGCTCTTGACCGGGCGCGCGCTGCACTTGAGCCTCACGACTGGACTCCGGCCGGCCAGGGCGGGCAGCTCGGGGGCCAGCAGAGGGCGCCCCGGCCCCGCACACCGCCAGCCCCGGCCAGCACCCGTCTGCCCCGCCCGGGCCTGGCGTGCCTGCGGGACCCGGGGTAGGGGGAGAAGGGATGGGTTGCGCGGCGAGGACATCTCGGTGCCCTGCCTCCCTGGGCCTCTTCAGGCTCGCGCCGCACCGAACCCCCAACCCCCGCCCCCCACCATCCCGTTCGCTGCTCAGGGTCACGTGGCTCCGGACGTGTGTGGCTTCGGCCCGGGGCCGCGGTCCCCGGAGCCTCCTGCGGGCTTCGGAGCAGCCCAGCCGGGGCCCCAGGCGCCCATCCTGCCCGGTGCCCAAACCCACCGGAGCGCGTCAGCCCCGCCCTTTCGCCCTACCGAGGCCCGCCTTGCCCCCACGCCGCGGGCCCAGCACAGGACCTTCCTGAGAGAGCAGACGAGCGACAGGCAGGCACCCGGACAGACACTCGCACGCACCCACGCCAAGTGAGACAGAGGCAGAAAGAGACGAGGGTTCAGAGAGAGACTCGAAGACAGCGTGTGGGCAAGGGGGGCCTCGGGCAGGATGCCGGGCAGGTGCAGAGGCCACCCGGCCCTGAGCAGCGAACGGGATGGGGGCGGGGGGAGGCCGCCCAGCAGGGGCGGGCCTGGAGAGGCCCAGGGCGGGAGCGCACCCGAGACCTCCGCGCCCCGCCCCCCTCCCCCCAACACCCCCCCCCCGCCCCCGCAGGCACGCCGGGGCGCGCCGACAATAGCTTCTCCAGAGTTTGGCCACCTGAGTTTCTAACCTTGTGCGCAACTGAGTGATGACAGTGCATTGAACAGCTAGGTCATTTCCATATAAATTAAGCTTAGTGTTTCACAGGACACCAGGACATGAATGGACAGACCAGCACGGATGCATGGACACCAACCTTGGGAACTAGACAACCGGTGGGAAATTGCTGTCTGACTCAGGGAACTCAAACTGCGGCTCTCTGATCGCCTAGAGAGGTGGGAATGGGCCAGACGTGGGAGGGAGATTCAAGAGCGAGGGGCCACACGTACCCCTACGGTACATTCAGATTGACATATGACCAATCAAACCAATATTGTAGAGCAAGAATCATTCCCCTGTAAATAAATAACTGTTAGAAAGAGAGAAAGAAACCCAAACAGATGGAATGAAATGAACAGAAACACATACTTTGCAATTCACACCGCAATTCAATTACAAACAAAAACAAAAACAAAGAAAAAACACTATAACCATTTTCGAAAAACAACAGACCTCTCCATGACCTTTGGTCGGGTGATGAGTTCTAACACACAACAAAAAAAGCCAGCTTTTCCAAATCGTGAATATAAGTTATTTCACACATCGACTTTTCCATTTAAGTGTCTAACAAAGAAGCTTAAAATCATTGACTCACTACATAAGCATGGAATTATTTTAAACGTAAATTATGTTCTAGAGGATTCAGGAAGCACTTGGCACATGTGTAAGTGTATCAGACCTAAAACTGTAACTTAGTGGAAGAGTCAGGATAGTCTAAAAATGAATCCCTAACTAAAAGGAATCCGTGCAAGTCCCTGAGCACTTTGCATTTCATGAGAATGACAATCGCTCTTTATCTGGTCATCCAGGAAGGCTGTGGGTTTAGGAGCGAGGATGGGCTTGTTTTAAAGGGTGTTGAGAGCCTTGCAGGATCTTGGGCAATCAAATAGCTTCCTGAGCACTGACATTTATTTCTTAATTTTTAAATTTACAATTCATCCAAATCTTGCAGTCCAAAACAAACAAACAAACAAACAAAAATGTGAAAACATCACAGAAAAATAATATCTGAAAATATCTGATTGCCTTGTGATTCGTAGGGGATAAGCCTAAACTGCCCTTGAAATTGAGGGACTAGTGAATATTGGCCCTCAGATCTCATCATAATCAACGATGAGCAACTTTTGAAGAATTGCCAGAAGTATTTTCAAGTTCGCTGACTTCTCCTGAAGTCAAGATTGCTAGCTGTGATGATTTAAAAATCACTAATTGATAAACATCAATACAATTAGTTAACATCCACATAGCCAATGTCTATAGAGCCAGGCATAACAGAGTCTAAATTAATCAGATGGGATTCCTATTTTGCAGTGCAGTTGATGAGACAAGTTACACAAGATAGGAGATAATATAAATGAAAAGTGAAGCTATATGAGCAGTGCTTTGGGGAATAAATACTGATGTATAAATCGTCACTTCTGCGAAGGATTATTTCATAGATCCAGCCTATGATTTCTTCATCTGTTCATAGACGTCAGTGTTTAAGTAAGGGTCTTTACTCCAGATGGAGCAAAGTGTGAATTTTCCAGATCCGTCAAATTGAATCCTCCAAGAAACAAATCATTTTTTGAGTCAACTTCTCTTAGAGATCTCTGAAAATTGAATTCTACATTACAAACACTTCCAACATTTCTGCCTGGAAAAATCAGAGTAGATGGAGCTGTGGTAGCCATTAGGAATATTCATAAGTATTCAGCCCATGGAGGACTGCACTTCCCCACTCCCTTGGAAATGAAGTGTGATCACTGACCATCTTTGGCCGGCGAAATATGCATCAAAGTGTCTCTGTCACTTCTGTTCGACGCTTCAAGGGTCAGCGTGTAAGTCACACATTCCCCTCCTCGCTACTGTACTGATGATGCAAAATGTCTGTGCAAATAAAGCCTCCCTCAGACTGGGTCTCTGAGACAGGAAAGGGCAGAGACCCCTGCTGACCCACACTGACCAAGTAGCATGAGCTGAAAGTTATCTTTAATTGTTTTAAGCTCAGAGTGTTGGGGGTTGGGGGCTGGGGGTTGAGTATTCCTGAAGGGATACCTAGCCTGTATTACATTGGAATTCTATTTAACCATTAACGGACAGAGCAAGGTCATTAACATCATGGCGTTGTTTGAAAGTGGACACTTCACATTAAAATCTAGATTTCTGGCGCCTGTTGGCAAAGACCCTGACACGTTTATACATGGTTGATCCCTTGAGCACATCAACAAGCAGGTATATATTCTCCAGCTCATGACAGCCCTCGTGACTCACTATGACCATACCTGAGCAGTCTTCCTCCCTGAGGGTGGGGGGTGTAGATATTTGACTTTCATCCACTATCCTAAACGGTCTAAGCATCATCCACGTACTGTGCTGACTGTGGTCCACTGGAATTGCATCTCATTTCCAGTTAGAAACTTCAGTGATACCTGTAGCAACACGAAAAAGTACAAATATCCTCAATACAGCACAACAGTTAAGAAAATAGATTTTGGAATTCAGCTTCCTAGGTTCAAATACCGGCTCTACCATTTTCTATCTGTATCATCAGGGCAAATCACTTAGCCTCTTCAAATTCCAGTTTCCTTACAAACAGAGCGAGGATAATGACGATCCCAGCTTCAGAGTGTCTGATGAGCTAACACAGTCAAGGGCTTAGACAGTGCCTGACCCCGAATATGCATCCAGTATGTGTTGGATGATATTCTTTTTACTAGAAACAGAGTGATTTCTTCATGTATCCAGCCATCAAGGAATTCAATCAACCTGAAAGATACAGTGGAATTGTTCTGCAGATCTGATTCCAACCAGCACCTGTTTCTGGTAAAAATCAGGGCCCCAGAGCAGAAGCAAATGTCCTTGAGTTTTGTTGTCTCAGGCTAGATGCTGCGCTCAGACTCCTGGTAGGCTGTTCCTAGGAGCACGGGGAACACAGGCATGGAAGGGAGCCAACTGGAGACACACTTGCAAAAACTGTTTGTAGCCCCTGCCAAGTGAACATCAGGACTCAGTTCACTGATCCCAAGGCAATCAGAGAGGGCCACACAGCGTACTTTCTCCCATTCTGACAACTGTGGATGGCCACAGCCACACTGTCCAGGAAAGGGAATTGATGTGAACATTACCCTGCTGAAGGAAAGAGACTGACTTCAACTGAGAAGCTTGTGAGTCACTTCTGAAGAAGTGCATACAATATGCCTTCACCCTGCCCGTAACACATATTTCCATAACACACAGCGATGCACTCGATCGATGTGCATCCTCCAGTAAAGCCCAGCCCTGATGTCTTATAGGAGCCTCTCTGGCCATTGTCATAAGCGAGTCTAATTTTGTGTGAGGCCATGAAAACTCAGTGTTTTTCTTACGCTTGTGCTTATTGCGGGAGGTCTGAGAAGGCACTTCTGAAGGTTTATTCCTACCAGTCGTTGTCATTTTTATCGAGTCTTTATTTATTTTTCTATTTATTTATTTGTTAGTTCTACCAGTTTCTTGCTACCAACCCATCTCCCTCCACCCTCGTGCACACACGATCAGTCATGTAATCCCATGGACTTCGGCCCGCCAGACTCCTCTGTCCATGGATTTTTCCAGGCAAGAATACTGGAGTGGGTTGCCATTTCCTTCTCCATGTATCGAGTCTTTAAAGGTTCCATCACTGAGGTGTGGCTTCGACACGTGTACGAGGCTGAGTAGCAACATGCCCTTTCTCCCTAAGTGCAGTAGAAGTCATCCCCACTTCCCAACATGTCTGTCTTCCGGCCTCTGGAGCATGGATTGCTTGAGCTCACCACAGCGTCAGGATATTCTAGAAACCCTTCTGACTGCAGTCTCTTCAGGAGGTTGCAAGTGCTTCACACCTCAGGAATTTACAAAGCACTTTCTACAACCTCAGCTGGGAGAGGAGTCAACACTCGTGACAGTCACAGGCTTCCATGGCCTGGACTTGATTATGGGCTGTGCTTTCATAATCATCGTGTTTCCTATACCAACTAAGATGTCACTGAGAACTTTTTTCTCTATCATCATTGTATCTTTGATGTTCATTAGACATATTATGGGTTTTCCTATATAGCTTCCCTTACGGATGAGGGTCATAGGTTAGCAGTACTTACTAAAACTGACTTCCAGGTAGCTGTGGTAGAACAGGAAAAAGAATGACCAACTGCTGTATTCTGAACATTATGTATGAAAATATTATTCGTTTTACTGTTTGCAGTCATCCAAGTCTAACGTTCTGAAATACGCATTCAGAAAAATCAAACAACCGCCTAGGTACTAGGCAGTCTCCCATCCAAGTACTAACCAGGCCCGACCCTGCTCAGTTTCCCAGATCAGAGGAGATAGGGCACGTTCAGGGTGGTACGGCCTTAGACCGAGGCGGCTGCCAGGCGCCCCAAGAGCCCCGCGTTGCGCCTCCCTTTCGTTCTGACCTGCCGGTCGGGCCTGGGGCCGCAGCTCTTGACCGGGCGCGCGCTGCACTTGAGCCTCACGACTGGACTCCGGCCGGCCAGGGCGGGCAGCTCGGGGGCCAGCAGAGGGCGCCCCGGCCCCGCACACCGCCAGCCCCGGCCAGCACCCGTCTGCCCCGCCCGGGCCTGGCGTGCCTGCGGGACCCGGGGTAGGGGGAGGAGGGATGGGTTGCGCGGCGAGGACATCTCGGTGCCCTGCCTCCCTGGGCCTCTTCAGGCTCGCGCCGCGCCACACCGAACCCCCAACCCCCGCCCCCCACCATCCCGTTCGCTGCTCAGGGTCACGTGGCTCCGGACGTGTGTGGCTTCGGCCCGGGGCCGCGGTCCCCGGAGCCTCCTGCGGGCTTCGGAGCAGCCCAGCCGGGGCCCCAGGCGCCCATCCTGCCCGGTGCCCAAACCCACCGGAGCGCGTCAGCCCCGCCCTTTCGCCCTACCGAGGCCCGCCTTGCCCCCACGCCGCGGGCCCAGCACAGGACCTTCCTGAGAGAGCAGACGAGCGACAGGCAGGCACCCGGACAGACACTCGCACGCACCCACGCCAAGTGAGACAGAGGCAGAAAGAGACGAGGGTTCAGAGAGAGCCTCGAAGACAGCGTGTGGGCAAGGGGGGCCTCGGGCAGGATGCCGGGCAGGTGCAGAGGCCACCCGGCCCTGAGCAGCGAACGGGATGGGGGCGGGGGGAGGCCGCCCAGCAGGGGCGGGCCTGGAGAGGCCCAGGGCGGGAGCGCACCCGAGACCTCCGCGCCCCGCCCCCCTCCCCCCAACACCCCCCCCCCGCCCCCGCAGGCACGCCGGGGCGCGCCGACAATAGCTTCTCCAGAGTTTGGCCACCTGAGTTTCTAACCTTGTGCGCAACTGAGTGATGACAGTGCATTGAACAGCTAGGTCATTTCCAAATAAATTAAGCTTAGTGTTTCACAGGACACCAGGACATGAATGGACAGACCAGCACGGATGCATGGACACCAACCTTGGGAACTAGACAACCGGTGCGAAATTGCTGTCTGACTCAGGGAACTCAAACTGCGGCTCTCTGATCGCCTAGAGAGGTGGGAATGGGCCAGACGTGGGAGGGAGATTCAAGAGCGAGGGGCCACACGTACCCCTACGGTACATTCAGATTGACATATGACCAATCAAACCAATATTGTAGAGCAAGAATCATTCCCCTGTAAATAAATAACTGTTAGAAAGAGAGAAAGAAACCCAAACAGATGGAATGAAATGAACAGAAACACATACTTTGCAATTCACACCGCAATTCAATTACAAACAAAAACAAAGAAAAAACACTATAACCATTTTCGAAAAACAACAGACCTCTCCATGACCTTTGGTCGGGTGATGAGTTCTAACACACAACAAAAAAAGCCAACTTTTCCAAATCGTGAATATAAGTTATTTCACACATCGACTTTTCCATTTAAGTGTCTAACAAAGAAGCTTAAAATCATTGACTCACTACATAAGCATGGAATTATTTTAAACGTAAATTATGTTCTAGAGGATTCAGGAAGCACTTGGCACATGTGTAAGTGTATCAGACCTAAAACTGTAACTTAGTGGAAGAGTCAGGATAGTCTAAAAATGAATCCCTAACTAAAAGGAATCCGTGCAAGTCCCTGAGCACTTTGCATTTCATGAGAATGACAATCGCTCTTTATCTGGTCATCCAGGAAGGCTGTGGGTTTAGGAGCGAGGATGGGCTTGTTTTAAAGGGTGTTGAGAGCCTTGCAGGATCTTGGGCAATCAAATAGCTTCCTGAGCACTGACATTTATTTCTTAATTTTTAAATTTACAATTCATCCAAATCTTGCAGTCCAAAACAAACAAACAAACAAACAAAAATGTGAAAACATCACAGAAAAATAATATCTGAAAATATCTGATTGCCTTGTGATTCGTAGGGGATAAGCCTAAACTGCCCTTGAAATTGAGGGACTAGTGAATATTGGCCCTCAGATCTCATCATAATCAACGATGAGCAACTTTTGAAGAATTGCCAGAAGTATTTTCAAGTTCGCTGACTTCTCCTGAAGTCAAGATTGCTAGCTGTGATGATTTAAAAATCACTAATTGATAAACATCAATACAATTAGTTAACATCCACATAGCCAATGTCTATAGAGCCAGGCATAACAGAGTCTAAATTAATCAGATGGGATTCCTATTTTGCAGTGCAGTTGATGAGACAAGTTACACAAGATAGGAGATAATATAAATGAAAAGTGAAGCTATATGAGCAGTGCTTTGGGGAATAAATACTGATGTATAAATCGTCACTTCTGCGAAGGATTATTTCATAGATCCAGCCTATGATTTCTTCATCTGTTCATAGACGTCAGTGTTTAAGTAAGGGTCTTTACTCCAGATGGAGCAAAGTGTGAATTTTCCAGATCCGTCAAATTGAATCCTTCAAGAAACAAATCATTTTTTGAGTCAACTTCTCTTAGAGATCTCTGAAAATTGAATTCTACATTACAAACACTTCCAACATTTCTGCCTGGAAAAATCAGAGTAGATGGAGCTGTGGTAGCCATTAGGAATATTCATAAGTATTCAGCCCATGGAGGACTGCACTTCCCCACTCCCTTGGAAATGAAGTGTGATCACTGACCATCTTTGGCCGGCGAAATATGCATCAAAGTGTCTCTGTCACTTCTGTTCGACGCTTCAAGGGTCAGCGTGTAAGTCACACATTCCCCTCCTCGCTACTGTACTGATGATGCAAAATGTCTGTGCAAATAAAGCCTCCCTCAGACTGGGTCTCTGAGACAGGAAAGGGCAGAGACCCCTGCTGACCCACACTGACCAAGTAGCATGAGCTGAAAGTTATCTTTAATTGTTTTAAGCTCAGAGTGTTGGGGGTTGGGGGCTGGGGGTTGAGTATTCCTGAAGGGATACCTAGCCTGTATTACATTGGAATTCTATTTAACCATTAACGGACAGAGCAAGGTCATTAACATCATGGTGTTGTTTGAAAGTGGACACTTCACATTAAAATCTAGATTTCTGGCGCCTGTTGGCAAAGACCCTGACACGTTTATACATGGTTGATCCCTTGAGCACATCAACAAGCAGGTATATATTCTCCAGCTCATGACAGCCCTCGTGACTCACTATGACCATACCTGAGCAGTCTTCCTCCCTGAGGGTGGGGGGTGTAGATATTTGACTTTCATCCACTATCCTAAACGGTCTAAGCATCATCCACGTACTGTGCTGACTGTGGTCCACTGGAATTGCATCTCATTTCCAGTTAGAAACTTCAGTGATACCTGTAGCAACACGAAAAAGTACAAACATCCTCAATACAGCACAACAGTTAAGAAAATAGATTTTGGAATTCAGCTTCCTAGGTTCAAATACCGGCTCTACCATTTTCTATCTGTATCATCAGGGCAAATCACTTAGCCTCTTCAAATTCCAGTTTCCTTACAAACAGAGCGAGGATAATGACGATCCCAGCTTCAGAGTGTCTGATGAGCTAACACAGTCAAGGGCTTAGACAGTGCCTGACCCCGAATATGCATCCAGTATGTGTTGGATGATATTCTTTTTACTAGAAACAGAGGGATTTCTTCATGTATCCAGCCATCAAGGAATTCAATCAACCTGAAAGATACAGTGGAATTGTTCTGCAGATCTGATTCCAACCAGCACCTGTTTCTGGTAAAAATCAGGGCCCCAGAGCAGAAGCAAATGTCCTTGAGTTTTGTTGTCTCAGGCTAGATGCTGCGCTCAGACTCCTGGTAGGCTGTTCCTAGGAGCACGGGGAACACAGGCATGGAAGGGAGCCAACTGGAGACACACTTGCAAAAACTGTTTGTAGCCCCTGCCAAGTGAACATCAGGACTCAGTTCACTGATCCCAAGGCAATCAGAGAGGGCCACACAGCGTACTTTCTCCCATTCTGACAACTGTGGATGGCCACAGCCACACTGTCCAGGAAAGGGAATTGATGTGAACATTACCCTGCTGAAGGAAAGAGACTGACTTCAACTGAGAAGCTTGTGAGTCACTTCTGAAGAAGTGCATACAATATGCCTTCACCCTGCCCGTAACACATATTTCCATAACACACAGCGATGCACTCGATCGATGTGCATCCTCCAGTAAAGCCCAGCCCTGATGTCTTATAGGAGCCTCTCTGGCCATTGTCATAAGCGAGTCTAATTTTGTGTGAGGCCATGAAAACTCAGTGTTTTTCTTACGCTTGTGCTTATTGCGGGAGGTCTGAGAAGGCACTTCTGAAGGTTTATTCCTACCAGTCGTTGTCATTTTTATCGAGTCTTTATTTATTTTTTTATTTATTTATTTGTTAGTTCTACCAGTTTCTTGCTACCAACCCATCTCCCCCCACCCTCGTGCACACACGATCAGTCATGTAATCCCATGGACTTCGGCCCGCCAGACTCCTCTGTCCATGGATTTTTCCAGGCAAGAATACTGGAGTGGGTTGCCATTTCCTTCTCCATGTATCGAGTCTTTAAAGGTTCCATCACTGAGGTGTGGCTTCGACACGTGTACGAGGCTGAGTAGCAACATGCCCTTTCTCCCTAAGTGCAGTAGAAGTCATCCCCACTTCCCAACATGTCTGTCTTCCGGCCTCTGGAGCATGGATTGCTTGAGCTCACCACAGCGTCAGGATATTCTAGAAACCCTTCTGACTGCAGTCTCTTCAGGAGGTTGCAAGTGCTTCACACCTCAGGAATTTACAAAGCACTTTCTACAACCTCAGCTGGGAGAGGAGTCAACACTCGTGACAGTCACAGGCTTCCATGGCCTGGACTTGATTATGGGCTGTGCTTTCATAATCATCGTGTTTCCTATACCAACTAAGATGTCACTGAGAACTTTTTTCTCTATCATCATTGTATCTTTGATGTTCATTAGACATATTATGGGTTTTCCTATATAGCTTCCCTTACGGATGAGGGTCATAGGTTAGCAGTACTTACTAAAACTGACTTCCACGTAGCTGTGGTAGAACAGGAAAAAGAATGACCAACTGCTGTATTCTGAACATTATGTATGAAAATATTATTCGTTTTACTGTTTGCAGTCATCCAAGTCTAACGTTCTGAAATACGCATTCAGAAAAATCAAACAACCGCCTAGGTACTAGGCAGTCTCCCATCCAAGTACTAACCAGGCCCGACCCTGCTCAGTTTCCCAGATCAGAGGAGATAGGGCACGTTCAGGGTGGTACGGCCTTAGACCGAGGCGGCTGCCAGGCGCCCCAAGAGCCCCGCGTTGCGCCTCCCTTTCGTTCTGACCTGCCGGTCGGGCCTGGGGCCGCAGCTCTTGACCGGGCGCGCGCTGCACTTGAGCCTCACGACTGGACTCCGGCCGGCCAGGGCGGGCAGCTCGGGGGCCAGCAGAGGGCGCCCCGGCCCCGCACACCGCCAGCCCCGGCCAGCACCCGTCTGCCCCGCCCGGGCCTGGCGTGCCTGCGGGACCCGGGGTAGGGGGAGAAGGGATGGGTTGCGCGGCGAGGACATCTCGGTGCCCTGCCTCCCTGGGCCTCTTCAGGCTCGCGCCGCGCCGCACCGAACCCCCAACCCCCGCCCCCCACCATCCCGTTCGCTGCTCAGGGTCACGTGGCTCCGGACGTGTGTGGCTCCGGCCCGGGGCCGCGGTCCCCGGAGCCTCCTGCGGGCTTCGGAGCAGCCCAGCCGGGGCCCCAGGCGCCCATCCTGCCCGGTGCCCAAACCCACCGGAGCGCGTCAGCCCCGCCCTTTCGCCCTACCGAGGCCCGCCTTGCCCCCACGCCGCGGGCCCAGCACAGGACCTTCCTGAGAGAGCAGACGAGCGACAGGCAGGCACCCGGACAGACACTCGCACGCACCCACGCCAAGTGAGACAGAGGCAGAAAGAGACGAGGGTTCAGAGAGAGACTCGAAGACAGCGTGTGGGCAAGGGGGGCCTCGGGCAGGATGCCGGGCAGGTGCAGAGGCCACCCGGCCCTGAGCAGCGAACGGGATGGGGGCGGGGGGAGGCCGCCCAGCAGGGGCGGGCCTGGAGAGGCCCAGGGCGGGAGCGCACCCGAGACCTCCGCGCCCCGCCCCCCTCCCCCCAACACCCCCCTCCCCCCCCGCAGGCACGCCGGGGCGCGCCGACAATAGCTTCTCCAGAGTTTGGCCACCTGAGTTTCTAACCTTGTGCGCAACTGAGTGATGACAGTGCATTGAACAGCTAGGTCATTTCCAAATAAATTAAGCTTAGTGTTACACAGGACACCAGGACATGAATGGACAGACCAGCACGGATGCATGGACACCAACCTTGGGAACTAGACAACCGGTGGGAAATTGCTGTCTGACTCAGGGAACTCAAACTGCGGCTCTCTGATCGCCTAGAGAGGTGGGAATGGGCCAGACGTGGGAGGGAGATTCAAGAGCGAGGGGCCACACGTACCCCTACGGTACATTCAGATTGACATATGACCAATCAAACCAATATTGTAGAGCAAGAATCATTCCCCTGTAAATAAACAACTGTTAGAAAGAGAGAAAGAAACCCAAACAGATGGAATGAAATGAACAGAAACACATACTTTGCAATTCACACCGCAATTCAATTACAAACAAAAACAAAAACAAAGAAAAAACACTATAACCATTTTCGAAAAACAACAGACCTCTCCATGACCTTTGGTCGGGTGATGAGTTCTAACACACAACAAAAAAAGCCAACTTTTCCAAATCGTGAATATAAGTTATTTCACACATCGACTTTTCCATTTAAGTGTCTAACAAAGAAGCTTAAAATCATTGACTCACTACATAAGCATGGAATTATTTTAAACGTAAATTATGTTCTAGAGGATTCAGGAAGCACTTGGCACATGTGTAAGTGTATCAGACCTAAAACTGTAACTTAGTGGAAGAGTCAGGATAGTCTAAAAATGAATCCCTAACTAAAAGGAATCCGTGCAAGTCCCTGAGCACTTTGCATTTCATGAGAATGACAATCGCTCTTTATCTGGTCATCCAGGAAGGCTGTGGGTTTAGGAGCGAGGATGGGCTTGTTTTAAAGGGTGTTGAGAGCCTTGCAGGATCTTGGGCAATCAAATAGCTTCCTGAGCACTGACATTTATTTCTTAATTTTTAAATTTACAATTCATCCAAATCTTGCAGTCCAAAACAAACAAACAAACAAACAAAAATGTGAAAACATCACAGAAAAATAATATCTGAAAATATCTGATTGCCTTGTGATTCGTAGGGGATAAGCCTAAACTGCCCTTGAAATTGAGGGACTAGTGAATATTGGCCCTCAGATCTCATCATAATCAACGATGAGCAACTTTTGAAGAATTGCCAGAAGTATTTTCAAGTTTGCTGACTTCTCCTGAAGTCAAGATTGCTAGCTGTGATGATTTAAAAATCACTAATTGATAAACACCAATACAATTAATTAACATCCACATAGCCAATGTCTATAGAGCCAGGCATAACAGAGTCTAAATTAATCAGATGGGATTCCTATTTTGCAGTGCAGTTGATGAGACAAGTTACACAAGATAGGAGATAATATAAATGAAAAGTGAAGCTATATGAGCAGTGCTTTGGGGAATAAATACTGATGTATAAATCGTCACTTCTGCGAAGGATTATTTCATAGATCCAGCCTATGATTTCTTCATCTGTTCATAGACGTCAGTGTTTAAGTAAGGGTCTTTACTCCAGATGGAGCAAAGTGTGAATTTTCCAGATCCGTCAAATTGAATCCTCCAAGAAACAAATCATTTTCTCAGTCAACTTCTCTTAGAGATCTCTGAAAATTGAATTCTACATTACAAACACTTCCAACATTTCTGCCTGGAAAAATCAGAGTAGATGGAGCTGTGGTAGCCATTAGGAATATTCATAAGTATTCAGCCCATGGAGGACTGCACTTCCCCACTCCCTTGGAAATGAAGTGTGATCACTGACCATCTTTGGCCGGCGAAATATGCATCAAAGTGTCTCTGTCACTTCTGTTCGACGCTTCAAGGGTCAGCGTGTAAGTCACACATTCCCCTCCTCGCTACTGTACTGATGATGCAAAATGTCTGTGCAAATAAAGCCTCCCTCAGACTGGGTCTCTGAGACAGGAAAGGGCAGAGACCCCTGCTGACCCACACTGACCAAGTAGCATGAGCTAAAAGTTATCTTTAATTGTTTTAAGCTCAGAATGTTGGGGGTTGGGGGCTGGGGGTTGAGTATTCCTGAAGGGATACCTAGCCTGTATTACATTGGAATTCTATTTAACCATTAACGGACAGAGCAAGGTCATTAACATCATGGCGTTGTTTGAAAGTGGACACTTCACATTAAAATCTAGATTTCTGGCGCCTGTTGGCAAAGACCCTGACACGTTTATACATGGTTGATCCCTTGAGCACATCAACAAGCAGGTATATATTCTCCAGCTCATGACAGCCCTCGTGACTCACTATGACCATACCTGAGCAGTCTTCCTCCCTGAGGGGGGGGGGTGTAGATATTTGACTTTCATCCACTATCCTAAACGGTCTAAGCATCATCCACGTACTGTGCTGACTGTGGTCCACTGGAATTGCATCTCATTTCCAGTTAGAAACTTCAGTGATACCTGTAGCAACACGAAAAAGTACAAATATCCTCAATACAGCACAACAGTTAAGAAAATAGATTTTGGAATTCAGCTTCCTAGGTTCAAATACCGGCTCTACCATTTTCTATCTGTATCATCAGGGCAAATCACTTAGCCTCTTCAAATTCCAGTTTCCTTACAAACAGAGCGAGGATAATGACGATCCCAGCTTCAGAGTGTCTGATGAGCTAACACAGTCAAGGGCTTAGACAGTGCCTGACCCCGAATATGCATCCAGTATGTGTTGGATGATATTCTTTTTACTAGAAACAGAGTGATTTCTTCATGTATCCAGCCATCAAGGAATTCAATCAACCTGAAAGATACAGTGGAATTGTTCTGCAGATCTGATTCCAACCAGCACCTGTTTCTGGTAAAAATCAGGGCCCCAGAGCAGAAGCAAATGTCCTTGAGTTTTGTTGTCTCAGGCTAGATGCTGCGCTCAGACTCCTGGTAGGCTGTTCCTAGGAGCACGGGGAACACAGGCATGGAAGGGAGCCAACTGGAGACACACTTGCAAAAACTGTTTGTAGCCCCTGCCAAGTGAACATCAGGACTCAGTTCACTGATCCCAAGGCAATCAGAGAGGGCCACACAGCGTACTTTCTCCCATTCTGACAACTGTGGATGGCCACAGCCACACTGTCCAGGAAAGGGAATTGATGTGAACATTACCCTGCTGAAGGAAAGAGACTGACTTCAACTGAGAAGCTTGTGAGTCACTTCTGAAGAAGTGCATACAATATGCCTTCACCCTGCCCGTAACACATATTTCCATAACACACAGCGATGCACTCGATCGATGTGCATCCTCCAGTAAAGCCCAGCCCTGATGTCTTATAGGAGCCTCTCTGGCCATTGTCATAAGCGAGTCTAATTTTGTGTGAGGCCATGAAAACTCAGTGTTTTTCTTACGCTTGTGCTTATTGCGGGAGGTCTGAGAAGGCACTTCTGAAGGTTTATTCCTACCAGTCGTCATTTTTATCGAGTCTTTATTTATTTTTTTATTTATTTATTTGTTAGTTCTACCAGTTTCTTGCTACCAACCCATCTCCCTCCACCCTCGTGCACACACGATCAGTCATGTAATCCCATGGACTTCGGCCCGCCAGACTCCTCTGTCCATGGATTTTTCCAGGCAAGAATACTGGAGTGGGTTGCCATTTCCTTCTCCATGTATCGAGTCTTTAAAGGTTCCATCACTGAGGTGTGGCTTCGACACGTGTACGAGGCTGAGTAGCAACATGCCCTTTCTCCCTAAGTGCAGTAGAAGTCATCCCCACTTCCCAACATGTCTGTCTTCCGGCCTCTGGAGCATGGATTGCTTGAGCTCACCACAGCGTCAGGATATTCTAGAAACCCTTCTGACTGCAGTCTCTTCAGGAGGTTGCAAGTGCTTCACACCTCAGGAATTTACAAAGCACTTTCTACAACCTCAGCTGGGAGAGGAGTCAACACTCGTGACAGTCACAGGCTTCCATGGCCTGGACTTGATTATGGGCTGTGCTTTCATAATCATCGTGTTTCCTATACCAACTAAGATGTCACTGAGAACTTTTTTCTCTATCATCATTGTATCTTTGATGTTCATTAGACATGTTATGGGTTTTCCTATATAGCTTCCCTTACGGATGAGGGTCATAGGTTAGCAGTACTTACTAAAACTGACTTCCAGGTAGCTGTGGTAGAACAGGAAAAAGAATGACCAACTGCTGTATTCTGAACATTATGTATGAAAATATTATTCGTTTTACTGTTTGCAGTCATCCAAGTCTAACGTTCTGAAATACGCATTCAGAAAAATCAAACAACCGCCTAGGTACTAGGCAGTCTCCCATCCAAGTACTAACCAGGCCCGACCCTGCTCAGTTTCCCAGATCAGAGGAGATAGGGCACGTTCAGGGTGGTACGGCCTTAGACCGAGGCGGCTGCCAGGCGCCCCAAGAGCCCCGCGTTGCGCCTCCCTTTCGTTCTGACCTGCCGGTCGGGCCTGGGGCCGCAGCTCTTGACCGGGCGCGCGCTGCACTTGAGCCTCACGACTGGACTCCGGCCGGCCAGGGCGGGCAGCTCGGGGGCCAGCAGAGGGCGCCCCGGCCCCGCACACCGCCAGCCCCGGCCAGCACCCGTCTGCCCCGCCCGGGCCTGGCGTGCCTGCGGGACCCGGGGTAGGGGGAGAAGGGATGGGTTGCGCGGCGAGGACATCTCGGTGCCCTGCCTCCCTGGGCCTCTTCAGGCTCGCGCCGCGCCGCACCGAACCCCCAACCCCCGCCCCCCACCATCCCGTTCGCTGCTCAGGGTCACGTGGCTCCGGACGTGTGTGGCTCCGGCCCGGGGCCGCGGTCCCCGGAGCCTCCTGCGGGCTTCGGAGCAGCCCAGCCGGGGCCCCAGGCGCCCATCCTGCCCGGTGCCCAAACCCACCGGAGCGCGTCAGCCCCGCCCTTTCGCCCTACCGAGGCCCGCCTTGCCCCCACGCCGCGGGCCCAGCACAGGACCTTCCTGAGAGAGCAGACGAGCGACAGGCAGGCACCCGGACAGACACTCGCACGCACCCACGCCAAGTGAGACAGAGGCAGAAAGAGACGAGGGTTCAGAGAGAGACTCGAAGACAGCGTGTGGGCAAGGGGGGCCTCGGGCAGGATGCCGGGCAGGTGCAGAGGCCACCCGGCCCTGAGCAGCGAACGGGATGGGGGCGGGGGGAGGCCGCCCAGCAGGGGCGGGCCTGGAGAGGCCCAGGGCGGGAGCGCACCCGAGACCTCCGCGCCCCGACCCCTCCCCCCAACACCCCCCCCCCCCCCCGCAGGCACGCCGGGGCGCGCCGACAATAGCTTCTCCAGAGTTTGGCCACCTGAGTTTCTAACCTTGTGCGCAACTGAGTGATGACAGTGCATTGAACAGCTAGGTCATTTCCAAATAAATTAAGCTTAGTGTTTCACAGGACACCAGGACATGAATGGACAGACCAGCACGGATGCATGGACACCAACCTTGGGAACTAGACAACCGGTGGGAAATTGCTGTCTGACTCAGGGAACTCAAACTGCGGCTCTCTGATCGCCTAGAGAGGTGGGAATGGGCCAGACGTGGGAGGGAGATTCAAGAGCGAGGGGCCACACGTACCCCTACGGTACATTCAGATTGACATATGACCAATCAAACCAATATTGTAGAGCAAGAATCATTCCCCTGTAAATAAATAACTGTTAGAAAGAGAGAAAGAAACCCAAACAGATGGAATGAAATGAACAGAAACACATACTTTGCAATTCACACCGCAATTCAATTACAAACAAAAACAAAAACAAAGAAAAAACACTATAACCATTTTCGAAAAACAACAGACCTCTCCATGACCTTTGGTCGGGTGATGAGTTCTAACACACAACAAAAAAAGCCAGCTTTTCCAAATCGTGAATATTAGTTATTTCACACATCGACTTTTCCATTTAAGTGTCTAACAAAGAAGCTTAAAATCATTGACTCACTACATAAGCATGGAATTATTTTAAACGTAAATTATGTTCTAGAGGATTCAGGAAGCACTTGGCACATGTGTAAGTGTATCAGACCTAAAACTGTAACTTAGTGGAAGAGTCAGGATAGTCTAAAAATGAATCCCTAACTAAAAGGAATCCGTGCAAGTCCCTGAGCACTTTGCATTTCATGAGAATGACAATCGCTCTTTATCTGGTCATCCAGGAAGGCTGTGGGTTTAGGAGCGAGGATGGGCTTGTTTTAAAGGGTGTTGAGAGCCTTGCAGGATCTTGGGCAATCAAATAGCTTCCTGAGCACTGACATTTATTTCTTAATTTTTAAATTTACAATTCATCCAAATCTTGCAGTCCAAAACAAACAAACAAACAAACAAAAATGTGAAAACATCACAGAAAAATAATATCTGAAAATATCTGATTGCCTTGTGATTCGTAGGGGATAAGCCTAAACTGCCCTTGAAATTGAGGGACTAGTGAATATTGGCCCTCAGATCTCATCATAATCAACGATGAGCAACTTTTGAAGAATTGCCAGAAGTATTTTCAAGTTCGCTGACTTCTCCTGAAGTCAAGATTGCTAGCTGTGATGATCTAAAAATCACTAATTGATAAACACCAATACAATTAATTAACATCCACATAGCCAATGTCTATAGAGCCAGGCATAACAGAGTCTAAATTAATCAGATGGGATTCCTATTTTGCAGTGCAGTTGATGAGACAAGTTACACAAGATAGGAGATAATATAAATGAAAAGTGAAGCTATATGAGCAGTGCTTTGGGGAATAAATACTGATGTATAAATCGTCACTTCTGCGAAGGATTATTTCATAGATCCAGCCTATGATTTCTTCATCTGTTCATAGACGTCAGTGTTTAAGTAAGGGTCTTTACTCCAGATGGAGCAAAGTGTGAATTTTCCAGATCCGTCAAATTGAATCCTTCAAGAAACAAATCATTTTTTGAGTCAACTTCTCTTAGAGATCTCTGAAAATTGAATTCTACATTACAAACACTTCCAACATTTCTGCCTGGAAAAATCAGAGTAGATGGAGCTGTGGTAGCCATTAGGAATATTCATAAGTATTCAGCCCATGGAGGACTGCACTTCCCCACTCCCTTGGAAATGAAGTGTGATCACTGACCATCTTTGGCCGGCGAAATATGCATCAAAGTGTCTCTGTCACTTCTGTTCGACGCTTCAAGGGTCAGCGTGTAAGTCACACATTCCCCTCCTCGCTACTGTACTGATGATGCAAAATGTCTGTGCAAATAAAGCCTCCCTCAGACTGGGTCTCTGAGACAGGAAAGGGCAGAGACCCCTGCTGACCCACACTGACCAAGTAGCATGAGCTAAAAGTTATCTTTAATTGTTTTAAGCTCAGAGTGTTGGGGGTTGGGGGCTGGGGGTTGAGTATTCCTGAAGGGATACCTAGCCTGTATTACATTGGAATTCTATTTAACCATTAACGGACAGAGCAAGGTCATTAACATCATGGCGTTGTTTGAAAGTGGACACTTCACATTAAAATCTAGATTTCTGGCGCCTGTTGGCAAAGACCCTGACACGTTTATGCATGGTTGATCCCTTGAGCACATCAACAAGCAGGTATATATTCTCCAGCTCATGACAGCCCTCGTGACTCACTATGACCATACCTGAGCAGTCTTCCTCCCTGAGGGGGGGGGGTGTAGATATTTGACTTTCATCCACTATCCTAAACGATCTAAGCATCATCCACGTACTGTGCTGACTGTGGTCCACTGGAATTGCATCTCATTTCCAGTTAGAAACTTCAGTGATACCTGTAGCAACACGAAAAAGTACAAACATCCTCAATACAGCACAACAGTTAAGAAAATAGATTTTGGAATTCAGCTTCCTAGGTTCAAATACCGGCTCTACCATTTTCTATCTGTATCATCAGGGCAAATCACTTAGCCTCTTCAAATTCCAGTTTCCTTACAAACAGAGCGAGGATAATGACGATCCCAGCTTCAGAGTGTCTGATGAGCTAACACAGTCAAGGGCTTAGACAGTGCCTGACCCCGAATATGCATCCAGTATGTGTTGGATGATATTCTTTTTACTAGAAACAGAGTGATTTCTTCATGTATCCAGCCATCAAGGAATTTAATCAACCTGAAAGATACAGTGGAATTGTTCTGCAGATCTGATTCCAACCAGGACCTGTTTCTGGTAAAAATCAGGGCCCCAGAGCAGAAGCAAATGTCCTTGAGTTTTGTTGTCTCAGGCTAGATGCTGCGCTCAGACTCCTGGTAGGCTGTTCCTAGGAGCACGGGGAACACAGGCATGGAAGGGAGCCAACTGGAGACACACTTGCAAAAACTGTTTGTAGCCCCTGCCAAGTGAACATCAGGACTCAGTTCACTGATCCCAAGGCAATCAGAGAGGGCCACACAGCGTACTTTCTCCCATTCTGACAACTGTGGATGGCCACAGCCACACTGTCCAGGAAAGGGAATTGATGTGAACATTACCCTGCTGAAGGAAAGAGACTGACTTCAACTGAGAAGCTTGTGAGTCACTTCTGAAGAAGTGCATACAATATGCCTTCACCCTGCCCGTAACACATATTTCCATAACACACAGCGATGCACTCGATCGATGTGCATCCTCCAGTAAAGCCCAGCCCTGATGTCTTATAGGAGCCTCTCTGGCCATTGTCATAAGCGAGTCTAATTTTGTGTGAGGCCATGAAAACTCAGTGTTTTTCTTACGCTTGTGCTTATTGCGGGAGGTCTGAGAAGGCACTTCTGAAGGTTTATTCCTACCAGTCGTTGTCATTTTTATCGAGTCTTTATTTATTTTTTTATTTATTTATTTGTTAGTTCTACCAGTTTCTTGCTACCAACCCATCTCCCCCCACCCTCGTGCACACACGATCAGTCATGTAATCCCATGGACTTCGGCCCGCCAGACTCCTCTGTCCATGGATTTTTCCAGGCAAGAATACTGGAGTGGGTTGCCATTTCCTTCTCCATGTATCGAGTCTTTAAAGGTTCCATCACTGAGGTGTGGCTTCGACACGTGTACGAGGCTGAGTAGCAACATGCCCTTTCTCCCTAAGTGCAGTAGAAGTCATCCCCACTTCCCAACATGTCTGTCTTCCGGCCTCTGGAGCATGGATTGCTTGAGCTCACCACAGCGTCAGGATATTCTAGAAACCCTTCTGACTGCAGTCTCTTCAGGAGGTTGCAAGTGCTTCACACCTCAGGAATTTACAAAGCACTTTCTACAACCTCAGCTGGGAGAGGAGTCAACACTCGTGACAGTCACAGGCTTCCATGGCCTGGACTTGATTATGGGCTGTGCTTTCATAATCATCGTGTTTCCTATACCAACTAAGATGTCACTGAGAACTTTTTTCTCTATCATCATTGTATCTTTGATGTTCATTAGACATATTATGGGTTTTCCTATATAGCTTCCCTTACGGATGAGGGTCATAGGTTAGCAGTACTTACTAAAACTGACTTCCAGGTAGCTGTGGTAGAACAGGAAAAAGAATGACCAACTGCTGTATTCTGAACATTATGTATGAAAATATTATTCGTTTTACTGTTTGCAGTCATCCAAGTCTAACGTTCTGAAATACGCATTCAGAAAAATCAAACAACCGCCTAGGTACTAGGCAGTCTCCCATCCAAGTACTAACCAGGCCCGACCCTGCTCAGTTTCCCAGATCAGAGGAGATAGGGCACGTTCAGGGTGGTACGGCCTTAGACCGAGGCGGCTGCCAGGCGCCCCAAGAGCCCCGCGTTGCGCCTCCCTTTCGTTCTGACCTGCCGGTCGGGCCTGGGGCCGCAGCTCTTGACCGGGCGCGCGCTGCACTTGAGCCTCACGACTGGACTCCGGCCGGCCAGGGCGGGCAGCTCGGGGGCCAGCAGAGGGCGCCCCGGCCCCGCACACCGCCAGCCCCGGCCAGCACCCGTCTGCCCCGCCCGGGCCTGGCGTGCCTGCGGGACCCGGGGTAGGGGGAGAAGGGATGGGTTGCGCGGCGAGGACATCTCGGTGCCCTGCCTCCCTGGGCCTCTTCAGGCTCGCGCCGCGCCGCACCGAACCCCCAACCCCCGCCCCCCACCATCCCGTTCGCTGCTCAGGGTCACGTGGCTCCGGACGTGTGTGGCTCCGGCCCGGGGCCGCGGTCCCCGGAGCCTCCTGCGGGCTTCGGAGCAGCCCAGCCGGGGCCCCAGGCGCCCATCCTGCCCGGTGCCCAAACCCACCGGAGCGCGTCAGCCCCGCCCTTTCGCCCTACCGAGGCCCGCCTTGCCCCCACGCCGCGGGCCCAGCACAGGACCTTCCTGAGAGAGCAGACGAGCGACAGGCAGGCACCCGGACAGACACTCGCACGCACCCACGCCAAGTGAGACAGAGGCAGAAAGAGACGAGGGTTCAGAGAGAGACTCGAAGACAGCGTGTGGGCAAGGGGGGCCTCGGGCAGGATGCCGGGCAGGTGCAGAGGCCACCCGGCCCTGAGCAGCGAACGGGATGGGGGCGGGGGGAGGCCGCCCAGCAGGGGCGGGCCTGGAGAGGCCCAGGGCGGGAGCGCACCCGAGACCTCCGCTCCCCGCCCCCCCCCCCCCCCCCCCCCCCCCCCCCCCCCCCCCGCAGGCACGCCGGGGCGCGCCGACAATAGCTTCTCCAGAGTTTGGCCACCTGAGTTTCTAACCTTGTGCGCAACTGAGTGATGACAGTGCATTGAACAGCTAGGTCATTTCCAAATAAATTAAGCTTAGTGTTTCACAGGACACCAGGACATGAATGGACAGACCAGCACGGATGCATGGACACCAACCTTGGGAACTAGACAACCGGTGCGAAATTGCTGTCTGACTCAGGGAACTCAAACTGCGGCTCTCTGATCGCCTAGAGAGGTGGGAATGGGCCAGACGTGGGAGGGAGATTCAAGAGCGAGGGGCCACACGTACCCCTACGGTACATTCAGATTGACATATGACCAATCAAACCAATATTGTAGAGCAAGAATCATTCCCCTGTAAATAAATAACTGTTAGAAAGAGAGAAAGAAACCCAAACAGATGGAATGAAATGAACAGAAACACATACTTTGCAATTCACACCGCAATTCAATTACAAACAAAAACAAAAACAAAGAAAAAACACTATAACCATTTTCGAAAAACAACAGACCTCTCCATGACCTTTGGTCGGGTGATGAGTTCTAACACACAACAAAAAAAGCCAGCTTTTCCAAATCGTGAATATAAGTTATTTCACACATCGACTTTTCCATTTAAGTGTCTAACAAAGAAGCTTAAAATCATTGACTCACTACATAAGCATGGAATTATTTTAAACGTAAATTATGTTCTAGAGGATTCAGGAAGCACTTGGCACATGTGTAAGTGTATCAGACCTAAAACTGTAACTTAGTGGAAGAGTCAGGATAGTCTAAAAATGAATCCCTAACTAAAAGGAATCCGTGCAAGTCCCTGAGCACTTTGCATTTCATGAGAATGACAATCGCTCTTTATCTGGTCATCCAGGAAGGCTGTGGGTTTAGGAGCGAGGATGGGCTTGTTTTAAAGGGTGTTGAGAGCCTTGCAGGATCTTGGGCAATCAAATAGCTTCCTGAGCACTGACATTTATTTCTTAATTTTTAAATTTACAATTCATCCAAATCTTGCAGTCCAAAACAAACAAACAAACAAACAAAAATGTGAAAACATCACAGAAAAATAATATCTGAAAATATCTGATTGCCTTGTGATTCGTAGGGGATAAGCCTAAACTGCCCTTGAAATTGAGGGACTAGTGAATATTGGCCCTCAGATCTCATCATAATCAACGATGAGCAACTTTTGAAGAATTGCCAGAAGTATTTTCAAGTTCGCTGACTTCTCCTGAAGTCAAGATTGCTAGCTGTGATGATTTAAAAATCACTAATTGATAAACACCAATACAATTAATTAACATCCACATAGCCAATGTCTATAGAGCCAGGCATAACAGAGTCTAAATTAATCAGATGGGATTCCTATTTTGCAGTGCAGTTGATGAGACAAGTTACACAAGATAGGAGATAATATAAATGAAAAGTGAAGCTATATGAGCAGTGCTTTGGGGAATAAATACTGATGTATAAATCGTCACTTCTGCGAAGGATTATTTCATAGATCCAGCCTATGATTTCTTCATCTGTTCATAGACGTCAGTGTTTAAGTAAGGGTCTTTACTCCAGATGGAGCAAAGTGTGAATTTTCCAGATCCGTCAAATTGAATCCTTCAAGAAACAAATCATTTTTTGAGTCAACTTCTCTTAGAGATCTCTGAAAATTGAATTCTACATTACAAACACTTCCAACATTTCTGCCTGGAAAAATCAGAGTAGATGGAGCTGTGGTAGCCATTAGGAATATTCATAAGTATTCAGCCCATGGAGGACTGCACTTCCCCACTCCCTTGGAAATGAAGTGTGATCACTGACCATCTTTGGCCAGCGAAATATGCATCAAAGTGTCTCTGTCACTTCTGTTCGACGCTTCAAGGGTCAGCGTGTAAGTCACACATTCCCCTCCTCGCTACTGTACTGATGATGCAAAATGTCTGTGCAAATAAAGCCTCCCTCAGACTGGGTCTCTGAGACAGGAAAGGGCAGAGACCCCTGCTGACCCACACTGACCAAGTAGCATGAGCTAAAAGTTATCTTTAATTGTTTTAAGCTCTGAGTGTTGGGGGTTGGGGGCTGGGGGTTGAGTATTCCTGAAGGGATACCTAGCCTGTATTACATTGGAATTCTATTTAACCATTAACGGACAGAGCAAGGTCATTAACATCATGGCGTTGTTTGAAAGTGGACACTTCACATTAAAATCTAGATTTCTGGCGCCTGTTGGCAAAGACCCTGACACGTTTATACATGGTTGATCCCTTGAGCACATCAACAAGCAGGTATATATTCTCCAGTTCATGACAGCCCTCGTGACTCACTATGACCATACCTGAGCAGTCTTCCTCCCTGAGGGGGGGGGGTGTAGATATTTGACTTTCATCCACTATCCTAAACGGTCTAAGCATCATCCACGTACTGTGCTGACTGTGGTCCACTGGAATTGCATCTCATTTCCAGTTAGAAACTTCAGTGATACCTGTAGCAACACGAAAAAGTACAAACATCCTCAATACAGCACAACAGTTAAGAAAATAGATTTTGGAATTCAGCTTCCTAGGTTCAAATACCGGCTCTACCATTTTCTATCTGTATCATCAGGGCAAATCACTTAGCCTCTTCAAATTCCAGTTTCCTTACAAACAGAGCGAGGATAATGACGATCCCAGCTTCAGAGTGTCTGATGAGCTAACACAGTCAAGGGCTTAGACAGTGCCTGACCCCGAATATGCATCCAGTATGTGTTGGATGATATTCTTTTTACTAGAAACAGAGTGATTTCTTCATGTATCCAGCCATCAAGGAATTCAATCAACCTGAAAGATACAGTGGAATTGTTCTGCAGATCTGATTCCAACCAGCACCTGTTTCTGGTAAAAATCAGGGCCCCAGAGCAGAAGCAAATGTCCTTGAGTTTTGTTGTCTCAGGCTAGATGCTGCGCTCAGACTCCTGGTAGGCTGTTCCTAGGAGCACGGGGAACACAGGCATGGAAGGGAGCCAACTGGAGACACACTTGCAAAAACTGTTTGTAGCCCCTGCCAAGTGAACATCAGGACTCAGTTCACTGATCCCAAGGCAATCAGAGAGGGCCACACAGCGTACTTTCTCCCATTCTGACAACTGTGGATGGCCACAGCCACACTGTCCAGGAAAGGGAATTGATGTGAACATTACCCTGCTGAAGGAAAGAGACTGACTTCAACTGAGAAGCTTGTGAGTCACTTCTGAAGAAGTGCATACAATATGCCTTCACCCTGCCCGTAACACATATTTCCATAACACACAGCGATGCACTCGATCGATGTGCATCCTCCAGTAAAGCCCAGCCCTGATGTCTTATAGGAGCCTCTCTGGCCATTGTCATAAGCGAGTCTAATTTTGTGTGAGGCCATGAAAACTCAGTGTTTTTCTTACGCTTGTGCTTATTGCGGGAGGTCTGAGAAGGCACTTCTGAAGGTTTATTCCTACCAGTCGTTGTCATTTTTATCGAGTCTTTATTTATTTTTTTATTTATTTATTTGTTAGTTCTACCAGTTTCTTGCTACCAACCCATCTCCCCCCACCCTCGTGCACACACGATCAGTCATGTAATCCCATGGACTTCGGCCCGCCAGACTCCTCTGTCCATGGATTTTTCCAGGCAAGAATACTGGAGTGGGTTGCCATTTCCTTCTCCATGTATCGAGTCTTTAAAGGTTCCATCACTGAGGTGTGGCTTCGACACGTGTACGAGGCTGAGTAGCAACATGCCCTTTCTCCCTAAGTGCAGTAGAAGTCATCCCCACTTCCCAACATGTCTGTCTTCCGGCCTCTGGAGCATGGATTGCTTGAGCTCACCACAGCGTCAGGATATTCTAGAAACCCTTCTGACTGCAGTCTCTTCAGGAGGTTGCAAGTGCTTCACACCTCAGGAATTTACAAAGCACTTTCTACAACCTCAGCTGGGAGAGGAGTCAACACTCGTGACAGTCACAGGCTTCCATGGCCTGGACTTGATTATGGGCTGTGCTTTCATAATCATCGTGTTTCCTATACCAACTAAGATGTCACTGAGAACTTTTTTCTCTATCATCATTGTATCTTTGATGTTCATTAGACATATTATGGGTTTTCCTATATAGCTTCCCTTACGGATGAGGGTCATAGGTTAGCAGTACTTACTAAAACTGACTTCCAGGTAGCTGTGGTAGAACAGGAAAAAGAATGACCAACTGCTGTATTCTGAACATTATGTATGAAAATATTATTCGTTTTACTGTTTGCAGTCATCCAAGTCTAACGTTCTGAAATACGCATTCAGAAAAATCAAACAACCGCCTAGGTACTAGGCAGTCTCCCATCCAAGTACTAACCAGGCCCGACCCTGCTCAGTTTCCCAGATCAGAGGAGATAGGGCACGTTCAGGGTGGTACGGCCTTAGACCGAGGCGGCTGCCAGGCGCCCCAAGAGCCCCGCGTTGCGCCTCCCTTTCGTTCTGACCTGCCGGTCGGGCCTGGGGCCGCAGCTCTTGACCGGGCGCGCGCTGCACTTGAGCCTCACGACTGGACTCCGGCCGGCCAGGGCGGGCAGCTCGGGGGCCAGCAGAGGGCGCCCCGGCCCCGCACACCGCCAGCCCCGGCCAGCACCCGTCTGCCCCGCCCGGGCCTGGCGTGCCTGCGGGACCCGGGGTAGGGGGAGAAGGGATGGGTTGCGCGGCGAGGACATCTCGGTGCCCTGCCTCCCTGGGCCTCTTCAGGCTCGCGCCGCGCCGCACCGAACCCCCAACCCCCGCCCCCCACCATCCCGTTCGCTGCTCAGGGTCACGTGGCTCCGGACGTGTGTGGCTCCGGCCCGGGGCCGCGGTCCCCGGAGCCTCCTGCGGGCTTCGGAGCAGCCCAGCCGGGGCCCCAGGCGCCCATCCTGCCCGGTGCCCAAACCCACCGGAGCGCGTCAGCCCCGCCCTTTCGCCCTACCGAGGCCCGCCTTGCCCCCACGCCGCGGGCCCAGCACAGGACCTTCCTGAGAGAGCAGACGAGCGACAGGCAGGCACCCGGACAGACACTCGCACGCACCCACGCCAAGTGAGACAGAGGCAGAAAGAGACGAGGGTTCAGAGAGAGACTCGAAGACAGCGTGTGGGCAAGGGGGGCCTCGGGCAGGATGCCGGGCAGGTGCAGAGGCCACCCGGCCCTGAGCAGCGAACGGGATGGGGGCGGGGGGAGGCCGCCCAGCAGGGGCGGGCCTGGAGAGGCCCAGGGCGGGAGCGCACCCGAGACCTCCGCGCCCCCCCCCCCCCCCCCCCCCGCCCCCCCCCCCCCCCCCCGCAGGCACGCCGGGGCGCGCCGACAATAGCTTCTCCAGAGTTTGGCCACCTGAGTTTCTAACCTTGTGCGCAACTGAGTGATGACAGTGCATTGAACAGCTAGGTCATTTCCAAATAAATTAAGCTTAGTGTTTCACAGGACACCAGGACATGAATGGACAGACCAGCACGGATGCATGGACACCAACCTTGGGAACTAGACAACCGGTGGGAAATTGCTGTCTGACTCAGGGAACTCAAACTGCGGCTCTCTGATCGCCTAGAGAGGTGGGAATGGGCCAGACGTGGGAGGGAGATTCAAGAGCGAGGGGCCACACGTACCCCTACGGTACATTCAGATTGACATATGACCAATCAAACCAATATTGTAGAGCAAGAATCATTCCCCTGTAAATAAATAACTGTTAGAAAGAGAGAAAGAAACCCAAACAGATGGAATGAAATGAACAGAAACACATACTTTGCAATTCACACCGCAATTCAATTACAAACAAAAACAAAAACAAAGAAAAAAACACTATAACCATTTTCGAAAAACAACAGACCTCTCCATGACCTTTGGTCGGGTGATGAGTTCTAACACACAACAAAAAAAGCCAGCTTTTCCAAATCGTGAATATAAGTTATTTCACACATCGACTTTTCCATTTAAGTGTCTAACAAAGAAGCTTAAAATCATTGACTCACTACATAAGCATGGAATTATTTTAAACGTAAATTATGTTCTAGAGGATTCAGGAAGCACTTGGCACATGTGTAAGTGTATCAGACCTAAAACTGTAACTTAGTGGAAGAGTCAGGATAGTCTAAAAATGAATCCCTAACTAAAAGGAATCCGTGCAAGTCCCTGAGCACTTTGCATTTCATGAGAATGACAATCGCTCTTTATCTGGTCATCCAGGAAGGCTGTGGGTTTAGGAGCGAGGATGGGCTTGTTTTAAAGGGTGTTGAGAGCCTTGCAGGATCTTGGGCAATCAAATAGCTTCCTGAGCACTGACATTTATTTCTTAATTTTTAAATTTACAATTCATCCAAATCTTGCAGTCCAAAACAAACAAACAAACAAACAAAAATGTGAAAACATCACAGAAAAATAATATCTGAAAATATCTGATTGCCTTGTGATTCGTAGGGGATAAGCCTAAACTGCCCTTGAAATTGAGGGACTAGTGAATATTGGCCCTCAGATCTCATCATAATCAACGATGAGCAACTTTTGAAGAATTGCCAGAAGTATTTTCAAGTTCGCTGACTTCTCCTGAAGTCAAGATTGCTAGCTGTGATGATCTAAAAATCACTAATTGATGAACATCAATACAATTAGTTAACATCCACATAGCCAATGTCTATAGAGCCAGGCATAACAGAGTCTAAATTAATCAGATGGGATTCCTATTTTGCAGTGCAGTTGATGAGACAAGTTACACAAGATAGGAGATAATATAAATGAAAAGTGAAGCTATATGAGCAGTGCTTTGGGGAATAAATACTGATGTATAAATCGTCACTTCTGCGAAGGATTATTTCATAGATCCAGCCTATGATTTCTTCATCTGTTCATAGACGTCAGTGTTTAAGTAAGGGTCTTTACTCCAGATGGAGCAAAGTGTGAATTTTCCAGATCCGTCAAATTGAATCCTTCAAGAAACAAATCATTTTTTGAGTCAACTTCTCTTAGAGATCTCTGAAAATTGAATTCTACATTACAAACACTTCCAACATTTCTGCCTGGAAAAATCAGAGTAGATGGAGCTGTGGTAGCCATTAGGAATATTCATAAGTATTCAGCCCATGGAGGACTGCACTTCCCCACTCCCTTGGAAATGAAGTGTGATCACTGACCATCTTTGGCCAGCGAAATATGCATCAAAGTGTCTCTGTCACTTCTGTTCGACGCTTCAAGGGTCAGCGTGTAAGTCACACATTCCCCTCCTCGCTACTGTACTGATGATGCAAAATGTCTGTGCAAATAAAGCCTCCCTCAGACTGGGTCTCTGAGACAGGAAAGGGCAGAGACCCCTGCTGACCCACACTGACCAAGTAGCATGAGCTAAAAGTTATCTTTAATTGTTTTAAGCTCTGAGTGTTGGGGGTTGGGGGCTGGGGGTTGAGTATTCCTGAAGGGATACCTAGCCTGTATTACATTGGAATTCTATTTAACCATTAACGGACAGAGCAAGGTCATTAACATCATGGCGTTGTTTGAAAGTGGACACTTCACATTAAAATCTAGATTTCTGGCGCCTGTTGGCAAAGACCCTGACACGTTTATACATGGTTGATCCCTTGAGCACATCAACAAGCAGGTATATATTCTCCAGCTCATGACAGCCCTCGTGACTCACTATGACCATACCTGAGCAGTCTTCCTCCCTGAGGGGGGGGGGTGTAGATATTTGACTTTCATCCACTATCCTAAACGGTCTAAGCATCATCCACGTACTGTGCTGACTGTGGTCCACTGGAATTGCATCTCATTTCCAGTTAGAAACTTCAGTGATACCTGTAGCAACACGAAAAACTACAAACATCCTCAATACAGCACAACAGTTAAGAAAATAGATTTTGGAATTCAGCTTCCTAGGTTCAAATACCGGCTCTACCATTTTCTATCTGTATCATCAGGGCAAATCACTTAGCCTCTTCAAATTCCAGTTTCCTTACAAACAGAGCGAGGATAATGACGATCCCAGCTTCAGAGTGTCTGATGAGCTAACACAGTCAAGGGCTTAGACAGTGCCTGACCCCGAATATGCATCCAGTATGTGTTGGATGATATTCTTTTTACTAGAAACAGAGTGATTTCTTCATGTATCCAGCCATCAAGGAATTCAATCAACCTGAAAGATACAGTGGAATTGTTCTGCAGATCTGATTCCAACCAGGACCTGTTTCTGGTAAAAATCAGGGCCCCAGAGCAGAAGCAAATGTCCTTGAGTTTTGTTGTCTCAGGCTAGATGCTGCGCTCAGACTCCTGGTAGGCTGTTCCTAGGAGCACGGGGAACACAGGCATGGAAGGGAGCCAACTGGAGACACACTTGCAAAAACTGTTTGTAGCCCCTGCCAAGTGAACATCAGGACTCAGTTCACTGATCCCAAGGCAATCAGAGAGGGCCACACAGCGTACTTTCTCCCATTCTGACAACTGTGGATGGCCACAGCCACACTGTCCAGGAAAGGGAATTGATGTGAACATTACCCTGCTGAAGGAAAGAGACTGACTTCAACTGAGAAGCTTGTGAGTCACTTCTGAAGAAGTGCATACAATATGCCTTCACCCTGCCCGTAACACATATTTCCATAACACACAGCGATGCACTCGATCGATGTGCATCCTCCAGTAAAGCCCAGCCCTGATGTCTTATAGGAGCCTCTCTGGCCATTGTCATAAGCGAGTCTAATTTTGTGTGAGGCCATGAAAACTCAGTGTTTTTCTTACGCTTGTGCTTATTGCGGGAGGTCTGAGAAGGCACTTCTGAAGGTTTATTCCTACCAGTCGTTGTCATTTTTATCGAGTCTTTATTTATTTTTTTATTTATTTATTTGTTAGTTCTACCAGTTTCTTGCTACCAACCCATCTCCCCCCACCCTCGTGCACACACGATCAGTCATGTAATCCCATGGACTTCGGCCCGCCAGACTCCTCTGTCCATGGATTTTTCCAGGCAAGAATACTGGAGTGGGTTGCCATTTCCTTCTCCATGTATCGAGTCTTTAAAGGTTCCATCACTGAGGTGTGGCTTCGACACGTGTACGAGGCTGAGTAGCAACATGCCCTTTCTCCCTAAGTGCAGTAGAAGTCATCCCCACTTCCCAACATGTCTGTCTTCCGGCCTCTGGAGCATGGATTGCTTGAGCTCACCACAGCGTCAGGATATTCTAGAAACCCTTCTGACTGCAGTCTCTTCAGGAGGTTGCAAGTGCTTCACACCTCAGGAATTTACAAAGCACTTTCTACAACCTCAGCTGGGAGAGGAGTCAACACTCGTGACAGTCACAGGCTTCCATGGCCTGGACTTGATTATGGGCTGTGCTTTCATAATCATCGTGTTTCCTATACCAACTAAGATGTCACTGAGAACTTTTTTCTCTATCATCATTGTATCTTTGATGTTCATTAGACATATTATGGGTTTTCCTATATAGCTTCCCTTACGGATGAGGGTCATAGGTTAGCAGTACTTACTAAAACTGACTTCCAGGTAGCTGTGGTAGAACAGGAAAAAGAATGACCAACTGCTGTATTCTGAACATTATGTATGAAAATATTATTCGTTTTACTGTTTGCAGTCATCCAAGTCTAACGTTCTGAAATACGCATTCAGAAAAATCAAACAACCGCCTAGGTACTAGGCAGTCTCCCATCCAAGTACTAACCAGGCCCGACCCTGCTCAGTTTCCCAGATCAGAGGAGATAGGGCACGTTCAGGGTGGTACGGCCTTAGACCGAGGCGGCTGCCAGGCGCCCCAAGAGCCCCGCGTTGCGCCTCCCTTTCGTTCTGACCTGCCGGTCGGGCCTGGGGCCGCAGCTCTTGACCGGGCGCGCGCTGCACTTGAGCCTCACGACTGGACTCCGGCCGGCCAGGGCGGGCAGCTCGGGGGCCAGCAGAGGGCGCCCCGGCCCCGCACACCGCCAGCCCCGGCCAGCACCCGTCTGCCCCGCCCGGGCCTGGCGTGCCTGCGGGACCCGGGGTAGGGGGAGAAGGGATGGGTTGCGCGGCGAGGACATCTCGGTGCCCTGCCTCCCTGGGCCTCTTCAGGCTCGCGCCGCGCCGCACCGAACCCCCAACCCCCGCCCCCCACCATCCCGTTCGCTGCTCAGGGTCACGTGGCTCCGGACGTGTGTGGCTCCGGCCCGGGGCCGCGGTCCCCGGAGCCTCCTGCGGGCTTCGGAGCAGCCCAGCCGGGGCCCCAGGCGCCCATCCTGCCCGGTGCCCAAACCCACCGGAGCGCGTCAGCCCCGCCCTTTCGCCCTACCGAGGCCCGCCTTGCCCCCACGCCGCGGGCCCAGCACAGGACCTTCCTGAGAGAGCAGACGAGCGACAGGCAGGCACCCGGACAGACACTCGCACGCACCCACGCCAAGTGAGACAGAGGCAGAAAGAGACGAGGGTTCAGAGAGAGACTCGAAGACAGCGTGTGGGCAAGGGGGGGCCTCGGGCAGGATGCCGGGCAGGTGCAGAGGCCACCCGGCCCTGAGCAGCGAACGGGATGGGGGCGGGGGGAGGCCGCCCAGCAGGGGCGGGCCTGGAGAGGCCCAGGGCGGGAGCGCACCCGAGACCTCCGCGCCCCGCCCCCCTCCCCCCAACACCCCCCCTCCCCCCCCCCCGCAGGCACGCCGGGGCGCGCCGACAATAGCTTCTCCAGAGTTTGGTCACCTGAGTTTCTAACCTTGTGCGCAACTGAGTGATGACAGTGCATTGAACAGCTAGCTCATTTCCAAATAAATTAAGCTTAGTGTTTCACAGGACACCAGGACATGAATGGACAGACCAGCACGGATGCATGGACACCAACCTTGGGAACTAGACAACCGGTGGGAAATTGCTGTCTGACTCAGGGAACTCAAACTGCGGCTCTCTGATCGCCTAGAGAGGTGGGAATGGGCCAGACGTGGGAGGGAGATTCAAGAGCGAGGGGCCACACGTACCCCTACGGTACATTCAGATTGACATATGACCAATCAAACCAATATTGTAGAGCAAGAATCATTCCCCTGTAAATAAATAACTGTTAGAAAGAGAGAAAGAAACCCAAACAGATGGAATGAAATGAACAGAAACACATACTTTGCAATTCACACCGCAATTCAATTACAAACAAAAACAAAAACAAAGAAAAAACACTATAACCATTTTCGAAAAACAACAGACCTCTCCATGACCTTTGGTCGGGTGATGAGTTCTAACACACAACAAAAAAAGCCAGCTTTTCCAAATCGTGAATATAAGTTATTTCACACATCGACTTTTCCATTTAAGTGTCTAACAAAGAAGCTTAAAATCATTGACTCACTACATAAGCATGGAATTATTTTAAACGTAAATTATGTTCTAGAGGATTCAGGAAGCACTTGGCACATGTGTAAGTGTATCAGACCTAAAACTGTAACTTAGTGGAAGAGTCAGGATAGTCTAAAAATGAATCCCTAACTAAAAGGAATCCGTGCAAGTCCCTGAGCACTTTGCATTTCATGAGAATGACAATCGCTCTTTATCTGGTCATCCAGGAAGGCTGTGGGTTTAGGAGCGAGGATGGGCTTGTTTTAAAGGGTGTTGAGAGCCTTGCAGGATCTTGGGCAATCAAATAGCTTCCTGAGCACTGACATTTATTTCTTAATTTTTAAATTTACAATTCATCCAAATCTTGCAGTCCAAAACAAACAAACAAACAAACAAAAATGTGAAAACATCACAGAAAAATAATATCTGAAAATATCTGATTGCCTTGTGATTCGTAGGGGATAAGCCTAAACTGCCCTTGAAATTGAGGGACTAGTGAATATTGGCCCTCAGATCTCATCATAATCAACGATGAGCAACTTTTGAAGAATTGCCAGAAGTATTTTCAAGTTCGCTGACTTCTCCTGAAGTCAAGATTGCTAGCTGTGATGATCTAAAAATCACTAATTGATAAACATCAATACAATTAGTTAACATCCACATAGCCAATGTCTATAGAGCCAGGCATAACAGAGTCTAAATTAATCAGATGGGATTCCTATTTTGCAGTGCAGTTGATGAGACAAGTTACACAAGATAGGAGATAATATAAATGAAAAGTGAAGCTATATGAGCAGTGCTTTGGGGAATAAATACTGATGTATAAATCGTCACTTCTGCGAAGGATTATTTCATAGATCCAGCCTATGATTTCTTCATCTGTTCATAGACGTCAGTGTTTAAGTAAGGGTCTTTACTCCAGATGGAGCAAAGTGTGAATTTTCCAGATCCGTCAAATTGAATCCTTCAAGAAACAAATCATTTTTTGAGTCAACTTCTCTTAGAGATCTCTGAAAATTGAATTCTACATTACAAACACTTCCAACATTTCTGCCTGGAAAAATCAGAGTAGATGGAGCTGTGGTAGCCATTAGGAATATTCATAAGTATTCAGCCCATGGAGGACTGCACTTCCCCACTCCCTTGGAAATGAAGTGTGATCACTGACCATCTTTGGCCAGCGAAATATGCATCAAAGTGTCTCTGTCACTTCTGTTCGACGCTTCAAGGGTCAGCGTGTAAGTCACACATTCCCCTCCTCGCTACTGTACTGATGATGCAAAATGTCTGTGCAAATAAAGCCTCCCTCAGACTGGGTCTCTGAGACAGGAAAGGGCAGAGACCCCTGCTGACCCACACTGACCAAGTAGCATGAGCTAAAAGTTATCTTTAATTGTTTTAAGCTCAGAGTGTTGGGGGTTGGGGGCTGGGGGTTGAGTATTCCTGAAGGGATACCTAGCCTGTATTACATTGGAATTCTATTTAACCATTAACGGACAGAGCAAGGTCATTAACATCATGGCGTTGTTTGAAAGTGGACACTTCACATTAAAATCTAGATTTCTGGCGCCTGTTGGCAAAGACCCTGACACGTTTATACATGGTTGATCCCTTGAGCACATCAACAAGCAGGTATATATTCTCCAGCTCATGACAGCCCTCGTGACTCACTATGACCATACCTGAGCAGTCTTCCTCCCTGAGGGTGGGGGGTGTAGATATTTGACTTTCATCCACTATCCTAAACGGTCTAAGCATCATCCACGTACTGTGCTGACTGTGGTCCACTGGAATTGCATCTCATTTCCAGTTAGAAACTTCAGTGATACCTGTAGCAACACGAAAAAGTACAAACATCCTCAATACAGCACAACAGTTAAGAAAATAGATTTTGGAATTCAGCTTCCTAGGTTCAAATACCGGCTCTACCATTTTCTATCTGTATCATCAGGGCAAATCACTTAGCCTCTTCAAATTCCAGTTTCCTTACAAACAGAGCGAGGATAATGACGATCCCAGCTTCAGAGTGTCTGATGAGCTAACACAGTCAAGGGCTTAGACAGTGCCTGACCCCGAATATGCATCCAGTATGTGTTGGATGATATTCTTTTTACTAGAAACAGAGTGATTTCTTCATGTATCCAGCCATCAAGGAATTCAATCAACCTGAAAGATACAGTGGAATTGTTCTGCAGATCTGATTCCAACCAGCACCTGTTTCTGGTAAAAATCAGGGCCCCAGAGCAGAAGCAAATGTCCTTGAGTTTTGTTGTCTCAGGCTAGATGCTGCGCTCAGACTCCTGGTAGGCTGTTCCTAGGAGCACGGGGAACACAGGCATGGAAGGGAGCCAACTGGAGACACACTTGCAAAAACTGTTTGTAGCCCCTGCCAAGTGAACATCAGGACTCAGTTCACTGATCCCAAGGCAATCAGAGAGGGCCACACAGCGTACTTTCTCCCATTCTGACAACTGTGGATGGCCACAGCCACACTGTCCAGGAAAGGGAATTGATGTGAACATTACCCTGCTGAAGGAAAGAGACTGACTTCAACTGAGAAGCTTGTGAGTCACTTCTGAAGAAGTGCATACAATATGCCTTCACCCTGCCCGTAACACATATTTCCATAACACACAGCGATGCACTCGATCGATGTGCATCCTCCAGTAAAGCCCAGCCCTGATGTCTTATAGGAGCCTCTCTGGCCATTGTCATAAGCGAGTCTAATTTTGTGTGAGGCCATGAAAACTCAGTGTTTTTCTTACGCTTGTGCTTATTGCGGGAGGTCTGAGAAGGCACTTCTGAAGGTTTATTCCTACCAGTCGTTGTCATTTTTATCGAGTCTTTATTTATTTTTTTATTTATTTATTTGTTAGTTCTACCAGTTTCTTGCTACCAACCCATCTCCCCCCACCCTCGTGCACACACGATCAGTCATGTAATCCCATGGACTTCGGCCCGCCAGACTCCTCTGTCCATGGATTTTTCCAGGCAAGAATACTGGAGTGGGTTGCCATTTCCTTCTCCATGTATCGAGTCTTTAAAGGTTCCATCACTGAGGTGTGGCTTCGACACGTGTACGAGGCTGAGTAGCAACATGCCCTTTCTCCCTAAGTGCAGTAGAAGTCATCCCCACTTCCCAACATGTCTGTCTTCCGGCCTCTGGAGCATGGATTGCTTGAGCTCACCACAGCGTCAGGATATTCTAGAAACCCTTCTGACTGCAGTCTCTTCAGGAGGTTGCAAGTGCTTCACACCTCAGGAATTTACAAAGCACTTTCTACAACCTCAGCTGGGAGAGGAGTCAACACTCGTGACAGTCACAGGCTTCCATGGCCTGGACTTGATTATGGGCTGTGCTTTCATAATCATCGTGTTTCCTATACCAACTAAGATGTCACTGAGAACTTTTTTCTCTATCATCATTGTATCTTTGATGTTCATTAGACATGTTATGGGTTTTCCTATATAGCTTCCCTTACGGATGAGGGTCATAGGGTAGCAGTACTTACTAAAACTGACTTCCAGGTAGCTGTGGTAGAACAGGAAAAAGAATGACCAACTGCTGTATTCTGAACATTATGTATGAAAATATTATTCGTTTTACTGTTTGCAGTCATCCAAGTCTAACGTTCTGAAATACGCATTCAGAAAAATCAAACAACCGCCTAGGTACTAGGCAGTCTCCCATCCAAGTACTAACCAGGCCCGACCCTGCTCAGTTTCCCAGATCAGAGGAGATAGGGCACGTTCAGGGTGGTACGGCCTTAGACCGAGGCGGCTGCCAGGCGCCCCAAGAGCCCCGCGTTGCGCCTCCCTTTCGTTCTGACCTGCCGGTCGGGCCTGGGGCCGCAGCTCTTGACCGGGCGCGCGCTGCACTTGAGCCTCACGACTGGACTCCGGCCGGCCAGGGCGGGCAGCTCGGGGGCCAGCAGAGGGCGCCCCGGCCCCGCACACCGCCAGCCCCGGCCAGCACCCGTCTGCCCCGCCCGGGCCTGGCGTGCCTGCGGGACCCGGGGTAGGGGGAGAAGGGATGGGTTGCGCGGCGAGGACATCTCGGTGCCCTGCCTCCCTGGGCCTCTTCAGGCTCGCGCCGCGCCGCACCGAACCCCCAACCCCCGACCCCCACCATCCCGTTCGCTGCTCAGGGTCACGTGGCTCCGGACGTGTGTGGCTCCGGCCCGGGGCCGCGGTCCCCGGAGCCTCCTGCGGGCTTCGGAGCAGCCCAGCCGGGGCCCCAGGCGCCCATCCTGCCCGGTGCCCAAACCCACCGGAGCGCGTCAGCCCCGCCCTTTCGCCCTACCGAGGCCCGCCTTGCCCCCACGCCGCGGGCCCAGCACAGGACCTTCCTGAGAGAGCAGACGAGCGACAGGCAGGCACCCGGACAGACACTCGCACGCACCCACGCCAAGTGAGACAGAGGCAGAAAGAGACGAGGGTTCAGAGAGAGACTCGAAGACAGCGTGTGGGCAAGGGGGGCCTCGGGCAGGATGCCGGGCAGGTGCAGAGGCCACCCGGCCCTGAGCAGCGAACGGGATGGGGGCGGGGGGAGGCCGCCCAGCAGGGGCGGGCCTGGAGAGGCCCAGGGCGGGAGCGCACCCGAGACCTCCGCGCCCCCCCCCCCCCCCCCCCCCCACCCCCCCCCCCCCCCCCCCCGCAGGCACGCCGGGGCGCGCCGACAATAGCTTCTCCAGAGTTTGGCCACCTGAGTTTCTAACCTTGTGCGCAACTGAGTGATGACAGTGCATTGAACAGCTAGGTCATTTCCAAATAAATTAAGCTTAGTGTTTCACAGGACACCAGGACATGAATGGACAGACCAGCACGGATACATGGACACCAACCTTGGGAACTAGACAACCGGTGCGAAATTGCTGTCTGACTCAGGGAACTCAAACTGCGGCTCTCTGATCGCCTAGAGAGGTGGGAATGGGCCAGACGTGGGAGGGAGATTCAAGAGCGAGGGGCCACACGTACCCCTACGGTACATTCAGATTGACATATGACCAATCAAACCAATATTGTAGAGCAAGAATCATTCCCCTGTAAATAAATAACTGTTAGAAAGAGAGAAAGAAACCCAAACAGATGGAATGAAATGAACAGAAACACATACTTTGCAATTCACACCGCAATTCAATTACAAACAAAAACAAAAACAAAGAAAAAACACTATAACCATTTTCGAAAAACAACAGACCTCTCCATGACCTTTGGTCGGGTGATGAGTTCTAACACACAACAAAAAAAGCCAGCTTTTCCAAATCGTGAATATTAGTTATTTCACACATCGACTTTTCCATTTAAGTGTCTAACAAAGAAGCTTAAAATCATTGACTCACTACATAAGCATGGAATTATTTTAAACGTAAATTATGTTCTAGAGGATTCAGGAAGCACTTGGCACATGTGTAAGTGTATCAGACCTAAAACTGTAACTTAGTGGAAGAGTCAGGATAGTCTAAAAATGAATCCCTAACTAAAAGGAATCCGTGCAAGTCCCTGAGCACTTTGCATTTCATGAGAATGACAATCGCTCTTTATCTGGTCATCCAGGAAGGCTGTGGGTTTAGGAGCGAGGATGGGCTTGTTTTAAAGGGTGTTGAGAGCCTTGCAGGATCTTGGGCAATCAAATAGCTTCCTGAGCACTGACATTTATTTCTTAATTTTTAAATTTACAATTCATCCAAATCTTGCAGTCCAAAACAAACAAACAAACAAACAAAAATGTGAAAACATCACAGAAAAATAATATCTGAAAATATCTGATTGCCTTGTGATTCGTAGGGGATAAGCCTAAACTGCCCTTGAAATTGAGGGACTAGTGAATATTGGCCCTCAGATCTCATCATAATCAACGATGAGCAACTTTTGAAGAATTGCCAGAAGTATTTTCAAGTTCGCTGACTTCTCCTGAAGTCAAGATTGCTAGCTGTGATGATCTAAAAATCACTAATTGATAAACATCAATACAATTAGTTAACATCCACATAGCCAATGTCTATAGAGCCAGGCATAACAGAGTCTAAATTAATCAGATGGGATTCCTATTTTGCAGTGCAGTTGATGAGACAAGTTACACAAGATAGGAGATAATATAAATGAAAAGTGAAGCTATATGAGCAGTGCTTTGGGGAATAAATACTGATGTATAAATCGTCACTTCTGCGAAGGATTATTTCATAGATCCAGCCTATGATTTCTTCATCTGTTCATAGACGTCAGTGTTTAAGTAAGGGTCTTTACTCCAGATGGAGCAAAGTGTGAATTTTCCAGATCCGTCAAATTGAATCCTTCAAGAAACAAATCATTTTTTGAGTCAACTTCTCTTAGAGATCTCTGAAAATTGAATTCTACATTACAAACACTTCCAACATTTCTGCCTGGAAAAATCAGAGTAGATGGAGCTGTGGTAGCCATTAGGAATATTCATAAGTATTCAGCCCATGGAGGACTGCACTTCCCCACTCCCTTGGAAATGAAGTGTGATCACTGACCATCTTTGGCCAGCGAAATATGCATCAAAGTGTCTCTGTCACTTCTGTTCGACGCTTCAAGGGTCAGCGTGTAAGTCACACATTCCCCTCCTCGCTACTGTACTGATGATGCAAAATGTCTGTGCAAATAAAGCCTCCCTCAGACTGGGTCTCTGAGACAGGAAAGGGCAGAGACCCCTGCTGACACACACTGACCAAGTAGCATGAGCTAAAAGTTATCTTTAATTGTTTTAAGCTCAGAGTGTTGGGGGTTGGGGGCTGGGGGTTGAGTATTCCTGAAGGGATACCTAGCCTGTATTACATTGGAATTCTATTTAACCATTAACGGACAGAGCAAGGTCATTAACATCATGGCGTTGTTTGAAAGTGGACACTTCACATTAAAATCTAGATTTCTGGCGCCTGTTGGCAAAGACCCTGACACGTTTATACATGGTTGATCCCTTGAGCACATCAACAAGCAGGTATATATTCTCCAGCTCATGACAGCCCTCGTGACTCACTATGACCATACCTGAGCAGTCTTCCTCCCTGAGGGGGGGGGGTGTAGATATTTGACTTTCATCCACTATCCTAAACGGTCTAAGCATCATCCACGTACTGTGCTGACTGTGGTCCACTGGAATTGCATCTCATTTCCAGTTAGAAACTTCAGTGATACCTGTAGCAACACGAAAAAGTACAAACATCCTCAATACAGCACAACAGTTAAGAAAATAGATTTTGGAATTCAGCTTCCTAGGTTCAAATACCGGCTCTACCATTTTCTATCTGTATCATCAGGGCAAATCACTTAGCCTCTTCAAATTCCAGTTTCCTTACAAACAGAGCGAGGATAATGACGATCCCAGCTTCAGAGTGTCTGATGAGCTAACACAGTCAAGGGCTTAGACAGTGCCTGACCCCGAATATGCATCCAGTATGTGTTGGATGATATTCTTTTTACTAGAAACAGAGTGATTTCTTCATGTATCCAGCCATCAAGGAATTCAATCAACCTGAAAGATACAGTGGAATTGTTCTGCAGATCTGATTCCAACCAGGACCTGTTTCTGGTAAAAATCAGGGCCCCAGAGCAGAAGCAAATGTCCTTGAGTTTTGTTGTCTCAGGCTAGATGCTGCGCTCAGACTCCTGGTAGGCTGTTCCTAGGAGCACGGGGAACACAGGCATGGAAGGGAGCCAACTGGAGACACACTTGCAAAAACTGTTTGTAGCCCCTGCCAAGTGAACATCAGGACTCAGTTCACTGATCCCAAGGCAATCAGAGAGGGCCACACAGCGTACTTTCTCCCATTCTGACAACTGTGGATGGCCACAGCCACACTGTCCAGGAAAGGGAATTGATGTGAACATTACCCTGCTGAAGGAAAGAGACTGACTTCAACTGAGAAGCTTGTGAGTCACTTCTGAAGAAGTGCATACAATATGCCTTCACCCTGCCCGTAACACATATTTCCATAACACACAGCGATGCACTCGATCGATGTGCATCCTCCAGTAAAGCCCAGCCCTGATGTCTTATAGGAGCCTCTCTGGCCATTGTCATAAGCGAGTCTAATTTTGTGTGAGGCCATGAAAACTCAGTGTTTTTCTTACGCTTGTGCTTATTGCGGGAGGTCTGAGAAGGCACTTCTGAAGGTTTATTCCTACCAGTCGTTGTCATTTTTATCGAGTCTTTATTTATTTTTTTATTTATTCATTTGTTAGTTCTACCAGTTTCTTGCTACCAACCCATCTCCCCCCACCCTCGTGCACACACGATCAGTCATGTAATCCCATGGACTTCGGCCCGCCAGACTCCTCTGTCCATGGATTTTTCCAGGCAAGAATACTGGAGTGGGTTGCCATTTCCTTCTCCATGTATCGAGTCTTTAAAGGTTCCATCACTGAGGTGTGGCTTCGACACGTGTACGAGGCTGAGTAGCAACATGCCCTTTCTCCCTAAGTGCAGTAGAAGTCATCCCCACTTCCCAACATGTCTGTCTTCCGGCCTCTGGAGCATGGATTGCTTGAGCTCACCACAGCGTCAGGATATTCTAGAAACCCTTCTGACTGCAGTCTCTTCAGGAGGTTGCAAGTGCTTCACACCTCAGGAATTTACAAAGCACTTTCTACAACCTCAGCTGGGAGAGGAGTCAACACTCGTGACAGTCACAGGCTTCCATGGCCTGGACTTGATTATGGGCTGTGCTTTCATAATCATCGTGTTTCCTATACCAACTAAGATGTCACTGAGAACTTTTTTCTCTATCATCATTGTATCTTTGATGTTCATTAGACATATTATGGGTTTTCCTATATAGCTTCCCTTACGGATGAGGGTCATAGGTTAGCAGTACTTACTAAAACTGACTTCCACGTAGCTGTGGTAGAACAGGAAAAAGAATGACCAACTGCTGTATTCTGAACATTATGTATGAAAATATTATTCGTTTTACTGTTTGCAGTCATCCAAGTCTAACGTTCTGAAATACGCATTCAGAAAAATCAAACAACCGCCTAGGTACTAGGCAGTCTCCCATCCAAGTACTAACCAGGCCCGACCCTGCTCAGTTTCCCAGATCAGAGGAGATAGGGCACGTTCAGGGTGGTACGGCCTTAGACCGAGGCGGCTGCCAGGCGCCCCAAGAGCCCCGCGTTGCGCCTCCCTTTCGTTCTGACCTGCCGGTCGGGCCTGGGGCCGCAGCTCTTGACCGGGCGCGCGCTGCACTTGAGCCTCACGACTGGACTCCGGCCGGCCAGGGCGGGCAGCTCGGGGGCCAGCAGAGGGCGCCCCGGCCCCGCACACCGCCAGCCCCGGCCAGCACCCGTCTGCCCCGCCCGGGCCTGGCGTGCCTGCGGGACCCGGGGTAGGGGGAGAAGGGATGGGTTGCGCGGCGAGGACATCTCGGTGCCCTGCCTCCCTGGGCCTCTTCAGGCTCGCGCCGCGCCGCACCGAACCCCCAACCCCCGCCCCCCACCATCCCGTTCGCTGCTCAGGGTCACGTGGCTCCGGACGTGTGTGGCTCCGGCCCGGGGCCGCGGTCCCCGGAGCCTCCTGCGGGCTTCGGAGCAGCCCAGCCGGGGCCCCAGGCGCCCATCCTGCCCGGTGCCCAAACCCACCGGAGCGCGTCAGCCCCGCCCTTTCGCCCTACCGAGGCCCGCCTTGCCCCCACGCCGCGGGCCCAGCACAGGACCTTCCTGAGAGAGCAGACGAGCGACAGGCAGGCACCCGGACAGACACTCGCACGCACCCACGCCAAGTGAGACAGAGGCAGAAAGAGACGAGGGTTCAGAGAGAGACTCGAAGACAGCGTGTGGGCAAGGGGGGCCTCGGGCAGGATGCCGGGCAGGTGCAGAGGCCACCCGGCCCTGAGCAGCGAACGGGATGGGGGCGGGGGGAGGCCGCCCAGCAGGGGCGGGCCTGGAGAGGCCCAGGGCGGGAGCGCACCCGAGACCTCCGCGCCCCGCCCCCCTCCCCCCAACACCCCCCCCCCCCCCGCAGGCACGCCGGGGCGCGCCGACAATAGCTTCTCCAGAGTTTGGCCACCTGAGTTTCTAACCTTGTGCGCAACTGAGTGATGACAGTGCATTGAACAGCTAGGTCATTTCCAAATAAATTAAGCTTAGTGTTTCACAGGACACCAGGACATGAATGGACAGACCAGCACGGATGCATGGACACCAACCTTGGGAACTAGACAACCGGTGGGAAATTGCTGTCTGACTCAGGGAACTCAAACTGCGGCTCTCTGATCGCCTAGAGAGGTGGGAATGGGCCAGACGTGGGAGGGAGATTCAAGAGCGAGGGGCCACACGTACCCCTACGGTACATTCAGATTGACATATGACCAATCAAACCAATATTGTAGAGCAAGAATCATTCCCCTGTAAATAAATAACTGTTAGAAAGAGAGAAAGAAACCCAAACAGATGGAATGAAATGAACAGAAACACATACTTTGCAATTCACACCGCAATTCAATTACAAACAAAAACAAAAACAAAGAAAAAACACTATAACCATTTTCGAAAAACAACAGACCTCTCCATGACCTTTGGTCGGGTGATGAGTTCTAACACACAACAAAAAAAGCCAGCTTTTCCAAATCGTGAATATAAGTTATTTCACACATCGACTTTTCCATTTAAGTGTCTAACAAAGAAGCTTAAAATCATTGACTCACTACATAAGCATGGAATTATTTTAAACGTAAATTATGTTCTAGAGGATTCAGGAAGCACTTGGCACATGTGTAAGTGTATCAGACCTAAAACTGTAACTTAGTGGAAGAGTCAGGATAGTCTAAAAATGAATCCCTAACTAAAAGGAATCCGTGCAAGTCCCTGAGCACTTTGCATTTCATGAGAATGACAATCGCTCTTTATCTGGTCATCCAGGAAGGCTGTGGGTTTAGGAGCGAGGATGGGCTTGTTTTAAAGGGTGTTGAGAGCCTTGCAGGATCTTGGGCAATCAAATAGCTTCCTGAGCACTGACATTTATTTCTTAATTTTTAAATTTACAATTCATCCAAATCTTGCAGTCCAAAACAAACAAACAAACAAACAAAAATGTGAAAACATCACAGAAAAATAATATCTGAAAATATCTGATTGCCTTGTGATTCGTAGGGGATAAGCCTAAACTGCCCTTGAAATTGAGGGACTAGTGAATATTGGCCCTCAGATCTCATCATAATCAACGATGAGCAACTTTTGAAGAATTGCCAGAAGTATTTTCAAGTTCGCTGACTTCTCCTGAAGTCAAGATTGCTAGCTGTGATGATCTAAAAATCACTAATTGATAAACATCAATACAATTAGTTAACATCCACATAGCCAATGTCTATAGAGCCAGGCATAACAGAGTCTAAATTAATCAGATGGGATTCCTATTTTGCAGTGCAGTTGATGAGACAAGTTACACAAGATAGGAGATAATATAAATGAAAAGTGAAGCTATATGAGCAGTGCTTTGGGGAATAAATACTGATGTATAAATCGTCACTTCTGCGAAGGATTATTTCATAGATCCAGCCTATGATTTCTTCATCTGTTCATAGACGTCAGTGTTTAAGTAAGGGTCTTTACTCCAGATGGAGCAAAGTGTGAATTTTCCAGATCCGTCAAATTGAATCCTTCAAGAAACAAATCATTTTTTGAGTCAACTTCTCTTAGAGATCTCTGAAAATTGAATTCTACATTACAAACACTTCCAACATTTCTGCCTGGAAAAATCAGAGTAGATGGAGCTGTGGTAGCCATTAGGAATATTCATAAGTATTCAGCCCATGGAGGACTGCACTTCCCCACTCCCTTGGAAATGAAGTGTGATCACTGACCATCTTTGGCCAGCGAAATATGCATCAAAGTGTCTCTGTCACTTCTGTTCGACGCTTCAAGGGTCAGCGTGTAAGTCACACATTCCCCTCCTCGCTACTGTACTGATGATGCAAAATGTCTGTGCAAATAAAGCCTCCCTCAGACTGGGTCTCTGAGACAGGAAAGGGCAGAGACCCCTGCTGACCCACACTGACCAAGTAGCATGAGCTAAAAGTTATCTTTAATTGTTTTAAGCTCAGAGTGTTGGGGGTTGGGGGCTGGGGGTTGAGTATTCCTGAAGGGATACCTAGCCTGTATTACATTGGAATTCTATTTAACCATTAACGGACAGAGCAAGGTCATTAACATCATGGCGTTGTTTGAAAGTGGACACTTCACATTAAAATCTAGATTTCTGGCGCCTGTTGGCAAAGACCCTGACACGTTTATACATGGTTGATCCCTTGAGCACATCAACAAGCAGGTATATATTCTCCAGCTCATGACAGCCCTCGTGACTCACTATGACCATACCTGAGCAGTCTTCCTCCCTGAGGGTGGGGGGTGTAGATATTTGACTTTCATCCACTATCCTAAACGGTCTAAGCATCATCCACGTACTGTGCTGACTGTGGTCCACTGGAATTGCATCTCATTTCCAGTTAGAAACTTCAGTGATACCTGTAGCAACACGAAAAAGTACAAACATCCTCAATACAGCACAACAGTTAAGAAAATAGATTTTGGAATTCAGCTTCCTAGGTTCAAATACCGGCTCTACCATTTTCTATCTGTATCATCAGGGCAAATCACTTAGCCTCTTCAAATTCCAGTTTCCTTACAAACAGAGCGAGGATAATGACGATCCCAGCTTCAGAGTGTCTGATGAGCTAACACAGTCAAGGGCTTAGACAGTGCCTGACCCCGAATATGCATCCAGTATGTGTTGGATGATATTCTTTTTACTAGAAACAGAGTGATTTCTTCATGTATCCAGCCATCAAGGAATTCAATCAACCTGAAAGATACAGTGGAATTGTTCTGCAGATCTGATTCCAACCAGGACCTGTTTCTGGTAAAAATCAGGGCCCCAGAGCAGAAGCAAATGTCCTTGAGTTTTGTTGTCTCAGGCTAGATGCTGCGCTCAGACTCCTGGTAGGCTGTTCCTAGGAGCACGGGGAACATAGGCATGGAAGGGAGCCAACTGGAGACACACTTGCAAAAACTGTTTGTAGCCCCTGCCAAGTGAACATCAGGACTCAGTTCACTGATCCCAAGGCAATCAGAGAGGGCCACACAGCGTACTTTCTCCCATTCTGACAACTGTGGATGGCCACAGCCACACTGTCCAGGAAAGGGAATTGATGTGAACATTACCCTGCTGAAGGAAAGAGACTGACTTCAACTGAGAAGCTTGTGAGTCACTTCTGAAGAAGTGCATACAATATGCCTTCACCCTGCCCGTAACACATATTTCCATAACACACAGCGATGCACTCGATCGATGTGCATCCTCCAGTAAAGCCCAGCCCTGATGTCTTATAGGAGCCTCTCTGGCCATTGTCATAAGCGAGTCTAATTTTGTGTGAGGCCATGAAAACTCAGTGTTTTTCTTACGCTTGTGCTTATTGCGGGAGGTCTGAGAAGGCACTTCTGAAGGTTTATTCCTACCAGTCGTTGTCATTTTTATCGAGTCTTTATTTATTTTTTTATTTATTTATTTGTTAGTTCTACCAGTTTCTTGCTACCAACCCATCTCCCCCCACCCTCGTGCACACACGATCAGTCATGTAATCCCATGGACTTCGGCCCGCCAGACTCCTCTGTCCATGGATTTTTCCAGGCAAGAATACTGGAGTGGGTTGCCATTTCCTTCTCCATGTATCGAGTCTTTAAAGGTTCCATCACTGAGGTGTGGCTTCGACACGTGTACGAGGCTGAGTAGCAACATGCCCTTTCTCCCTAAGTGCAGTAGAAGTCATCCCCACTTCCCAACATGTCTGTCTTCCGGCCTCTGGAGCATGGATTGCTTGAGCTCACCACAGCGTCAGGATATTCTAGAAACCCTTCTGACTGCAGTCTCTTCAGGAGGTTGCAAGTGCTTCACACCTCAGGAATTTACAAAGCACTTTCTACAACCTCAGCTGGGAGAGGAGTCAACACTCGTGACAGTCACAGGCTTCCATGGCCTGGACTTGATTATGGGCTGTGCTTTCATAATCATCGTGTTTCCTATACCAACTAAGATGTCACTGAGAACTTTTTTCTCTATCATCATTGTATCTTTGATGTTCATTAGACATATTATGGGTTTTCCTATATAGCTTCCCTTACGGATGAGGGTCATAGGTTAGCAGTACTTACTAAAACTGACTTCCAGGTAGCTGTGGTAGAACAGGAAAAAGAATGACCAACTGCTGTATTCTGAACATTATGTATGAAAATATTATTCGTTTTACTGTTTGCAGTCATCCAAGTCTAACGTTCTGAAATACGCATTCAGAAAAATCAAACAACCGCCTAGGTACTAGGCAGTCTCCCATCCAAGTACTAACCAGGCCCGACCCTGCTCAGTTTCCCAGATCAGAGGAGATAGGGCACGTTCAGGGTGGTACGGCCTTAGACCGAGGCGGCTGCCAGGCGCCCCAAGAGCCCCGCGTTGCGCCTCCCTTTCGTTCTGACCTGCCGGTCGGGCCTGGGGCCGCAGCTCTTGACCGGGCGCGCGCTGCACTTGAGCCTCACGACTGGACTCCGGCCGGCCAGGGCGGGCAGCTCGGGGGCCAGCAGAGGGCGCCCCGGCCCCGCACACCGCCAGCCCCGGCCAGCACCCGTCTGCCCCGCCCGGGCCTGGCCGCCTGCGGGACCCGGGGTAGGGGGAGAAGGGATGGGTTGCGCGGCGAGGACATCTCGGTGCCCTGCCTCCCTGGGCCTCTTCAGGCTCGCGCCGCGCCGCACCGAACCCCCAACCCCCGCCCCCCACCATCCCGTTCGCTGCTCAGGGTCACGTGGCTCCGGACGTGTGTGGCTCCGGCCCGGGGCCGCGGTCCCCCGGAGCCTCCTGCGGGCTTCGGAGCAGCCCAGCCGGGGCCCCAGGCGCCCATCCTGCCCGGTGCCCAAACCCACCGGAGCGCGTCAGCCCCGCCCTTTCGCCCTACCGAGGCCCGCCTTGCCCCCACGCCGCGGGCCCAGCACAGGACCTTCCTGAGAGAGCAGACGAGCGACAGGCAGGCACCCGGACAGACACTCGCACGCACCCACGCCAAGTGAGACAGAGGCAGAAAGAGACGAGGGTTCAGAGAGAGACTCGAAGACAGCGTGTGGGCAAGGGGGGGCCTCGGGCAGGATGCCGGGCAGGTGCAGAGGCCACCCGGCCCTGAGCAGCGAACGGGATGGGGGCGGGGGGAGGCCGCCCAGCAGGGGCGGGCCTGGAGAGGCCCAGGGCGGGAGCGCACCCGAGACCTCCGCGCCCCCCCCCCCTCCCCCCAACACCCCCCTCCCCCCCCCCCCCGCAGGCACGCCGGGGCGCGCCGACAATAGCTTCTCCAGAGTTTGGCCACCTGAGTTTCTAACCTTGTGCGCAACTGAGTGATGACAGTGCATTGAACAGCTAGCTCATTTCCAAATAAATTAAGCTTAGTGTTTCACAGGACACCAGGACATGAATGGACAGACCAGCACGGATGCATGGACACCAACCTTGGGAACTAGACAACCGGTGCGAAATTGCTGTCTGACTCAGGGAACTCAAACTGCGGCTCTCTGATCGCCTAGAGAGGTGGGAATGGGCCAGACGTGGGAGGGAGATTCAAGAGCGAGGGGCCACACGTACCCCTACGGTACATTCAGATTGACATATGACCAATCAAACCAATATTGTAGAGCAAGAATCATTCCCCTGTAAATAAATAACTGTTAGAAAGAGAGAAAGAAACCCAAACAGATGGAATGAAATGAACAGAAACACATACTTTGCAATTCACACCGCAATTCAATTACAAACAAAAACAAAAACAAAGAAAAAACACTATAACCATTTTCGAAAAACAACAGACCTCTCCATGACCTTTGGTCGGGTGATGAGTTCTAACACACAACAAAAAAAGCCAGCTTTTCCAAATCGTGAATATAAGTTATTTCACACATCGACTTTTCCATTTAAGTGTCTAACAAAGAAGCTTAAAATCATTGACTCACTACATAAGCATGGAATTATTTTAAACGTAAATTATGTTCTAGAGGATTCAGGAAGCACTTGGCACATGTGTAAGTGTATCAGACCTAAAACTGTAACTTAGTGGAAGAGTCAGGATAGTCTAAAAATGAATCCCTAACTAAAAGGAATCCGTGCAAGTCCCTGAGCACTTTGCATTTCATGAGAATGACAATCGCTCTTTATCTGGTCATCCAGGAAGGCTGTGGGTTTAGGAGCGAGGATGGGCTTGTTTTAAAGGGTGTTGAGAGCCTTGCAGGATCTTGGGCAATCAAATAGCTTCCTGAGCACTGACATTTATTTCTTAATTTTTAAATTTACAATTCATCCAAATCTTGCAGTCCAAAACAAACAAACAAACAAACAAAAATGTGAAAACATCACAGAAAAATAATATCTGAAAATATCTGATTGCCTTGTGATTCGTAGGGGATAAGCCTAAACTGCCCTTGAAATTGAGGGACTAGTGAATATTGGCCCTCAGATCTCATCATAATCAACGATGAGCAACTTTTGAAGAATTGCCAGAAGTATTTTCAAGTTCGCTGACTTCTCCTGAAGTCAAGATTGCTAGCTGTGATGATCTAAAAATCACTAATTGATAAACATCAATACAATTAGTTAACATCCACATAGCCAATGTCTATAGAGCCAGGCATAACAGAGTCTAAATTAATCAGATGGGATTCCTATTTTGCAGTGCAGTTGATGAGACAAGTTACACAAGATAGGAGATAATATAAATGAAAAGTGAAGCTATATGAGCAGTGCTTTGGGGAATAAATACTGATGTATAAATCGTCACTTCTGCGAAGGATTATTTCATAGATCCAGCCTATGATTTCTTCATCTGTTCATAGACGTCAGTGTTTAAGTAAGGGTCTTTACTCCAGATGGAGCAAAGTGTGAATTTTCCAGATCCGTCAAATTGAATCCTTCAAGAAACAAATCATTTTTTGAGTCAACTTCTCTTAGAGATCTCTGAAAATTGAATTCTACATTACAAACACTTCCAACATTTCTGCCTGGAAAAATCAGAGTAGATGGAGCTGTGGTAGCCATTAGGAATATTCATAAGTATTCAGCCCATGGAGGACTGCACTTCCCCACTCCCTTGGAAATGAAGTGTGATCACTGACCATCTTTGGCCGGCGAAATATGCATCAAAGTGTCTCTGTCACTTCTGTTCGACGCTTCAAGGGTCAGCGTGTAAGTCACACATTCCCCTCCTCGCTACTGTACTGATGATGCAAAATGTCTGTGCAAATAAAGCCTCCCTCAGACTGGGTCTCTGAGACAGGAAAGGGCAGAGACCCCTGCTGACCCACACTGACCAAGTAGCATGAGCTAAAAGTTATCTTTAATTGTTTTAAGCTCAGAGTGTTGGGGGTTGGGGGCTGGGGGTTGAGTATTCCTGAAGGGATACCTAGCCTGTATTACATTGGAATTCTATTTAACCATTAACGGACAGAGCAAGGTCATTAACATCATGGCGTTGTTTGAAAGTGGACACTTCACATTAAAATCTAGATTTCTGGCGCCTGTTGGCAAAGACCCTGACACGTTTATACATGGTTGATCCCTTGAGCACATCAACAAGCAGGTATATATTCTCCAGCTCATGACAGCCCTCGTGACTCACTATGACCATACCTGAGCAGTCTTCCTCCCTGAGGGGGGGGGGGTGTAGATATTTGACTTTCATCCACTATCCTAAACGGTCTAAGCATCATCCACGTACTGTGCTGACTGTGGTCCACTGGAATTGCATCTCATTTCCAGTTAGAAACTTCAGTGATACCTGTAGCAACACGAAAAAGTACAAACATCCTCAATACAGCACAACAGTTAAGAAAATAGATTTTGGAATTCAGCTTCCTAGGTTCAAATACCGGCTCTACCATTTTCTATCTGTATCATCAGGGCAAATCACTTAGCCTCTTCAAATTCCAGTTTCCTTACAAACAGAGCGAGGATAATGACGATCCCAGCTTCAGAGTGTCTGATGAGCTAACACAGTCAAGGGCTTAGACAGTGCCTGACCCCGAATATGCATCCAGTATGTGTTGGATGATATTCTTTTTACTAGAAACAGAGGGATTTCTTCATGTATCCAGCCATCAAGGAATTCAATCAACCTGAAAGATACAGTGGAATTGTTCTGCAGATCTGATTCCAACCAGCACCTGTTTCTGGTAAAAATCAGGGCCCCAGAGCAGAAGCAAATGTCCTTGAGTTTTGTTGTCTCAGGCTAGATGCTGCGCTCAGACTCCTGGTAGGCTGTTCCTAGGAGCACGGGGAACACAGGCATGGAAGGGAGCCAACTGGAGACACACTTGCAAAAACTGTTTGTAGCCCCTGCCAAGTGAACATCAGGACTCAGTTCACTGATCCCAAGGCAATCAGAGAGGGCCACACAGCGTACTTTCTCCCATTCTGACAACTGTGGATGGCCACAGCCACACTGTCCAGGAAAGGGAATTGATGTGAACATTACCCTGCTGAAGGAAAGAGACTGACTTCAACTGAGAAGCTTGTGAGTCACTTCTGAAGAAGTGCATACAATATGCCTTCACCCTGCCCGTAACACATATTTCCATAACACACAGCGATGCACTCGATCGATGTGCATCCTCCAGTAAAGCCCAGCCCTGATGTCTTATAGGAGCCTCTCTGGCCATTGTCATAAGCGAGTCTAATTTTGTGTGAGGCCATGAAAACTCAGTGTTTTTCTTACGCTTGTGCTTATTGCGGGAGGTCTGAGAAGGCACTTCTGAAGGTTTATTCCTACCAGTCGTTGTCATTTTTATCGAGTCTTTATTTATTTTTTTATTTATTTATTTGTTAGTTCTACCAGTTTCTTGCTACCAACCCATCTCCCCCCACCCTCGTGCACACACGATCAGTCATGTAATCCCATGGACTTCGGCCCGCCAGACTCCTCTGTCCATGGATTTTTCCAGGCAAGAATACTGGAGTGGGTTGCCATTTCCTTCTCCATGTATCGAGTCTTTAAAGGTTCCATCACTGAGGTGTGGCTTCGACACGTGTACGAGGCTGAGTAGCAACATGCCCTTTCTCCCTAAGTGCAGTAGAAGTCATCCCCACTTCCCAACATGTCTGTCTTCCGGCCTCTGGAGCATGGATTGCTTGAGCTCACCACAGCGTCAGGATATTCTAGAAACCCTTCTGACTGCAGTCTCTTCAGGAGGTTGCAAGTGCTTCACACCTCAGGAATTTACAAAGCACTTTCTACAACCTCAGCTGGGAGAGGAGTCAACACTCGTGACAGTCACAGGCTTCCATGGCCTGGACTTGATTATGGGCTGTGCTTTCATAATCATCGTGTTTCCTATACCAACTAAGATGTCACTGAGAACTTTTTTCTCTATCATCATTGTATCTTTGATGTTCATTAGACATATTATGGGTTTTCCTATATAGCTTCCCTTACGGATGAGGGTCATAGGTTAGCAGTACTTACTAAAACTGACTTCCACGTAGCTGTGGTAGAACAGGAAAAAGAATGACCAACTGCTGTATTCTGAACATTATGTATGAAAATATTATTCGTTTTACTGTTTGCAGTCATCCAAGTCTAACGTTCTGAAATACGCATTCAGAAAAATCAAACAACCGCCTAGGTACTAGGCAGTCTCCCATCCAAGTACTAACCAGGCCCGACCCTGCTCAGTTTCCCAGATCAGAGGAGATAGGGCACGTTCAGGGTGGTACGGCCTTAGACCGAGGCGGCTGCCAGGCGCCCCAAGAGCCCCGCGTTGCGCCTCCCTTTCGTTCTGACCTGCCGGTCGGGCCTGGGGCCGCAGCTCTTGACCGGGCGCGCGCTGCACTTGAGCCTCACGACTGGACTCCGGCCGGCCAGGGCGGGCAGCTCGGGGGCCAGCAGAGGGCGCCCCGGCCCCGCACACCGCCAGCCCCGGCCAGCACCCGTCTGCCCCGCCCGGGCCTGGCGTGCCTGCGGGACCCGGGGTAGGGGGAGAAGGGATGGGTTGCGCGGCGAGGACATCTCGGTGCCCTGCCTCCCTGGGCCTCTTCAGGCTCGCGCCGCGCCGCACCGAACCCCCAACCCCCGCCCCCCACCATCCCGTTCGCTGCTCAGGGTCACGTGGCTCCGGACGTGTGTGGCTCCGGCCCGGGGCCGCGGTCCCCGGAGCCTCCTGCGGGCTTCGGAGCAGCCCAGCCGGGGCCCCAGGCGCCCATCCTGCCCGGTGCCCAAACCCACCGGAGCGCGTCAGCCCCGCCCTTTCGCCCTACCGAGGCCCGCCTTGCCCCCACGCCGCGGGCCCAGCACAGGACCTTCCTGAGAGAGCAGACGAGCGACAGGCAGGCACCCGGACAGACACTCGCACGCACCCACGCCAAGTGAGACAGAGGCAGAAAGAGACGAGGGTTCAGAGAGAGACTCGAAGACAGCGTGTGGGCAAGGGGGGCCTCGGGCAGGATGCCGGGCAGGTGCAGAGGCCACCCGGCCCTGAGCAGCGAACGGGATGGGGGCGGGGGGAGGCCGCCCAGCAGGGGCGGGCCTGGAGAGGCCCAGGGCGGGAGCGCACCTGAGACCTCCGCGCCCCGCCCCCCTCCCCCCAACACCCCCCTCCCCCCCCGCAGGCACGCCGGGGCGCGCCGACAATAGCTTCTCCAGAGTTTGGCCACCTGAGTTTCTAACCTTGTGCGCAACTGAGTGATGACAGTGCATTGAACAGCTAGGTCATTTCCAAATAAATTAAGCTTAGTGTTTCACAGGACACCAGGACATGAATGGACAGACCAGCACGGATGCATGGACACCAACCTTGGGAACTAGACAACCGGTGCGAAATTGCTGTCTGACTCAGGGAACTCAAACTGCGGCTCTCTGATCGCCTAGAGAGGTGGGAATGGGCCAGACGTGGGAGGGAGATTCAAGAGCGAGGGGCCACACGTACCCCTACGGTACATTCAGATTGACATATGACCAATCAAACCAATATTGTAGAGCAAGAATCATTCCCCTGTAAATAAATAACTGTTAGAAAGAGAGAAAGAAACCCAAACAGATGGAATGAAATGAACAGAAACACATACTTTGCAATTCACACCGCAATTCAATTACAAACAAAAACAAAAACAAAGAAAAAACACTATAACCATTTTCGAAAAACAACAGACCTCTCCATGACCTTTGGTCGGGTGATGAGTTCTAACACACAACAAAAAAAGCCAGCTTTTCCAAATCGTGAATATAAGTTATTTCACACATCGACTTTTCCATTTAAGTGTCTAACAAAGAAGCTTAAAATCATTGACTCACTACATAAGCATGGAATTATTTTAAACGTAAATTATGTTCTAGAGGATTCAGGAAGCACTTGGCACATGTGTAAGTGTATCAGACCTAAAACTGTAACTTAGTGGAAGAGTCAGGATAGTCTAAAAATGAATCCCTAACTAAAAGGAATCCGTGCAAGTCCCTGAGCACTTTGCATTTCATGAGAATGACAATCGCTCTTTATCTGGTCATCCAGGAAGGCTGTGGGTTTAGGAGCGAGGATGGGCTTGTTTTAAAGGGTGTTGAGAGCCTTGCAGGATCTTGGGCAATCAAATAGCTTCCTGAGCACTGACATTTATTTCTTAATTTTTAAATTTACAATTCATCCAAATCTTGCAGTCCAAAACAAACAAACAAACAAACAAAAATGTGAAAACATCACAGAAAAATAATATCTGAAAATATCTGATTGCCTTGTGATTCGTAGGGGATAAGCCTAAACTGCCCTTGAAATTGAGGGACTAGTGAATATTGGCCCTCAGATCTCATCATAATCAACGATGAGCAACTTTTGAAGAATTGCCAGAAGTATTTTCAAGTTCGCTGACTTCTCCTGAAGTCAAGATTGCTAGCTGTGATGATCTAAAAATCACTAATTGATAAACATCAATACAATTAGTTAACATCCACATAGCCAATGTCTATAGAGCCAGGCATAACAGAGTCTAAATTAATCAGATGGGATTCCTATTTTGCAGTGCAGTTGATGAGACAAGTTACACAAGATAGGAGATAATATAAATGAAAAGTGAAGCTATATGAGCAGTGCTTTGGGGAATAAATACTGATGTATAAATCGTCACTTCTGCGAAGGATTATTTCATAGATCCAGCCTATGATTTCTTCATCTGTTCATAGACGTCAGTGTTTAAGTAAGGGTCTTTACTCCAGATGGAGCAAAGTGTGAATTTTCCAGATCCGTCAAATTGAATCCTTCAAGAAACAAATCATTTTTTGAGTCAACTTCTCTTAGAGATCTCTGAAAATTGAATTCTACATTACAAACACTTCCAACATTTCTGCCTGGAAAAATCAGAGTAGATGGAGCTGTGGTAGCCATTAGGAATATTCATAAGTATTCAGCCCATGGAGGACTGCACTTCCCCACTCCCTTGGAAATGAAGTGTGATCACTGACCATCTTTGGCCGGCGAAATATGCATCAAAGTGTCTCTGTCACTTCTGTTCGACGCTTCAAGGGTCAGCGTGTAAGTCACACATTCCCCTCCTCGCTACTGTACTGATGATGCAAAATGTCTGTGCAAATAAAGCCTCCCTCAGACTGGGTCTCTGAGACAGGAAAGGGCAGAGACCCCTGCTGACCCACACTGACCAAGTAGCATGAGCTAAAAGTTATCTTTAATTGTTTTAAGCTCAGAGTGTTGGGGGTTGGGGGCTGGGGGTTGAGTATTCCTGAAGGGATACCTAGCCTGTATTACATTGGAATTCTATTTAACCATTAACGGACAGAGCAAGGTCATTAACATCATGGCGTTGTTTGAAAGTGGACACTTCACATTAAAATCTAGATTTCTGGCGCCTGTTGGCAAAGACCCTGACACGTTTATACATGGTTGATCCCTTGAGCACATCAACAAGCAGGTATATATTCTCCAGCTCATGACAGCCCTCGTGACTCACTATGACCATACCTGAGCAGTCTTCCTCCCTGAGGGGGGGGGGGGTGTAGATATTTGACTTTCATCCACTATCCTAAACGGTCTAAGCATCATCCACGTACTGTGCTGACTGTGGTCCACTGGAATTGCATCTCATTTCCAGTTAGAAACTTCAGTGATACCTGTAGCAACACGAAAAAGTACAAACATCCTCAATACAGCACAACAGTTAAGAAAATAGATTTTGGAATTCAGCTTCCTAGGTTCAAATACCGGCTCTACCATTTTCTATCTGTATCATCAGGGCAAATCACTTAGCCTCTTCAAATTCCAGTTTCCTTACAAACAGAGCGAGGATAATGACGATCCCAGCTTCAGAGTGTCTGATGAGCTAACACAGTCAAGGGCTTAGACAGTGCCTGACCCCGAATATGCATCCAGTATGTGTTGGATGATATTCTTTTTACTAGAAACAGAGGGATTTCTTCATGTATCCAGCCATCAAGGAATTCAATCAACCTGAAAGATACAGTGGAATTGTTCTGCAGATCTGATTCCAACCAGCACCTGTTTCTGGTAAAAATCAGGGCCCCAGAGCAGAAGCAAATGTCCTTGAGTTTTGTTGTCTCAGGCTAGATGCTGCGCTCAGACTCCTGGTAGGCTGTTCCTAGGAGCACGGGGAACACAGGCATGGAAGGGAGCCAACTGGAGACACACTTGCAAAAACTGTTTGTAGCCCCTGCCAAGTGAACATCAGGACTCAGTTCACTGATCCCAAGGCAATCAGAGAGGGCCACACAGCGTACTTTCTCCCATTCTGACAACTGTGGATGGCCACAGCCACACTGTCCAGGAAAGGGAATTGATGTGAACATTACCCTGCTGAAGGAAAGAGACTGACTTCAACTGAGAAGCTTGTGAGTCACTTCTGAAGAAGTGCATACAATATGCCTTCACCCTGCCCGTAACACATATTTCCATAACACACAGCGATGCACTCGATCGATGTGCATCCTCCAGTAAAGCCCAGCCCTGATGTCTTATAGGAGCCTCTCTGGCCATTGTCATAAGCGAGTCTAATTTTGTGTGAGGCCATGAAAACTCAGTGTTTTTCTTACGCTTGTGCTTATTGCGGGAGGTCTGAGAAGGCACTTCTGAAGGTTTATTCCTACCAGTCGTTGTCATTTTTATCGAGTCTTTATTTATTTTTTTATTTATTTATTTGTTAGTTCTACCAGTTTCTTGCTACCAACCCATCTCCCCCCACCCTCGTGCACACACGATCAGTCATGTAATCCCATGGACTTCGGCCCGCCAGACTCCTCTGTCCATGGATTTTTCCAGGCAAGAATACTGGAGTGGGTTGCCATTTCCTTCTCCATGTATCGAGTCTTTAAAGGTTCCATCACTGAGGTGTGGCTTCGACACGTGTACGAGGCTGAGTAGCAACATGCCCTTTCTCCCTAAGTGCAGTAGAAGTCATCCCCACTTCCCAACATGTCTGTCTTCCGGCCTCTGGAGCATGGATTGCTTGAGCTCACCACAGCGTCAGGATATTCTAGAAACCCTTCTGACTGCAGTCTCTTCAGGAGGTTGCAAGTGCTTCACACCTCAGGAATTTACAAAGCACTTTCTACAACCTCAGCTGGGAGAGGAGTCAACACTCGTGACAGTCACAGGCTTCCATGGCCTGGACTTGATTATGGGCTGTGCTTTCATAATCATCGTGTTTCCTATACCACCTAAGATGTCACTGAGAACTTTTTTCTCTATCATCATTGTATCTTTGATGTTCATTAGACATATTATGGGTTTTCCTATATAGCTTCCCTTACGGATGAGGGTCATAGGTTAGCAGTACTTACTAAAACTGACTTCCACGTAGCTGTGGTAGAACAGGAAAAAGAATGACCAACTGCTGTATTCTGAACATTATGTATGAAAATATTATTCGTTTTACTGTTTGCAGTCATCCAAGTCTAACGTTCTGAAATACGCATTCAGAAAAATCAAACAACCGCCTAGGTACTAGGCAGTCTCCCATCCAAGTACTAACCAGGCCCGACCCTGCTCAGTTTCCCAGATCAGAGGAGATAGGGCACGTTCAGGGTGGTACGGCCTTAGACCGAGGCGGCTGCCAGGCGCCCCAAGAGCCCCGCGTTGCGCCTCCCTTTCGTTCTGACCTGCCGGTCGGGCCTGGGGCCGCAGCTCTTGACCGGGCGCGCGCTGCACTTGAGCCTCACGACTGGACTCCGGCCGGCCAGGGCGGGCAGCTCGGGGGCCAGCAGAGGGCGCCCCGGCCCCGCACACCGCCAGCCCCGGCCAGCACCCGTCTGCCCCGCCCGGGCCTGGCGTGCCTGCGGGACCCGGGGTAGGGGGAGAAGGGATGGGTTGCGCGGCGAGGACATCTGGGTGCCCTGCCTCCCTGGGCCTCTTCAGGCTCGCGCCGCACCGAACCCCCAACCCCCGCCCCCCACCATCCCGTTCGCTGCTCAGGGTCACGTGGCTCCGGACGTGTGTGGCTTCGGCCCGGGGCCGCGGTCCCCGGAGCCTCCTGCGGGCTTCGGAGCAGCCCAGCCGGGGCCCCAGGCGCCCATCCTGCCCGGTGCCCAAACCCACCGGAGCGCGTCAGCCCCGCCCTTTCGCCCTACCGAGGCCCGCCTTGCCCCCACGCCGCGGGCCCAGCACAGGACCTTCCTGAGAGAGCAGACGAGCGACAGGCAGGCACCCGGACAGACACTCGCACGCACCCACGCCAAGTGAGACAGAGGCAGAAAGAGACGAGGGTTCAGAGAGAGACTCGAAGACAGCGTGTGGGCAAGGGGGGCCTCGGGCAGGATGCCGGGCAGGTGCAGAGGCCACCCGGCCCTCAGCAGCGAACGGGATGGGGGCGGGGGGGAGGCCGCCCAGCAGGGGTGGGCGAGGAGAGGCCCAGGGCGGGAGCGCACCTGAGACCTCCGCGCCCCGCCCCCCTCCCCCCAACACCCCCCTCCCCCCCCGCAGGCACGCCGGGGCGCGCCGACAATAGCTTCTCCAGAGTTTGGCCACCTGAGTTTCTAACCTTGTGCGCAACTGAGTGATGACAGTGCATTGAACAGCTAGGTCATTTCCAAATAAATTAAGCTTAGTGTTTCACAGGACACCAGGACATGAATGGACAGACCAGCACGGATGCATGGACACCAACCTTGGGAACTAGACAACCGGTGCGAAATTGCTGTCTGACTCAGGGAACTCAAACTGCGGCTCTCTGATCGCCTAGAGAGGTGGGAATGGGCCAGACGTGGGAGGGAGATTCAAGAGCGAGGGGCCACACGTACCCCTACGGTACATTCAGATTGACATATGACCAATCAAACCAATATTGTAGAGCAAGAATCATTCCCCTGTAAATAAATAACTGTTAGAAAGAGAGAAAGAAACCCAAACAGATGGAATGAAATGAACAGAAACACATACTTTGCAATTCACACCGCAATTCAATTACAAACAAAAACAAAAACAAAGAAAAAACACTATAACCATTTTCGAAAAACAACAGACCTCTCCATGACCTTTGGTCGGGTGATGAGTTCTAACACACAACAAAAAAAGCCAGCTTTTCCAAATCGTGAATATAAGTTATTTCACACATCGACTTTTCCATTTAAGTGTCTAACAAAGAAGCTTAAAATCATTGACTCACTACATAAGCATGGAATTATTTTAAACGTAAATTATGTTCTAGAGGATTCAGGAAGCACTTGGCACATGTGTAAGTGTATCAGACCTAAAACTGTAACTTAGTGGAAGAGTCAGGATAGTCTAAAAATGAATCCCTAACTAAAAGGAATCCGTGCAAGTCCCTGAGCACTTTGCATTTCATGAGAATGACAATCGCTCTTTATCTGGTCATCCAGGAAGGCTGTGGGTTTAGGAGCGAGGATGGGCTTGTTTTAAAGGGTGTTGAGAGCCTTGCAGGATCTTGGGCAATCAAATAGCTTCCTGAGCACTGACATTTATTTCTTAATTTTTAAATTTACAATTCATCCAAATCTTGCAGTCCAAAACAAACAAACAAACAAACAAAAATGTGAAAACATCACAGAAAAATAATATCTGAAAATATCTGATTGCCTTGTGATTCGTAGGGGATAAGCCTAAACTGCCCTTGAAATTGAGGGACTAGTGAATATTGGCCCTCAGATCTCATCATAATCAACGATGAGCAACTTTTGAAGAATTGCCAGAAGTATTTTCAAGTTCGCTGACTTCTCCTGAAGTCAAGATTGCTAGCTGTGATGATCTAAAAATCACTAATTGATAAACATCAATACAATTAGTTAACATCCACATAGCCAATGTCTATAGAGCCAGGCATAACAGAGTCTAAATTAATCAGATGGGATTCCTATTTTGCAGTGCAGTTGATGAGACAAGTTACACAAGATAGGAGATAATATAAATGAAAAGTGAAGCTATATGAGCAGTGCTTTGGGGAATAAATACTGATGTATAAATCGTCACTTCTGCGAAGGATTATTTCATAGATCCAGCCTATGATTTCTTCATCTGTTCATAGACGTCAGTGTTTAAGTAAGGGTCTTTACTCCAGATGGAGCAAAGTGTGAATTTTCCAGATCCGTCAAATTGAATCCTTCAAGAAACAAATCATTTTTTGAGTCAACTTCTCTTAGAGATCTCTGAAAATTGAATTCTACATTACAAACACTTCCAACATTTCTGCCTGGAAAAATCAGAGTAGATGGAGCTGTGGTAGCCATTAGGAATATTCATAAGTATTCAGCCCATGGAGGACTGCACTTCCCCACTCCCTTGGAAATGAAGTGTGATCACTGACCATCTTTGGCCGGCGAAATATGCATCAAAGTGTCTCTGTCACTTCTGTTCGACGCTTCAAGGGTCAGCGTGTAAGTCACACATTCCCCTCCTCGCTACTGTACTGATGATGCAAAATGTCTGTGCAAATAAAGCCTCCCTCAGACTGGGTCTCTGAGACAGGAAAGGGCAGAGACCCCTGCTGACCCACACTGACCAAGTAGCATGAGCTAAAAGTTATCTTTAATTGTTTTAAGCTCAGAGTGTTGGGGGTTGGGGGCTGGGGGTTGAGTATTCCTGAAGGGATACCTAGCCTGTATTACATTGGAATTCTATTTAACCATTAACGGACAGAGCAAGGTCATTAACATCATGGCGTTGTTTGAAAGTGGACACTTCACATTAAAATCTAGATTTCTGGCGCCTGTTGGCAAAGACCCTGACACGTTTATACATGGTTGATCCCTTGAGCACATCAACAAGCAGGTATATATTCTCCAGCTCATGACAGCCCTCGTGACTCACTATGACCATACCTGAGCAGTCTTCCTCCCTGGGGGGGGGGGGGTGTAGATATTTGACTTTCATCCACTATCCTAAACGGTCTAAGCATCATCCACGTACTGTGCTGACTGTGGTCCACTGGAATTGCATCTCATTTCCAGTTAGAAACTTCAGTGATACCTGTAGCAACACGAAAAAGTACAAACATCCTCAATACAGCACAACAGTTAAGAAAATAGATTTTGGAATTCAGCTTCCTAGGTTCAAATACCGGCTCTACCATTTTCTATCTGTATCATCAGGGCAAATCACTTAGCCTCTTCAAATTCCAGTTTCCTTACAAACAGAGCGAGGATAATGACGATCCCAGCTTCAGAGTGTCTGATGAGCTAACACAGTCAAGGGCTTAGACAGTGCCTGACCCCGAATATGCATCCAGTATGTGTTGGATGATATTCTTTTTACTAGAAACAGAGTGATTTCTTCATGTATCCAGCCATCAAGGAATTCAATCAACCTGAAAGATACAGTGGAATTGTTCTGCAGATCTGATTCCAACCAGGACCTGTTTCTGGTAAAAATCAGGGCCCCAGAGCAGAAGCAAATGTCCTTGAGTTTTGTTGTCTCAGGCTAGATGCTGCGCTCAGACTCCTGGTAGGCTGTTCCTAGGAGCACGGGGAACATAGGCATGGAAGGGAGCCAACTGGAGACACACTTGCAAAAACTGTTTGTAGCCCCTGCCAAGTGAACATCAGGACTCAGTTCACTGATCCCAAGGCAATCAGAGAGGGCCACACAGCGTACTTTCTCCCATTCTGACAACTGTGGATGGCCACAGCCACACTGTCCAGGAAAGGGAATTGATGTGAACATTACCCTGCTGAAGGAAAGAGACTGACTTCAACTGAGAAGCTTGTGAGTCACTTCTGAAGAAGTGCATACAATATGCCTTCACCCTGCCCGTAACACATATTTCCATAACACACAGCGATGCACTCGATCGATGTGCATCCTCCAGTAAAGCCCAGCCCTGATGTCTTATAGGAGCCTCTCTGGCCATTGTCATAAGCGAGTCTAATTTTGTGTGAGGCCATGAAAACTCAGTGTTTTTCTTACGCTTGTGCTTATTGCGGGAGGTCTGAGAAGGCACTTCTGAAGGTTTATTCCTACCAGTCGTTGTCATTTTTATCGAGTCTTTATTTATTTTTTTATTTATTTATTTGTTAGTTCTACCAGTTTCTTGCTACCAACCCATCTCCCCCCACCCTCGTGCACACACGATCAGTCATGTAATCCCATGGACTTCGGCCCGCCAGACTCCTCTGTCCATGGATTTTTCCAGGCAAGAATACTGGAGTGGGTTGCCATTTCCTTCTCCATGTATCGAGTCTTTAAAGGTTCCATCACTGAGGTGTGGCTTCGACACGTGTACGAGGCTGAGTAGCAACATGCCCTTTCTCCCTAAGTGCAGTAGAAGTCATCCCCACTTCCCAACATGTCTGTCTTCCGGCCTCTGGAGCATGGATTGCTTGAGCTCACCACAGCGTCAGGATATTCTAGAAACCCTTCTGACTGCAGTCTCTTCAGGAGGTTGCAAGTGCTTCACACCTCAGGAATTTACAAAGCACTTTCTACAACCTCAGCTGGGAGAGGAGTCAACACTCGTGACAGTCACAGGCTTCCATGGCCTGGACTTGATTATGGGCTGTGCTTTCATAATCATCGTGTTTCCTATACCACCTAAGATGTCACTGAGAACTTTTTTCTCTATCATCATTGTATCTTTGATGTTCATTAGACATATTATGGGTTTTCCTATATAGCTTCCCTTACGGATGAGGGTCATAGGTTAGCAGTACTTACTAAAACTGACTTCCACGTAGCTGTGGTAGAACAGGAAAAAGAATGACCAACTGCTGTATTCTGAACATTATGTATGAAAATATTATTCGTTTTACTGTTTGCAGTCATCCAAGTCTAACGTTCTGAAATACGCATTCAGAAAAATCAAACAACCGCCTAGGTACTAGGCAGTCTCCCATCCAAGTACTAACCAGGCCCGACCCTGCTCAGTTTCCCAGATCAGAGGAGATAGGGCACGTTCAGGGTGGTACGGCCTTAGACCGAGGCGGCTGCCAGGCGCCCCAAGAGCCCCGCGTTGCGCCTCCCTTTCGTTCTGACCTGCCGGTCGGGCCTGGGGCCGCAGCTCTTGACCGGGCGCGCGCTGCACTTGAGCCTCACGACTGGACTCCGGCCGGCCAGGGCGGGCAGCTCGGGGGCCAGCAGAGGGCGCCCCGGCCCCGCACACCGCCAGCCCCAGCCAGCACCCGTCTGCCCCGCCCGGGCCTGGCGTGCCTGCGGGACCCGGGGTAGGGGGAGAAGGGATGGGTTGCGCGGCGAGGACATCTGGGTGCCCTGCCTCCCTGGGCCTCTTCAGGCTCGCGCCGCACCGAACCCCCAACCCCCGCCCCCCACCATCCCGTTCGCTGCTCAGGGTCACGTGGCTCCGGACGTGTGTGGCTTCGGCCCGGGGCCGCGGTCCCCGGAGCCTCCTGCGGGCTTCGGAGCAGCCCAGCCGGGGCCCCAGGCGCCCATCCTGCCCGGTGCCCAAACCCACCGGAGCGCGTCAGCCCCGCCCTTTCGCCCTACCGAGGCCCGCCTTGCCCCCACGCCGCGGGCCCAGCACAGGACCTTCCTGAGAGAGCAGACGAGCGACAGGCAGGCACCCGGACAGACACTCGCACGCACCCACGCCAAGTGAGACAGAGGCAGAAAGAGACGAGGGTTCAGAGAGAGACTCGAAGACAGCGTGTGGGCAAGGGGGGCCTCGGGCAGGATGCCGGGCAGGTGCAGAGGCCACCCGGCCCTCAGCAGCGAACGGGATGGGGGCGGGGGGGAGGCCGCCCAGCAGGGGTGGGCGAGGAGAGGCCCAGGGCGGGAGCGCACCTGAGACCTCCGCGCCCCGCCCCCCCCCCCCCAACACCCCCCTCCCCCCCCCGCAGGCACGCCGGGGCGCGCCGACAATAGCTTCTCCAGAGTTTGGCCACCTGAGTTTCTAACCTTGTGCGCAACTGAGTGATGACAGTGCATTGAACAGCTAGGTCATTTCCAAATAAATTAAGCTTAGTGTTTCACAGGACACCAGGACATGAATGGACAGACCAGCACGGATGCATGGACACCAACCTTGGGAACTAGACAACCGGTGCGAAATTGCTGTCTGACTCAGGGAACTCAAACTGCGGCTCTCTGATCGCCTAGAGAGGTGGGAATGGGCCAGACGTGGGAGGGAGATTCAAGAGCGAGGGGCCACACGTACCCCTACGGTACATTCAGATTGACATATGACCAATCAAACCAATATTGTAGAGCAAGAATCATTCCCCTGTAAATAAATAACTGTTAGAAAGAGAGAAAGAAACCCAAACAGATGGAATGAAATGAACAGAAACACATACTTTGCAATTCACACCGCAATTCAATTACAAACAAAAACAAAAACAAAGAAAAAACACTATAACCATTTTCGAAAAACAACAGACCTCTCCATGACCTTTGGTCGGGTGATGAGTTCTAACACACAACAAAAAAAGCCAGCTTTTCCAAATCGTGAATATAAGTTATTTCACACATCGACTTTTCCATTTAAGTGTCTAACAAAGAAGCTTAAAATCATTGACTCACTACATAAGCATGGAATTATTTTAAACGTAAATTATGTTCTAGAGGATTCAGGAAGCACTTGGCACATGTGTAAGTGTATCAGACCTAAAACTGTAACTTAGTGGAAGAGTCAGGATAGTCTAAAAATGAATCCCTAACTAAAAGGAATCCGTGCAAGTCCCTGAGCACTTTGCATTTCATGAGAATGACAATCGCTCTTTATCTGGTCATCCAGGAAGGCTGTGGGTTTAGGAGCGAGGATGGGCTTGTTTTAAAGGGTGTTGAGAGCCTTGCAGGATCTTGGGCAATCAAATAGCTTCCTGAGCACTGACATTTATTTCTTAATTTTTAAATTTACAATTCATCCAAATCTTGCAGTCCAAAACAAACAAACAAACAAACAAAAATGTGAAAACATCACAGAAAAATAATATCTGAAAATATCTGATTGCCTTGTGATTCGTAGGGGATAAGCCTAAACTGCCCTTGAAATTGAGGGACTAGTGAATATTGGCCCTCAGATCTCATCATAATCAACGATGAGCAACTTTTGAAGAATTGCCAGAAGTATTTTCAAGTTCGCTGACTTCTCCTGAAGTCAAGATTGCTAGCTGTGATGATCTAAAAATCACTAATTGATAAACATCAATACAATTAGTTAACATCCACATAGCCAATGTCTATAGAGCCAGGCATAACAGAGTCTAAATTAATCAGATGGGATTCCTATTTTGCAGTGCAGTTGATGAGACAAGTTACACAAGATAGGAGATAATATAAATGAAAAGTGAAGCTATATGAGCAGTGCTTTGGGGAATAAATACTGATGTATAAATCGTCACTTCTGCGAAGGATTATTTCATAGATCCAGCCTATGATTTCTTCATCTGTTCATAGACGTCAGTGTTTAAGTAAGGGTCTTTACTCCAGATGGAGCAAAGTGTGAATTTTCCAGATCCGTCAAATTGAATCCTTCAAGAAACAAATCATTTTTTGAGTCAACTTCTCTTAGAGATCTCTGAAAATTGAATTCTACATTACAAACACTTCCAACATTTCTGCCTGGAAAAATCAGAGTAGATGGAGCTGTGGTAGCCATTAGGAATATTCATAAGTATTCAGCCCATGGAGGACTGCACTTCCCCACTCCCTTGGAAATGAAGTGTGATCACTGACCATCTTTGGCCGGCGAAATATGCATCAAAGTGTCTCTGTCACTTCTGTTCGACGCTTCAAGGGTCAGCGTGTAAGTCACACATTCCCCTCCTCGCTACTGTACTGATGATGCAAAATGTCTGTGCAAATAAAGCCTCCCTCAGACTGGGTCTCTGAGACAGGAAAGGGCAGAGACCCCTGCTGACCCACACTGACCAAGTAGCATGAGCTAAAAGTTATCTTTAATTGTTTTAAGCTCAGAGTGTTGGGGGTTGGGGGCTGGGGGTTGAGTATTCCTGAAGGGATACCTAGCCTGTATTACATTGGAATTCTATTTAACCATTAACGGACAGAGCAAGGTCATTAACATCATGGCGTTGTTTGAAAGTGGACACTTCACATTAAAATCTAGATTTCTGGCGCCTGTTGGCAAAGACCCTGACACGTTTATACATGGTTGATCCCTTGAGCACATCAACAAGCAGGTATATATTCTCCAGCTCATGACAGCCCTCGTGACTCACTATGACCATACCTGAGCAGTCTTCCTCCCTGAGGGGGGGGGGTGTAGATATTTGACTTTCATCCACTATCCTAAACGGTCTAAGCATCATCCACGTACTGTGCTGACTGTGGTCCACTGGAATTGCATCTCATTTCCAGTTAGAAACTTCAGTGATACCTGTAGCAACACGAAAAAGTACAAATATCCTCAATACAGCACAAGAGTTAAGAAAATAGATTTTGGAATTCAGCTTCCTAGGTTCAAATACCGGCTCTACCATTTTCTATCTGTATCATCAGGGCAAATCACTTAGCCTCTTCAAATTCCAGTTTCCTTACAAACAGAGCGAGGATAATGACGATCCCAGCTTCAGAGTGTCTGATGAGCTAACACAGTCAAGGGCTTAGACAGTGCCTGACCCCGAATATGCATCCAGTATGTGTTGGATGATATTCTTTTTACTAGAAACAGAGTGATTTCTTCATGTATCCAGCCATCAAGGAATTCAATCAACCTGAAAGATACAGTGGAATTGTTCTGCAGATCTGATTCCAACCAGGACCTGTTTCTGGTAAAAATCAGGGCCCCAGAGCAGAAGCAAATGTCCTTGAGTTTTGTTGTCTCAGGCTAGATGCTGCGCTCAGACTCCTGGTAGGCTGTTCCTAGGAGCACGGGGAACACAGGCATGGAAGGGAGCCAACTGGAGACACACTTGCAAAAACTGTTTGTAGCCCCTGCCAAGTGAACATCAGGACTCAGTTCACTGATCCCAAGGCAATCAGAGAGGGCCACACAGCGTACTTTCTCCCATTCTGACAACTGTGGATGGCCACAGCCACACTGTCCAGGAAAGGGAATTGATGTGAACATTACCCTGCTGAAGGAAAGAGACTGACTTCAACTGAGAAGCTTGTGAGTCACTTCTGAAGAAGTGCATACAATATGCCTTCACCCTGCCCGTAACACATATTTCCATAACACACAGCGATGCACTCGATCGATGTGCATCCTCCAGTAAAGCCCAGCCCTGATGTCTTATAGGAGCCTCTCTGGCCATTGTCATAAGCGAGTCTAATTTTGTGTGAGGCCATGAAAACTCAGTGTTTTTCTTACGCTTGTGCTTATTGCGGGAGGTCTGAGAAGGCACTTCTGAAGGTTTATTCCTACCAGTCGTTGTCATTTTTATCGAGTCTTTATTTATTTTTTTATTTATTTATTTGTTAGTTCTACCAGTTTCTTGCTACCAACCCATCTCCCTCCACCCTCGTGCACACACGATCAGTCATGTAATCCCATGGACTTCGGCCCGCCAGACTCCTCTGTCCATGGATTTTTCCAGGCAAGAATACTGGAGTGGGTTGCCATTTCCTTCTCCATGTATCGAGTCTTTAAAGGTTCCATCACTGAGGTGTGGCTTCGACACGTGTACGAGGCTGAGTAGCAACATGCCCTTTCTCCCTAAGTGCAGTAGAAGTCATCCCCACTTCCCAACATGTCTGTCTTCCGGCCTCTGGAGCATGGATTGCTTGAGCTCACCACAGCGTCAGGATATTCTAGAAACCCTTCTGACTGCAGTCTCTTCAGGAGGTTGCAAGTGCTTCACACCTCAGGAATTTACAAAGCACTTTCTACAACCTCAGCTGGGAGAGGAGTCAACACTCGTGACAGTCACAGGCTTCCATGGCCTGGACTTGATTATGGGCTGTGCTTTCATAATCATCGTGTTTCCTATACCAACTAAGATGTCACTGAGAACTTTTTTCTCTATCATCATTGTATCTTTGATGTTCATTAGACATATTATGGGTTTTCCTATATAGCTTCCCTTACGGATGAGGGTCATAGGTTAGCAGTACTTACTAAAACTGACTTCCACGTAGCTGTGGTAGAACAGGAAAAAGAATGACCAACTGCTGTATTCTGAACATTATGTATGAAAATATTATTCGTTTTACTGTTTGCAGTCATCCAAGTCTAACGTTCTGAAATACGCATTCAGAAAAATCAAACAACCGCCTAGGTACTAGGCAGTCTCCCATCCAAGTACTAACCAGGCCCGACCCTGCTCAGTTTCCCAGATCAGAGGAGATAGGGCACGTTCAGGGTGGTACGGCCTTAGACTGAGGCGGCTGCCAGGCGCCCCAAGAGCCCCGCGTTGCGCCTCCCTTTCGTTCTGACCTGCCGGTCGGGCCTGGGGCCGCAGCTCTTGACCGGGCGCGCGCTGCACTTGAGCCTCACGACTGGACTCCGGCCGGCCAGGGCGGGCAGCTCGGGGGCCAGCAGAGGGCGCCCCGGCCCCGCACACCGCCAGCCCCGGCCAGCACCCGTCTGCCCCGCCCGGGCCTGGCGTGCCTGCGGGACCCGGGGTAGGGGGAGAAGGGATGGGTTGCGCGGCGAGGACATCTCGGTGCCCTGCCTCCCTGGGCCTCTTCAGGCTCGCGCCGCGCCGCACCGAACCCCCAACCCCCGCCCCCCACCATCCCGTTCGCTGCTCAGGGTCACGTGGCTCCGGACGTGTGTGGCTCCGGCCCGGGGCCGCGGTCCCCGGAGCCTCCTGCGGGCTTCGGAGCAGCCCAGCCGGGGCCCCAGGCGCCCATCCTGCCCGGTGCCCAAACCCACCGGAGCGCGTCAGCCCCGCCCTTTCGCCCTACCGAGGCCCGCCTTGCCCCCACGCCGCGGGCCCAGCACAGGACCTTCCTGAGAGAGCAGACGAGCGACAGGCAGGCACCCGGACAGACACTCGCACGCACCCACGCCAAGTGAGACAGAGGCAGAAAGAGACGAGGGTTCAGAGAGAGACTCGAAGACAGCGTGTGGGCAAGGGGGGCCTCGGGCAGGATGCCGGGCAGGTGCAGAGGCCACCCGGCCCTGAGCAGCGAACGGGATGGGGGCGGGGGGAGGCCGCCCAGCAGGGGCGGGCCTGGAGAGGCCCAGGGCGGGAGCGCACCCGAGACCTCCGCGCCCCGCCCCCCTCCCCCCAACACCCCCCTCCCCCCCCGCAGGCACGCCGGGGCGCGCCGACAATAGCTTCTCCAGAGTTTGGCCACCTGAGTTTCTAACCTTGTGCGCAACTGAGTGATGACAGTGCATTGAACAGCTAGGTCATTTCCAAATAAATTAAGCTTAGTGTTTCACAGGACACCAGGACATGAATGGACAGACCAGCACGGATGCATGGACACCAACCTTGGGAACTAGACAACCGGTGGGAAATTGCTGTCTGACTCAGGGAACTCAAACTGCGGCTCTCTGATCGCCTAGAGAGGTGGGAATGGGCCAGACGTGGGAGGGAGATTCAAGAGCGAGGGGCCACACGTACCCCTACGGTACATTCAGATTGACATATGACCAATCAAACCAATATTGTAGAGCAAGAATCATTCCCCTGTAAATAAATAACTGTTAGAAAGAGAGAAAGAAACCCAAACAGATGGAATGAAATGAACAGAAACACATACTTTGCAATTCACACTGCAATTCAATTACAAACAAAAACAAAAACAAAGAAAAAACACTATAACCATTTTCGAAAAACAACAGACCTCTCCATGACCTTTGGTCGGGTGATGAGTTCTAACACACAACAAAAAAAGCCAGCTTTTCCAAATCGTGAATATAAGTTATTTCACACATCGACTTTTCCATTTAAGTGTCTAACAAAGAAGCTTAAAATCATTGACTCACTACATAAGCATGGAATTATTTTAAACGTAAATTATGTTCTAGAGGATTCAGGAAGCACTTGGCACATGTGTAAGTGTATCAGACCTAAAACTGTAACTTAGTGGAAGAGTCAGGATAGTCTAAAAATGAATCCCTAACTAAAAGGAATCCGTGCAAGTCCCTGAGCACTTTGCATTTCATGAGAATGACAATCGCTCTTTATCTGGTCATCCAGGAAGGCTGTGGGTTTAGGAGCGAGGATGGGCTTGTTTTAAAGGGTGTTGAGAGCCTTGCAGGATCTTGGGCAATCAAATAGCTTCCTGAGCACTGACATTTATTTCTTAATTTTTAAATTTACAATTCATCCAAATCTTGCAGTCCAAAACAAACAAACAAACAAAAAAAAAATGTGAAAACATCACAGAAAAATAATATCTGAAAATATCTGATTGCCTTGTGATTCGTAGGGGATAAGCCTAAACTGCCCTTGAAATTGAGGGACTAGTGAATATTGGCCCTCAGATCTCATCATAATCAACGATGAGCAACTTTTGAAGAATTGCCAGAAGTATTTTCAAGTTCGCTGACTTCTCCTGAAGTCAAGATTGCTAGCTGTGATGATTTAAAAATCACTAATTGATAAACACCAATACAATTAATTAACATCCACATAGCCAATGTCTATAGAGCCAGGCATAACAGAGTCTAAATTAATCAGATGGGATTCCTATTTTGCAGTGCAGTTGATGAGACAAGTTACACAAGATAGGAGATAATATAAATGAAAAGTGAAGCTATATGAGCAGTGCTTTGGGGAATAAATACTGATGTATAAATCGTCACTTCTGCGAAGGATTATTTCATAGATCCAGCCTATGATTTCTTCATCTGTTCATAGACGTCAGTGTTTAAGTAAGGGTCTTTACTCCAGATGGAGCAAAGTGTGAATTTTCCAGATCCGTCAAATTGAATCCTTCAAGAAACAAATCATTTTTTGAGTCAACTTCTCTTAGAGATCTCTGAAAATTGAATTCTACATTACAAACACTTCCAACATTTCTGCCTGGAAAAATCAGAGTAGATGGAGCTGTGGTAGCCATTAGGAATATTCATAAGTATTCAGCCCATGGAGGACTGCACTTCCCCACTCCCTTGGAAATGAAGTGTGATCACTGACCATCTTTGGCCGGCGAAATATGCATCAAAGTGTCTCTGTCACTTCTGTTCGACGCTTGAAGGGTCAGCGTGTAAGTCACACATTCCCCTCCTCGCTACTGTACTGATGATGCAAAATGTCTGTGCAAATAAAGCCTCCCTCAGACTGGGTCTCTGAGACAGGAAAGGGCAGAGACCCCTGCTGACCCACACTGACCAAGTAGCATGAGCTAAAAGTTATCTTTAATTGTTTTAAGCTCAGAGTGTTGGGGGTTGGGGGCTGGGGGTTGAGTATTCCTGAAGGGATACCTAGCCTGTATTACATTGGAATTCTATTTAACCATTAACGGACAGAGCAAGGTCATTAACATCATGGCGTTGTTTGAAAGTGGACACTTCACATTAAAATCTAGATTTCTGGCGCCTGTTGGCAAAGACCCTGACACGTTTATACATGGTTGATCCCTTGAGCACATCAACAAGCAGGTATATATTCTCCAGCTCATGACAGCCCTCGTGACTCACTATGACCATACCTGAGCAGTCTTCCTCCCTGAGGGGGGGGGGTGTAGATATTTGACTTTCATCCACTATCCTAAACGGTCTAAGCATCATCCACGTACTGTGCTGACTGTGGTCCACTGGAATTGCATCTCATTTCCAGTTAGAAACTTCAGTGATACCTGTAGCAACACGAAAAAGTACAAATATCCTCAATACAGCACAACAGTTAAGAAAATAGATTTTGGAATTCAGCTTCCTAGGTTCAAATACCGGCTCTACCATTTTCTATCTGTATCATCAGGGCAAATCACTTAGCCTCTTCAAATTCCAGTTTCCTTACAAACAGAGCGAGGATAATGACGATCCCAGCTTCAGAGTGTCTGATGAGCTAACACAGTCAAGGGCTTAGACAGTGCCTGACCCCGAATATGCATCCAGTATGTGTTGGATGATATTCTTTTTACTAGAAACAGAGTGATTTCTTCATGTATCCAGCCATCAAGGAATTCAATCAACCTGAAAGATACAGTGGAATTGTTCTGCAGATCTGATTCCAACCAGGACCTGTTTCTGGTAAAAATCAGGGCCCCAGAGCAGAAGCAAATGTCCTTGAGTTTTGTTGTCTCAGGCTAGATGCTGCGCTCAGACTCCTGGTAGGCTGTTCCTAGGAGCACGGGGAACACAGGCATGGAAGGGAGCCAACTGGAGACACACTTGCAAAAACTGTTTGTAGCCCCTGCCAAGTGAACATCAGGACTCAGTTCACTGATCCCAAGGCAATCAGAGAGGGCCACACAGCGTACTTTCTCCCATTCTGACAACTGTGGATGGCCACAGCCACACTGTCCAGGAAAGGGAATTGATGTGAACATTACCCTGCTGAAGGAAAGAGACTGACTTCAACTGAGAAGCTTGTGAGTCACTTCTGAAGAAGTGCATACAATATGCCTTCACCCTGCCCGTAACACATATTTCCATAACACACAGCGATGCACTCGATCGATGTGCATCCTCCAGTAAAGCCCAGCCCTGATGTCTTATAGGAGCCTCTCTGGCCATTGTCATAAGCGAGTCTAATTTTGTGTGAGGCCATGAAAACTCAGTGTTTTTCTTACGCTTGTGCTTATTGCGGGAGGTCTGAGAAGGCACTTCTGAAGGTTTATTCCTACCAGTCGTTGTCATTTTTATCGAGTCTTTATTTATTTTTTTATTTATTTATTTGTTAGTTCTACCAGTTTCTTGCTACCAACCCATCTCCCCCCACCCTCGTGCACACACGATCAGTCATGTAATCCCATGGACTTCGGCCCGCCAGACTCCTCTGTCCATGGATTTTTCCAGGCAAGAATACTGGAGTGGGTTGCCATTTCCTTCTCCATGTATCGAGTCTTTAAAGGTTCCATCACTGAGGTGTGGCTTTGACACGTGTACGAGGCTGAGTAGCAACATGCCCTTTCTCCCTAAGTGCAGTAGAAGTCATCCCCACTTCCCAACATGTCTGTCTTCCGGCCTCTGGAGCATGGATTGCTTGAGCTCACCACAGCGTCAGGATATTCTAGAAACCCTTCTGACTGCAGTCTCTTCAGGAGGTTGCAAGTGCTTCACACCTCAGGAATTTACAAAGCACTTTCTACAACCTCAGCTGGGAGAGGAGTCAACACTCGTGACAGTCACAGGCTTCCATGGCCTGGACTTGATTATGGGCTGTGCTTTCATAATCATCGTGTTTCCTATACCAACTAAGATGTCACTGAGAACTTTTTTCTCTATCATCATTGTATCTTTGATGTTCATTAGACATATTATGGGTTTTCCTATATAGCTTCCCTTACGGATGAGGGTCATAGGTTAGCAGTACTTACTAAAACTGACTTCCAGGTAGCTGTGGTAGAACAGGAAAAAGAATGACCAACTGCTGTATTCTGAACATTATGTATGAAAATATTATTCGTTTTACTGTTTGCAGTCATCCAAGTCTAACGTTCTGAAATACGCATTCAGAAAAATCAAACAACCGCCTAGGTACTAGGCAGTCTCCCATCCGAGTACTAACCAGGCCCGACCCTGCTCAGTTTCCCAGATCAGAGGAGATAGGGCACGTTCAGGGTGGTACGGCCTTAGACCGAGGCGGCTGCCAGGCGCCCCAAGAGCCCCGCGTTGCGCCTCCCTTTCGTTCTGACCTGCCGGTCGGGCCTGGGGCCGCAGCTCTTGACCGGGCGCGCGCTGCACTTGAGCCTCACGACTGGACTCCGGCCGGCCAGGGCGGGCAGCTCGGGGGCCAGCAGAGGGCGCCCCGGCCCCGCACACCGCCAGCCCCGGCCAGCACCCGTCTGCCCCGCCCGGGCCTGGCGTGCCTGCGGGACCCGGGGTAGGGGGAGAAGGGATGGGTTGCGCGGCGAGGACATCTCGGTGCCCTGCCTCCCTGGGCCTCTTCAGGCTCGCGCCGCGCCGTACCGAACCCCCAACCCCCGCCCCCCACCATCCCGTTCGCTGCTCAGGGTCACGTGGCTCCGGACGTGTGTGGCTCCGGCCCGGTGCCGCGGTCCCCGGAGCCTCCTGCGGGCTTCGGAGCAGCCCAGCCGGGGCCCCAGGCGCCCATCCTGCCCGGTGCCCAAACCCACCGGAGCGCGTCAGCCCCGCCCTTTCGCCCTACCGAGGCCCGCCTTGCCCCCACGCCGCGGGCCCAGCACAGGACCTTCCTGAGAGAGCAGACGAGCGACAGGCAGGCACCCGGACAGACACTCGCACGCACCCACGCCAAGTGAGACAGAGGCAGAAAGAGACGAGGGTTCAGAGAGAGACTCGAAGACAGCGTGTGGGCAAGGGGGGCCTCGGGCAGGATGCCGGGCAGGTGCAGAGGCCACCCGGCCCTGAGCAGCGAACGGGATGGGGGCGGGGGGAGGCCGCCCAGCAGGGGCGGGCCTGGAGAGGCCCAGGGCGGGAGCGCACCTGAGACCTCCGCGCCCCGCCCCCCTCCCCCCAACACCCCCCCCCCCCCCCGCAGGCACGCCGGGGCGCGCCGACAATAGCTTCTCCAGAGTTTGGCCACCTGAGTTTCTAACCTTGTGCGCAACTGAGTGATGACAGTGCATTGAACAGCTAGGTCATTTCCAAATAAATTAAGCTTAGTGTTTCACAGGACACCAGGACATGAATGGACAGACCAGCACGGATGAATGGACACCAACCTTGGGAACTAGACAACCGGTGGGAAATTGCTGTCTGACTCAGGGAACTCAAACTGCGGCTCTCTGATCGCCTAGAGAGGTGGGAATGGGCCAGACGTGGGAGGGAGATTCAAGAGCGAGGGGCCACACGTACCCCTACGGTACATTCAGATTGACATATGACCAATCAAACCAATATTGTAGAGCAAGAATCATTCCCCTGTAAATAAATAACTGTTAGAAAGAGAGAAAGAAACCCAAACAGATGGAATGAAATGAACAGAAACACATACTTTGCAATTCACACCGCAATTCAATTACAAACAAAAACAAAAACAAAGAAAAAACACTATAACCATTTTCGAAAAACAACAGACCTCTCCATGACCTTTGGTCGGGTGATGAGTTCTAACACACAACAAAAAAAGCCAGCTTTTCCAAATCGTGAATATAAGTTATTTCACACATCGACTTTTCCATTTAAGTGTCTAACAAAGAAGCTTAAAATCATTGACTCACTACATAAGCATGGAATTATTTTAAACGTAAATTATGTTCTAGAGGATTCAGGAAGCACTTGGCACATGTGTAAGTGTATCAGACCTAAAACTGTAACTTAGTGGAAGAGTCAGGATAGTCTAAAAATGAATCCCTAACTAAAAGGAATCCGTGCAAGTCCCTGAGCACTTTGCATTTCATGAGAATGACAATCGCTCTTTATCTCGTCATCCAGGAAGGCTGTGGGTTTAGGAGTGAGGATGGGCTTGTTTTAAAGGGTGTTGAGAGCCTTGCAGGATCTTGGGCAATCAAATAGCTTCCTGAGCACTGACATTTATTTCTTAATTTTTAAATTTACAATTCATCCAAATCTTGCAGTCCAAAACAAACAAACAAACAAACAAAAATGTGAAAACATCACAGAAAAATAATATCTGAAAATATCTGATTGCCTTGTGATTCGTAGGGGATAAGCCTAAACTGCCCTTGAAATTGAGGGACTAGTGAATATTGGCCCTCAGATCTCATCATAATCAACGATGAGCAACTTTTGAAGAATTGCCAGAAGTATTTTCAAGTTCGCTGACTTCTCCTGAAGTCAAGATTGCTAGCTGTGATGATCTAAAAATCACTAATTGATAAACATCAATACAATTAGTTAACATCCACATAGCCAATGTCTATAGAGCCAGGCATAACAGAGTCTAAATTAATCAGATGGGATTCCTATTTTGCAGTGCAGTTGATGAGACAAGTTACACAAGATAGGAGATAATATAAATGAAAAGTGAAGCTATATGAGCAGTGCTTTGGGGAATAAATACTGATGTATAAATCGTCACTTCTGCGAAGGATTATTTCATAGATCCAGCCTATGATTTCTTCATCTGTTCATAGACGTCAGTGTTTAAGTAAGGGTCTTTACTCCAGATGGAGCAAAGTGTGAATTTTCCAGATCCGTCAAATTGAATCCTCCAAGAAACAAATCATTTTCTCAGTCAACTTCTCTTAGAGATCTCTGAAAATTGAATTCTACATTACAAACACTTCCAACATTTCTGCCTGGAAAAATCAGAGTAGATGGAGCTGTGGTAGCCATTAGGAATATTCATAAGTATTCAGCCCATGGAGGACTGCACTTCCCCACTCCCTTGGAAATGAAGTGTGATCACTGACCATCTTTGGCCGGCGAAATATGCATCAAAGTGTCTCTGTCACTTCTGTTCGACGCTTCAAGGGTCAGCGTGTAAGTCACACATTCCCCTCCTCGCTACTGTACTGATGATGCAAAATGTCTGTGCAAATAAAGCCTCCCTCAGACTGGGTCTCTGAGACAGGAAAGGGCAGAGACCCCTGCTGACCCACACTGACCAAGTAGCATGAGCTAAAAGTTATCTTTAATTGTTTTAAGCTCAGAGTGTTGGGGGTTGGGGGCTGGGGGTTGAGTATTCCTGAAGGGATACCTAGCCTGTATTACATTGGAATTCTATTTAACCATTAACGGACAGAGCAAGGTCATTAACATCATGGCGTTGTTTGAAAGTGGACACTTCACATTAAAATCTAGATTTCTGGCGCCTGTTGGCAAAGACCCTGACACGTTTATACATGGTTGATCCCTTGAGCACATCAACAAGCAGGTATATATTCTCCAGCTCATGACAGCCCTCGTGACTCACTATGACCATACCTGAGCAGTCTTCCTCCCTGAGGGGGGGGGGTGTAGATATTTGACTTTCATCCACTATCCTAAACGGTCTAAGCATCATCCACGTACTGTGCTGACTGTGGTCCACTGGAATTGCATCTCATTTCCAGTTAGAAACTTCAGTGATACCTGTAGCAACACGAAAAAGTACAAATATCCTCAATACAGCACAACAGTTAAGAAAATAGATTTTGGAATTCAGCTTCCTAGGTTCAAATACCGGCTCTACCATTTTCTATCTGTATCATCAGGGCAAATCACTTAGCCTCTTCAAATTCCAGTTTCCTTACAAACAGAGCGAGGATAATGACGATCCCAGCTTCAGAGTGTCTGATGAGCTAACACAGTCAAGGGCTTAGACAGTGCCTGACCCCGAATATGCATCCAGTATGTGTTGGATGATATTCTTTTTACTAGAAACAGAGTGATTTCTTCATGTATCCAGCCATCAAGGAATTCAATCAACCTGAAAGATACAGTGGAATTGTTCTGCAGATCTGATTCCAACCAGGACCTGTTTCTGGTAAAAATCAGGGCCCCAGAGCAGAAGCAAATGTCCTTGAGTTTTGTTGTCTCAGGCTAGATGCTGCGCTCAGACTCCTGGTAGGCTGTTCCTAGGAGCACGGGGAACACAGGCATGGAAGGGAGCCAACTGGAGACACACTTGCAAAAACTGTTTGTAGCCCCTGCCAAGTGAACATCAGGACTCAGTTCACTGATCCCAAGGCAATCAGAGAGGGCCACACAGCGTACTTTCTCCCATTCTGACAACTGTGGATGGCCACAGCCACACTGTCCAGGAAAGGGAATTGATGTGAACATTACCCTGCTGAAGGAAAGAGACTGACTTCAACTGAGAAGCTTGTGAGTCACTTCTGAAGAAGTGCATACAATATGCCTTCACCCTGCCCGTAACACATATTTCCATAACACACAGCGATGCACTCGATCGATGTGCATCCTCCAGTAAAGCCCAGCCCTGATGTCTTATAGGAGCCTCTCTGGCCATTGTCATAAGCGAGTCTAATTTTGTGTGAGGCCATGAAAACTCAGTGTTTTTCTTACGCTTGTGCTTATTGCGGGAGGTCTGAGAAGGCACTTCTGAAGGTTTATTCCTACCAGTCGTTGTCATTTTTATCGAGTCTTTATTTATTTTTTTATTTATTTATTTGTTAGTTCTACCAGTTTCTTGCTACCAACCCATCTCCCCCCACCCTCGTGCACACACGATCAGTCATGTAATCCCATGGACTTCGGCCCGCCAGACTCCTCTGTCCATGGATTTTTCCAGGCAAGAATACTGGAGTGGGTTGCCATTTCCTTCTCCATGTATCGAGTCTTTAAAGGTTCCATCACTGAGGTGTGGCTTCGACACGTGTACGAGGCTGAGTAGCAACATGCCCTTTCTCCCTAAGTGCAGTAGAAGTCATCCCCACTTCCCAACATGTCTGTCTTCCGGCCTCTGGAGCATGGATTGCTTGAGCTCACCACAGCGTCAGGATATTCTAGAAACCCTTCTGACTGCAGTCTCTTCAGGAGGTTGCAAGTGCTTCACACCTCAGGAATTTACAAAGCACTTTCTACAACCTCAGCTGGGAGAGGAGTCAACACTCGTGACAGTCACAGGCTTCCATGGCCTGGACTTGATTATGGGCTGTGCTTTCATAATCATCGTGTTTCCTATACCAACTAAGATGTCACTGAGAACTTTTTTCTCTATCATCATTGTATCTTTGATGTTCATTAGACATATTATGGGTTTTCCTATATAGCTTCCCTTACGGATGAGGGTCATAGGTTAGCAGTACTTACTAAAACTGACTTCCAGGTAGCTGTGGTAGAACAGGAAAAAGAATGACCAACTGCTGTATTCTGAACATTATGTATGAAAATATTATTCGTTTTACTGTTTGCAGTCATCCAAGTCTAACGTTCTGAAATACGCATTCAGAAAAATCAAACAACCGCCTAGGTACTAGGCAGTCTCCCATCCGAGTACTAACCAGGCCCGACCCTGCTCAGTTTCCCAGATCAGAGGAGATAGGGCACGTTCAGGGTGGTACGGCCTTAGACCGAGGCGGCTGCCAGGCGCCCCAAGAGCCCCGCGTTGCGCCTCCCTTTCGTTCTGACCTGCCGGTCGGGCCTGGGGCCGCAGCTCTTGACCGGGCGCGCGCTGCACTTGAGCCTCACGACTGGACTCCGGCCGGCCAGGGCGGGCAGCTCGGGGGCCAGCAGAGGGCGCCCCGGCCCCGCACACCGCCAGCCCCGGCCAGCACCCGTCTGCCCCGCCCGGGCCTGGCGTGCCTGCGGGACCCGGGGTAGGGGGAGAAGGGATGGGTTGCGCGGCGAGGACATCTCGGTGCCCTGCCTCCCTGGGCCTCTTCAGGCTCGCGCCGCGCCGCACCGAACCCCCAACCCCCGCCCCCCACCATCCCGTTCGCTGCTCAGGGTCACGTGGCTCCGGACGTGTGTGGCTCCGGCCCGGGGCCGCGGTCCCCGGAGCCTCCTGCGGGCTTCGGAGCAGCCCAGCCGGGGCCCCAGGCGCCCATCCTGCCCGGTGCCCAAACCCACCGGAGCGCGTCAGCCCCGCCCTTTCGCCCTACCGAGGCCCGCCTTGCCCCCACGCCGCGGGCCCAGCACAGGACCTTCCTGAGAGAGCAGACGAGCGACAGGCAGGCACCCGGACAGACACTCGCACGCACCCACGCCAAGTGAGACAGAGGCAGAAAGAGACGAGGGTTCAGAGAGAGACTCGAAGACAGCGTGTGGGCAAGGGGGGCCTCGGGCAGGATGCCGGGCAGGTGCAGAGGCCACCCGGCCCTGAGCAGCGAACGGGATGGGGGCGGGGGGAGGCCGCCCAGCAGGGGCGGGCCTGGAGAGGCCCAGGGCGGGAGCGCACCCGAGACCTCCGCGCCCCGCCCCCCCCCCCCCAACACCCCCCCCCCCCCGCAGGCACGCCGGGGCGCGCCGACAATAGCTTCTCCAGAGTTTGGCCACCTGAGTTTCTAACCTTGTGCGCAACTGAGTGATGACAGTGCATTGAACAGCTAGGTCATTTCCAAATAAATTAAGCTTAGTGTTTCACAGGACACCAGGACATGAATGGACAGACCAGCACGGATGAATGGACACCAACCTTGGGAACTAGACAACCGGTGGGAAATTGCTGTCTGACTCAGGGAACTCAAACTGCGGCTCTCTGATCGCCTAGAGAGGTGGGAATGGGCCAGACGTGGGAGGGAGATTCAAGAGCGAGGGGCCACACGTACCCCTACGGTACATTCAGATTGACATATGACCAATCAAACCAATATTGTAGAGCAAGAATCATTCCCCTGTAAATAAATAACTGTTAGAAAGAGAGAAAGAAACCCAAACAGATGGAATGAAATGAACAGAAACACATACTTTGCAATTCACACCGCAATTCAATTACAAACAAAAACAAAAACAAAGAAAAAACACTATAACCATTTTCGAAAAACAACAGACCTCTCCATGACCTTTGGTCGGGTGATGAGTTCTAACACACAACAAAAAAAGCCAGCTTTTCCAAATCGTGAATATAAGTTATTTCACACATCGACTTTTCCATTTAAGTGTCTAACAAAGAAGCTTAAAATCATTGACTCACTACATAAGCATGGAATTATTTTAAACGTAAATTATGTTCTAGAGGATTCAGGAAGCACTTGGCACATGTGTAAGTGTATCAGACCTAAAACTGTAACTTAGTGGAAGAGTCAGGATAGTCTAAAAATGAATCCCTAACTAAAAGGAATCCGTGCAAGTCCCTGAGCACTTTGCATTTCATGAGAATGACAATCGCTCTTTATCTCGTCATCCAGGAAGGCTGTGGGTTTAGGAGTGAGGATGGGCTTGTTTTAAAGGGTGTTGAGAGCCTTGCAGGATCTTGGGCAATCAAATAGCTTCCTGAGCACTGACATTTATTTCTTAATTTTTAAATTTACAATTCATCCAAATCTTGCAGTCCAAAACAAACAAACAAACAAACAAAAATGTGAAAACATCACAGAAAAATAATATCTGAAAATATCTGATTGCCTTGTGATTCGTAGGGGATAAGCCTAAACTGCCCTTGAAATTGAGGGACTAGTGAATATTGGCCCTCAGATCTCATCATAATCAACGATGAGCAACTTTTGAAGAATTGCCAGAAGTATTTTCAAGTTTGCTGACTTCTCCTGAAGTCAAGATTGCTAGCTGTGATGATCTAAAAATCACTAATTGATAAACATCAATACAATTAGTTAACATCCACATAGCCAATGTCTATAGAGCCAGGCATAACAGAGTCTAAATTAATCAGATGGGATTCCTATTTTGCAGTGCAGTTGATGAGACAAGTTACACAAGATAGGAGATAATATAAATGAAAAGTGAAGCTATATGAGCAGTGCTTTGGGGAATAAATACTGATGTATAAATCGTCACTTCTGCGAAGGATTATTTCATAGATCCAGCCTATGATTTCTTCATCTGTTCATAGACGTCAGTGTTTAAGTAAGGGTCTTTACTCCAGATGGAGCAAAGTGTGAATTTTCCAGATCCGTCAAATTGAATCCTCCAAGAAACAAATCATTTTCTCAGTCAACTTCTCTTAGAGATCTCTGAAAATTGAATTCTACATTACAAACACTTCCAACATTTCTGCCTGGAAAAATCAGAGTAGATGGAGCTGTGGTAGCCATTAGGAATATTCATAAGTATTCAGCCCATGGAGGACTGCACTTCCCCACTCCCTTGGAAATGAAGTGTGATCACTGACCATCTTTGGCCGGCGAAATATGCATCAAAGTGTCTCTGTCACTTCTGTTCGACGCTTCAAGGGTCAGCGTGTAAGTCACACATTCCCCTCCTCGCTACTGTACTGATGATGCAAAATGTCTGTGCAAATAAAGCCTCCCTCAGACTGGGTCTCTGAGACAGGAAAGGGCAGAGACCCCTGCTGACCCACACTGACCAAGTAGCATGAGCTAAAAGTTATCTTTAATTGTTTTAAGCTCAGAGTGTTGGGGGTTGGGGGCTGGGGGTTGAGTATTCCTGAAGGGATACCTAGCCTGTATTACATTGGAATTCTATTTAACCATTAACGGACAGAGCAAGGTCATTAACATCATGGCGTTGTTTGAAAGTGGACACTTCACATTAAAATCTAGATTTCTGGCGCCTGTTGGCAAAGACCCTGACACGTTTATACATGGTTGATCCCTTGAGCACATCAACAAGCAGGTATATATTCTCCAGCTCATGACAGCCCTCGTGACTCACTATGACCATACCTGAGCAGTCTTCCTCCCTGGGGGGGGGGGGTGTAGATATTTGACTTTCATCCACTATCCTAAACGGTCTAAGCATCATCCACGTACTGTGCTGACTGTGGTCCACTGGAATTGCATCTCATTTCCAGTTAGAAACTTCAGTGATACCTGTAGCAACACGAAAAAGTACAAATATCCTCAATACAGCACAAGAGTTAAGAAAATAGATTTTGGAATTCAGCTTCCTAGGTTCAAATACCGGCTCTACCATTTTCTATCTGTATCATCAGGGCAAATCACTTAGCCTCTTCAAATTCCAGTTTCCTTACAAACAGAGCGAGGATAATGACGATCCCAGCTTCAGAGTGTCTGATGAGCTAACACAGTCAAGGGCTTAGACAGTGCCTGACCCCGAATATGCATCCAGTATGTGTTGGATGATATTCTTTTTACTAGAAACAGAGTGATTTCTTCATGTATCCAGCCATCAAGGAATTCAATCAACCTGAAAGATACAGTGGAATTGTTCTGCAGATCTGATTCCAACCAGCACCTGTTTCTGGTAAAAATCAGGGCCCCAGAGCAGAAGCAAATGTCCTTGAGTTTTGTTGTCTCAGGCTAGATGCTGCGCTCAGACTCCTGGTAGGCTGTTCCTAGGAGCACGGGGAACACAGGCATGGAAGGGAGCCAACTGGAGACACACTTGCAAAAACTGTTTGTAGCCCCTGCCAAGTGAACATCAGGACTCAGTTCACTGATCCCAAGGCAATCAGAGAGGGCCACACAGCGTACTTTCTCCCATTCTGACAACTGTGGATGGCCACAGCCACACTGTCCAGGAAAGGGAATTGATGTGAACATTACCCTGCTGAAGGAAAGAGACTGACTTCAACTGAGAAGCTTGTGAGTCACTTCTGAAGAAGTGCATACAATATGCCTTCACCCTGCCCGTAACACATATTTCCATAACACACAGCGATGCACTCGATCGATGTGCATCCTCCAGTAAAGCCCAGCCCTGATGTCTTATAGGAGCCTCTCTGGCCATTGTCATAAGCGAGTCTAATTTTGTGTGAGGCCATGAAAACTCAGTGTTTTTCTTACGCTTGTGCTTATTGCGGGAGGTCTGAGAAGGCACTTCTGAAGGTTTATTCCTACCAGTCGTTGTCATTTTTATCGAGTCTTTATTTATTTTTTTATTTATTTATTTGTTAGTTCTACCAGTTTCTTGCTACCAACCCATCTCCCCCCACCCTCGTGCACACACGATCAGTCATGTAATCCCATGGACTTCGGCCCGCCAGACTCCTCTGTCCATGGATTTTTCCAGGCAAGAATACTGGAGTGGGTTGCCATTTCCTTCTCCATGTATCGAGTCTTTAAAGGTTCCATCACTGAGGTGTGGCTTCGACACGTGTACGAGGCTGAGTAGCAACATGCCCTTTCTCCCTAAGTGCAGTAGAAGTCATCCCCACTTCCCAACATGTCTGTCTTCCGGCCTCTGGAGCATGGATTGCTTGAGCTCACCACAGCGTCAGGATATTCTAGAAACCCTTCTGACTGCAGTCTCTTCAGGAGGTTGCAAGTGCTTCACACCTCAGGAATTTACAAAGCACTTTCTACAACCTCAGCTGGGAGAGGAGTCAACACTCGTGACAGTCACAGGCTTCCATGGCCTGGACTTGATTATGGGCTGTGCTTTCATAATCATCGTGTTTCCTATACCAACTAAGATGTCACTGAGAACTTTTTTCTCTATCATCATTGTATCTTTGATGTTCATTAGACATATTATGGGTTTTCCTATATAGCTTCCCTTACGGATGAGGGTCATAGGTTAGCAGTACTTACTAAAACTGACTTCCACGTAGCTGTGGTAGAACAGGAAAAAGAATGACCAACTGCTGTATTCTGAACATTATGTATGAAAATATTATTCGTTTTACTGTTTGCAGTCATCCAAGTCTAACGTTCTGAAATACGCATTCAGAAAAATCAAACAACCGCCTAGGTACTAGGCAGTCTCCCATCCAAGTACTAACCAGGCCCGACCCTGCTCAGTTTCCCAGATCAGAGGAGATAGGGCACGTTCAGGGTGGTACGGCCTTAGACCGAGGCGGCTGCCAGGCGCCCCAAGAGCCCCGCGTTGCGCCTCCCTTTCGTTCTGACCTGCCGGTCGGGCCTGGGGCCGCAGCTCTTGACCGGGCGCGCGCTGCACTTGAGCCTCACGACTGGACTCCGGCCGGCCAGGGCGGGCAGCTCGGGGGCCAGCAGAGGGCGCCCCGGCCCCGCACACCGCCAGCCCCGGCCAGCACCCGTCTGCCCCGCCCGGGCCTGGCGTGCCTGCGGGACCCGGGGTAGGGGGAGAAGGGATGGGTTGCGCGGCGAGGACATCTCGGTGCCCTGCCTCCCTGGGCCTCTTCAGGCTCGCGCCGCACCGAACCCCCAACCCCCGCCCCCCACCATCCCGTTCGCTGCTCAGGGTCACGTCGCTCCGGACGTGTGTGGCTTCCGCCCGGGGCCGCGGTCCCCGGAGCCTCCTGCGGGCTTCGGAGCAGCCCAGCCGGGGCCCCAGGCGCCCATCCTGCCCGGTGCCCAAACCCACCGGAGCGCGTCAGCCCCGCCCTTTCGCCCTACCGAGGCCCGCCTTGCCCCCACGCCGCGGGCCCAGCACAGGACCTTCCTGAGAGAGCAGACGAGCGACAGGCAGGCACCCGGACAGACACTCGCACGCACCCACGCCAAGTGAGACAGAGGCAGAAAGAGACGAGGGTTCAGAGAGAGACTCGAAGACAGCGTGTGGGCAAGGGGGGCCTCGGGCAGGATGCCGGGCAGGTGCAGAGGCCACCCGGCCCTGAGCAGCGAACGGGATGGGGGCGGGGGGAGGCCGCCCAGCAGGGGCGGGCGAGGAGAGGCCCAGGGCGGGAGCGCACCCGAGACCTCCGCGCCCCGCCCCCCTCCCCCCAACACCCCCCCCCCCCCCCCCGCAGGCACGCCGGGGCGCGCCGACAATAGCTTCTCCAGAGTTTGGCCACCTGAGTTTCTAACCTTGTGCGCAACTGAGTGATGACAGTGCATTGAACAGCTAGGTCATTTCCAAATAAATTAAGCTTAGTGTTTCACAGGACACCAGGACATGAATGGACAGACCAGCACGGATGCATGGACACCAACCTTGGGAACTAGACAACCGGTGGGAAATTGCTGTCTGACTCAGGGAACTCAAACTGCGGCTCTCTGATCGCCTAGAGAGGTGGGAATGGGCCAGACGTGGGAGGGAGATTCAAGAGCGAGGGGCCACACGTACCCCTACGGTACATTCAGATTGACATATGACCAATCAAACCAATATTGTAGAGCAAGAATCATTCCCCTGTAAATAAATAACTGTTAGAAAGAGAGAAAGAAACCCAAACAGATGGAATGAAATGAACAGAAACACATACTTTGCAATTCACACCGCAATTCAATTACAAACAAAAACAAAAACAAAGAAAAAACACTATAACCATTTTCGAAAAACAACAGACCTCTCCATGACCTTTGGTCGGGTGATGAGTTCTAACACACAACAAAAAAAGCCAGCTTTTCCAAATCGTGAATATAAGTTATTTCACACATCGACTTTTCCATTTAAGTGTCTAACAAAGAAGCTTAAAATCATTGACTCACTACATAAGCATGGAATTATTTTAAACGTAAATTATGTTCTAGAGGATTCAGGAAGCACTTGGCACATGTGTAAGTGTATCAGACCTAAAACTGTAACTTAGTGGAAGAGTCAGGATAGTCTAAAAATGAATCCCTAACTAAAAGGAATCCGTGCAAGTCCCTGAGCACTTTGCATTTCATGAGAATGACAATCGCTCTTTATCTGGTCATCCAGGAAGGCTGTGGGTTTAGGAGCGAGGATGGGCTTGTTTTAAAGGGTGTTGAGAGCCTTGCAGGATCTTGGGCAATCAAATAGCTTCCTGAGCACTGACATTTATTTCTTAATTTTTAAATTTACAATTCATCCAAATCTTGCAGTCCAAAACAAACAAACAAACAAAAAAAAAATGTGAAAACATCACAGAAAAATAATATCTGAAAATATCTGATTGCCTTGTGATTCGTAGGGGATAAGCCTAAACTGCCCTTGAAATTGAGGGACTAGTGAATATTGGCCCTCAGATCTCATCATAATCAACGATGAGCAACTTTTGAAGAATTGCCAGAAGTATTTGCAAGTTTGCTGACTTCTCCTGAAGTCAAGATTGCTAGCTGTGATGATTTAAAAATCACTAATTGATAAACACCAATACAATTAATTAACATCCACATAGCCAATGTCTATAGAGCCAGGCATAACAGAGTCTAAATTAATCAGATGGGATTCCTATTTTGCAGTGCAGTTGATGAGACAAGTTACACAAGATAGGAGATAATATAAATGAAAAGTGAAGCTATATGAGCAGTGCTTTGGGGAATAAATACTGATGTATAAATCGTCACTTCTGCGAAGGATTATTTCATGGATCCAGCCTATGATTTCTTCATCTGTTCATAGACGTCAGTGTTTAAGTAAGGGTCTTTACTCCAGATGGAGCAAAGTGTGAATTTTCCAGATGCGTCAAATTGAATCCTCCAAGAAACAAATCATTTTTTGAGTCAACTTCTCTTAGAGATCTCTGAAAATTGAATTCTACATTACAAACACTTCCAACATTTCTGCCTGGAAAAATCAGAGTAGATGGAGCTGTGGTAGCCATTAGGAATATTCATAAGTATTCAGCCCATGGAGGACTGCACTTCCCCACTCCCTTGGAAATGAAGTGTGATCACTGACCATCTTTGGCCGGCGAAATATGCATCAAAGTGTCTCTGTCACTTCTGTTCGACGCTTCAAGGGTCAGCGTGTAAGTCACACATTCCCCTCCTCGCTACTGTACTGATGATGCAAAATGTCTGTGCAAATAAAGCCTCCCTCAGACTGGGTCTCTGAGACAGGAAAGGGCAGAGACCCCTGCTGACCCACACTGACCAAGTAGCATGAGCTAAAAGTTATCTTTAATTGTTTTAAGCTCAGAGTGTTGGGGGTTGGGGGCTGGGGGTTGAGTATTCCTGAAGGGATACCTAGCCTGTATTACATTGGAATTCTATTTAACCATTAACGGACAGAGCAAGGTCATTAACATCATGGCGTTGTTTGAAAGTGGACACTTCACATTAAAATCTAGATTTCTGGCGCCTGTTGGCAAAGACCCTGACACGTTTATACATGGTTGATCCCTTGAGCACATCAACAAGCAGGTATATATTCTCCAGCTCATGACAGCCCTCGTGACTCACTATGACCATACCTGAGCAGTCTTCCTCCCTGGGGGGGGGGGGGTGTAGATATTTGACTTTCATCCACTATCCTAAACGGTCTAAGCATCATCCACGTACTGTGCTGACTGTGGTCCACTGGAATTGCATCTCATTTCCAGTTAGAAACTTCAGTGATACCTGTAGCAACACGAAAAAGTACAAATATCCTCAATACAGCACAACAGTTAAGAAAATAGATTTTGGAATTCAGCTTCCTAGGTTCAAATACCGGCTCTACCATTTTCTATCTGTATCATCAGGGCAAATCACTTAGCCTCTTCAAATTCCAGTTTCCTTACAAACAGAGCGAGGATAATGACGATCCCAGCTTCAGAGTGTCTGATGAGCTAACACAGTCAAGGGCTTAGACAGTGCCTGACCCCGAATATGCATCCAGTATGTGTTGGATGATATTCTTTTTACTAGAAACAGAGTGATTTCTTCATGTATCCAGCCATCAAGGAATTCAATCAACCTGAAAGATACAGTGGAATTGTTCTGCAGATCTGATTCCAACCAGCACCTGTTTCTGGTAAAAATCAGGGCCCCAGAGCAGAAGCAAATGTCCTTGAGTTTTGTTGTCTCAGGCTAGATGCTGCGCTCAGACTCCTGGTAGGCTGTTCCTAGGAGCACGGGGAACACAGGCATGGAAGGGAGCCAACTGGAGACACACTTGCAAAAACTGTTTGTAGCCCCTGCCAAGTGAACATCAGGACTCAGTTCACTGATCCCAAGGCAATCAGAGAGGGCCACACAGCGTACTTTCTCCCATTCTGACAACTGTGGATGGCCACAGCCACACTGTCCAGGAAAGGGAATTGATGTGAACATTACCCTGCTGAAGGAAAGAGACTGACTTCAACTGAGAAGCTTGTGAGTCACTTCTGAAGAAGTGCATACAATATGCCTTCACCCTGCCCGTAACACATATTTCCATAACACACAGCGATGCACTCGATCGATGTGCATCCTCCAGTAAAGCCCAGCCCTGATGTCTTATAGGAGCCTCTCTGGCCATTGTCATAAGCGAGTCTAATTTTGTGTGAGGCCATGAAAACTCAGTGTTTTTCTTACGCTTGTGCTTATTGCGGGAGGTCTGAGAAGGCACTTCTGAAGGTTTATTCCTACCAGTCGTTGTCATTTTTATCGAGTCTTTATTTATTTTTTTATTTATTTATTTGTTAGTTCTACCAGTTTCTTGCTACCAACCCATCTCCCCCCACCCTCGTGCACACACGATCAGTCATGTAATCCCATGGACTTCGGCCCGCCAGACTCCTCTGTCCATGGATTTTTCCAGGCAAGAATACTGGAGTGGGTTGCCATTTCCTTCTCCATGTATCGAGTCTTTAAAGGTTCCATCACTGAGGTGTGGCTTCGACACGTGTACGAGGCTGAGTAGCAACATGCCCTTTCTCCCTAAGTGCAGTAGAAGTCATCCCCACTTCCCAACATGTCTGTCTTCCGGCCTCTGGAGCATGGATTGCTTGAGCTCACCACAGCGTCAGGATATTCTAGAAACCCTTCTGACTGCAGTCTCTTCAGGAGGTTGCAAGTGCTTCACACCTCAGGAATTTACAAAGCACTTTCTACAACCTCAGCTGGGAGAGGAGTCAACACTCGTGACAGTCACAGGCTTCCATGGCCTGGACTTGATTATGGGCTGTGCTTTCATAATCATCGTGTTTCCTATACCAACTAAGATGTCACTGAGAACTTTTTTCTCTATCATCATTGTATCTTTGATGTTCATTAGACATATTATGGGTTTTCCTATATAGCTTCCCTTACGGATGAGGGTCATAGGTTAGCAGTACTTACTAAAACTGACTTCCACGTAGCTGTGGTAGAACAGGAAAAAGAATGACCAACTGCTGTATTCTGAACATTATGTATGAAAATATTATTCGTTTTACTGTTTGCAGTCATCCAAGTCTAACGTTCTGAAATACGCATTCAGAAAAATCAAACAACCGCCTAGGTACTAGGCAGTCTCCCATCCAAGTACTAACCAGGCCCGACCCTGCTCAGTTTCCCAGATCAGAGGAGATAGGGCACGTTCAGGGTGGTACGGCCTTAGACCGAGGCGGCTGCCAGGCGCCCCAAGAGCCCCGCGTTGCGCCTCCCTTTCGTTCTGACCTGCCGGTCGGGCCTGGGGCCGCAGCTCTTGACCGGGCGCGCGCTGCACTTGAGCCTCACGACTGGACTCCGGCCGGCCAGGGCGGGCAGCTCGGGGGCCAGCAGAGGGCGCCCCGGCCCCGCACACCGCCAGCCCCGGCCAGCACCCGTCTGCCCCGCCCGGGCCTGGCGTGCCTGCGGGACCCGGGGTAGGGGGAGAAGGGATGGGTTGCGCGGCGAGGACATCTCGGTGCCCTGCCTCCCTGGGCCTCTTCAGGCTCGCGCCGCGCCGCACCGAACCCCCAACCCCCGCCCCCCACCATCCCGTTCGCTGCTCAGGGTCACGTCGCTCCGGACGTGTGTGGCTTCCGCCCGGGGCCGCGGTCCCCGGAGCCTCCTGCGGGCTTCGGAGCAGCCCAGCCGGGGCCCCAGGCGCCCATCCTGCCCGGTGCCCAAACCCACCGGAGCGCGTCAGCCCCGCCCTTTCGCCCTACCGAGGCCCGCCTTGCCCCCACGCCGCGGGCCCAGCACAGGACCTTCCTGAGAGAGCAGACGAGCGACAGGCAGGCACCCGGACAGACACTCGCACGCACCCACGCCAAGTGAGACAGAGGCAGAAAGAGACGAGGGTTCAGAGAGAGACTCGAAGACAGCGTGTGGGCAAGGGGGGCCTCGGGCAGGATGCCGGGCAGGTGCAGAGGCCACCCGGCCCTGAGCAGCGAACGGGATGGGGGCGGGGGTAGGCCGCCCAGCAGGGGCGGGCGAGGAGAGGCCCAGGGCGGGAGCGCACCCGAGACCTCCGCGCCCCGCCCCCCTCCCCCCAACACCCCCCCCCCCCCCGCAGGCACGCCGGGGCGCGCCGACAATAGCTTCTCCAGAGTTTGGCCACCTGAGTTTCTAACCTTGTGCGCAACTGAGTGATGACAGTGCATTGAACAGCTAGGTCATTTCCAAATAAATTAAGCTTAGTGTTTCACAGGACACCAGGACATGAATGGACAGACCAGCACGGATGCATGGACACCAACCTTGGGAACTAGACAACCGGTGGGAAATTGCTGTCTGACTCAGGGAACTCAAACTGCGGCTCTCTGATCGCCTAGAGAGGTGGGAATGGGCCAGACGTGGGAGGGAGATTCAAGAGCGAGGGGCCACACGTACCCCTACGGTACATTCAGATTGACATATGACCAATCAAACCAATATTGTAGAGCAAGAATCATTCCCCTGTAAATAAATAACTGTTAGAAAGAGAGAAAGAAACCCAAACAGATGGAATGAAATGAACAGAAACACATACTTTGCAATTCACACCGCAATTCAATTACAAACAAAAACAAAAACAAAGAAAAAACACTATAACCATTTTCGAAAAACAACAGACCTCTCCATGACCTTTGGTCGGGTGATGAGTTCTAACACACAACAAAAAAAGCCAGCTTTTCCAAATCGTGAATATAAGTTATTTCACACATCGACTTTTCCATTTAAGTGTCTAACAAAGAAGCTTAAAATCATTGACTCACTACATAAGCATGGAATTATTTTAAACGTAAATTATGTTCTAGAGGATTCAGGAAGCACTTGGCACATGTGTAAGTGTATCAGACCTAAAACTGTAACTTAGTGGAAGAGTCAGGATAGTCTAAAAATGAATCCCTAACTAAAAGGAATCCGTGCAAGTCCCTGAGCACTTTGCATTTCATGAGAATGACAATCGCTCTTTATCTGGTCATCCAGGAAGGCTGTGGGTTTAGGAGCGAGGATGGGCTTGTTTTAAAGGGTGTTGAGAGCCTTGCAGGATCTTGGGCAATCAAATAGCTTCCTGAGCACTGACATTTATTTCTTAATTTTTAAATTTACAATTCATCCAAATCTTGCAGTCCAAAACAAACAAACAAACAAAAAAAAAATGTGAAAACATCACAGAAAAATAATATCTGAAAATATCTGATTGCCTTGTGATTCGTAGGGGATAAGCCTAAACTGCCCTTGAAATTGAGGGACTAGTGAATATTGGCCCTCAGATCTCATCATAATCAACGATGAGCAACTTTTGAAGAATTGCCAGAAGTATTTGCAAGTTTGCTGACTTCTCCTGAAGTCAAGATTGCTAGCTGTGATGATTTAAAAATCACTAATTGATAAACACCAATACAATTAATTAACATCCACATAGCCAATGTCTATAGAGCCAGGCATAACAGAGTCTAAATTAATCAGATGGGATTCCTATTTTGCAGTGCAGTTGATGAGACAAGTTACACAAGATAGGAGATAATATAAATGAAAAGTGAAGCTATATGAGCAGTGCTTTGGGGAATAAATACTGATGTATAAATCGTCACTTCTGCGAAGGATTATTTCATGGATCCAGCCTATGATTTCTTCATCTGTTCATAGACGTCAGTGTTTAAGTAAGGGTCTTTACTCCAGATGGAGCAAAGTGTGAATTTTCCAGATGCGTCAAATTGAATCCTCCAAGAAACAAATCATTTTTTGAGTCAACTTCTCTTAGAGATCTCTGAAAATTGAATTCTACATTACAAACACTTCCAACATTTCTGCCTGGAAAAATCAGAGTAGATGGAGCTGTGGTAGCCATTAGGAATATTCATAAGTATTCAGCCCATGGAGGACTGCACTTCCCCACTCCCTTGGAAATGAAGTGTGATCACTGACCATCTTTGGCCGGCGAAATATGCATCAAAGTGTCTCTGTCACTTCTGTTCGACGCTTCAAGGGTCAGCGTGTAAGTCACACATTCCCCTCCTCGCTACTGTACTGATGATGCAAAATGTCTGTGCAAATAAAGCCTCCCTCAGACTGGGTCTCTGAGACAGGAAAGGGCAGAGACCCCTGCTGACCCACACTGACCAAGTAGCATGAGCTAAAAGTTATCTTTAATTGTTTTAAGCTCAGAGTGTTGGGGGTTGGGGGCTGGGGGTTGAGTATTCCTGAAGGGATACCTAGCCTGTATTACATTGGAATTCTATTTAACCATTAACGGACAGAGCAAGGTCATTAACATCATGGCGTTGTTTGAAAGTGGACACTTCACATTAAAATCTAGATTTCTGGCGCCTGTTGGCAAAGACCCTGACACGTTTATACATGGTTGATCCCTTGAGCACATCAACAAGCAGGTATATATTCTCCAGCTCATGACAGCCCTCGTGACTCACTATGACCATACCTGAGCAGTCTTCCTCCCTGAGGGGGGGGGGTGTAGATATTTGACTTTCATCCACTATCCTAAACGGTCTAAGCATCATCCACGTACTGTGCTGACTGTGGTCCACTGGAATTGCATCTCATTTCCAGTTAGAAACTTCAGTGATACCTGTAGCAACACGAAAAAGTACAAATATCCTCAATACAGCACAACAGTTAAGAAAATAGATTTTGGAATTCAGCTTCCTAGGTTCAAATACCGGCTCTACCATTTTCTATCTGTATCATCAGGGCAAATCACTTAGCCTCTTCAAATTCCAGTTTCCTTACAAACAGAGCGAGGATAATGACGATCCCAGCTTCAGAGTGTCTGATGAGCTAACACAGTCAAGGGCTTAGACAGTGCCTGACCCCGAATATGCATCCAGTATGTGTTGGATGATATTCTTTTTACTAGAAACAGAGTGATTTCTTCATGTATCCAGCCATCAAGGAATTCAATCAACCTGAAAGATACAGTGGAATTGTTCTGCAGATCTGATTCCAACCAGGACCTGTTTCTGGTAAAAATCAGGGCCCCAGAGCAGAAGCAAATGTCCTTGAGTTTTGTTGTCTCAGGCTAGATGCTGCGCTCAGACTCCTGGTAGGCTGTTCCTAGGAGCACGGGGAACACAGGCATGGAAGGGAGCCAACTGGAGACACACTTGCAAAAACTGTTTGTAGCCCCTGCCAAGTGAACATCAGGACTCAGTTCACTGATCCCAAGGCAATCAGAGAGGGCCACACAGCGTACTTTCTCCCATTCTGACAACTGTGGATGGCCACAGCCACACTGTCCAGGAAAGGGAATTGATGTGAACATTACCCTGCTGAAGGAAAGAGACTGACTTCAACTGAGAAGCTTGTGAGTCACTTCTGAAGAAGTGCATACAATATGCCTTCACCCTGCCCGTAACACATATTTCCATAACACACAGCGATGCACTCGATCGATGTGCATCCTCCAGTAAAGCCCAGCCCTGATGTCTTATAGGAGCCTCTCTGGCCATTGTCATAAGCGAGTCTAATTTTGTGTGAGGCCATGAAAACTCAGTGTTTTTCTTACGCTTGTGCTTATTGCGGGAGGTCTGAGAAGGCACTTCTGAAGGTTTATTCCTACCAGTCGTTGTCATTTTTATCGAGTCTTTATTTATTTTTTTATTTATTTATTTGTTAGTTCTACCAGTTTCTTGCTACCAACCCATCTCCCCCCACCCTCGTGCACACACGATCAGTCATGTAATCCCATGGACTTCGGCCCGCCAGACTCCTCTGTCCATGGATTTTTCCAGGCAAGAATACTGGAGTGGGTTGCCATTTCCTTCTCCATGTATCGAGCCTTTAAAGGTTCCATCACTGAGGTGTGGCTTCGACACGTGTACGAGGCTGAGTAGCAACATGCCCTTTCTCCCTAAGTGCAGTAGAAGTCATCCCCACTTCCCAACATGTCTGTCTTCCGGCCTCTGGAGCATGGATTGCTTGAGCTCACCACAGCGTCAGGATATTCTAGAAACCCTTCTGACTGCAGTCTCTTCAGGAGGTTGCAAGTGCTTCACACCTCAGGAATTTACAAAGCACTTTCTACAACCTCAGCTGGGAGAGGAGTCAACACTCGTGACAGTCACAGGCTTCCATGGCCTGGACTTGATTATGGGCTGTGCTTTCATAATCATCGTGTTTCCTATACCAACTAAGATGTCACTGAGAACTTTTTTCTCTATCATCATTGTATCTTTGATGTTCATTAGACATATTATGGGTTTTCCTATATAGCTTCCCTTACGGATGAGGGTCATAGGTTAGCAGTACTTACTAAAACTGACTTCCACGTAGCTGTGGTAGAACAGGAAAAAGAATGACCAACTGCTGTATTCTGAACATTATGTATGAAAATATTATTCGTTTTACTGTTTGCAGTCATCCAAGTCTAACGTTCTGAAATACGCATTCAGAAAAATCAAACAACCGCCTAGGTACTAGGCAGTCTCCCATCCAAGTACTAACCAGGCCCGACCCTGCTCAGTTTCCCAGATCAGAGGAGATAGGGCACGTTCAGGGTGGTACGGCCTTAGACCGAGGCGGCTGCCAGGCGCCCCAAGAGCCCCGCGTTGCGCCTCCCTTTCGTTCTGACCTGCCGGTCGGGCCTGGGGCCGCAGCTCTTGACCGGGCGCGCGCTGCACTTGAGCCTCACGACTGGACTCCGGCCGGCCAGGGCGGGCAGCTCGGGGGCCAGCAGAGGGCGCCCCGGCCCCGCACACCGCCAGCCCCGGCCAGCACCCGTCTGCCCCGCCCGGGCCTGGCGTGCCTGCGGGACCCGGGGTAGGGGGAGAAGGGATGGGTTGCGCGGCGAGGACATCTCGGTGCCCTGCCTCCCTGGGCCTCTTCAGGCTCGCGCCGCACCGAACCCCCAACCCCCGCCCCCCACCATCCCGTTCGCTGCTCAGGGTCACGTGGCTCTGAACGTGTGTGGCTTCGGCCCGGGGCCGCGGTCCCCGGAGCCTCCTGCGAGCTTCGGAGCAGCCCAGCCGGGGCCCCAGGCGCCCATCCTGCCCGGTGCCCAAACCCACCAGAGCGCGTCAGCCCCGCCCTTTCGCCCTACCGAGGCCCACCTTGCCCCCACGCCGCGGGCCCAGCACAGGACCTTCCTGAGAGAGCAGACGAGCGACAGGCAGGCACCCGGACAGACACTCGCACGCACCCACGCCAAGTGAGACAGAGGCAGAAAGAGACGAGGGTTCAGAGAGAGACTCGAAGACAGCGTGTGGGCAAGGGGGGCCTCGGGCAGGATGCCGGGCAGGTGCAGAGGCCACCCGGCCCTGAGCAGCGAACGGGATGGGGGCGGGGGGAGGCCGCCCAGCAGGGGCGGGCCTGGAGAGGCCCAGGGCGGGAGCGCACCCGAGACCTCCGCGCCCCGCCCCCCTCCCCCCAACACCCCCCCCCCCCCGCGCAGGCACGCCGGGGCGCGCCGACAATAGCTTCTCCAGAGTTTGGCCACCTGAGTTTCTAACCTTGTGCGCAACTGAGTGATGACAGTGCATTGAACAGCTAGGTCATTTCCAAATAAATTAAGCTTAGTGTTTCACAGGACACCAGGACATGAATGGACAGACCAGCACGGATGCATGGACACCAACCTTGGGAACTAGACAACCGGTGGGAAATTGCTGTCTGACTCAGGGAACTCAAACTGCGGCTCTCTGATCGCCTAGAGAGGTGGGAATGGGCCAGACGTGGGAGGGAGATTCAAGAGCGAGGGGCCACACGTACCCCTACGGTACATTCAGATTGACATATGACCAATCAAACCAATATTGTAGAGCAAGAATCATTCCCCTGTAAATAAATAACTGTTAGAAAGAGAGAAAGAAACCCAAACAGATGGAATGAAATGAACAGAAACACATACTTTGCAATTCACACCGCAATTCAATTACAAACAAAAACAAAAACAAAGAAAAAACACTATAACCATTTTCGAAAAACAACAGACCTCTCCATGACCTTTGGTCGGGTGATGAGTTCTAACACACAACAAAAAAAGCCAGCTTTTCCAAATCGTGAATATAAGTTATTTCACACATCGACTTTTCCATTTAAGTGTCTAACAAAGAAGCTTAAAATCATTGACTCACTACATAAGCATGGAATTATTTTAAACGTAAATTATGTTCTAGAGGATTCAGGAAGCACTTGGCACATGTGTAAGTGTATCAGACCTAAAACTGTAACTTAGTGGAAGAGTCAGGATAGTCTAAAAATGAATCCCTAACTAAAAGGAATCCGTGCAAGTCCCTGAGCACTTTGCATTTCATGAGAATGACAATCGCTCTTTATCTCGTCATCCAGGAAGGCTGTGGGTTTAGGAGCGAGGATGGGCTTGTTTTAAAGGGTGTTGAGAGCCTTGCAGGATCTTGGGCAATCAAATAGCTTCCTGAGCACTGACATTTATTTCTTAATTTTTAAATTTACAATTCATCCAAATCTTGCAGTCCAAAACAAACAAACAAACAAACAAAAATGTGAAAACATCACAGAAAAATAATATCTGAAAATATCTGATTGCCTTGTGATTCGTAGGGGATAAGCCTAAACTGCCCTTGAAATTGAGGGACTAGTGAATATTGGCCCTCAGATCTCATCATAATCAACGATGAGCAACTTTTGAAGAATTGCCAGAAGTATTTTCAAGTTCGCTGACTTCTCCTGAAGTCAAGATTGCTAGCTGTGATGATCTAAAAATCACTAATTGATAAACATCAATACAATTAGTTAACATCCACATAGCCAATGTCTATAGAGCCAGGCATAACAGAGTCTAAATTAATCAGATGGGATTCCTATTTTGCAGTGCAGTTGATGAGACAAGTTACACAAGATAGGAGATAATATAAATGAAAAGTGAAGCTATATGAGCAGTGCTTTGGGGAATAAATACTGATGTATAAATCGTCACTTCTGCGAAGGATTATTTCATAGATCCAGCCTATGATTTCTTCATCTGTTCATAGACGTCAGTGTTTAAGTAAGGGTCTTTACTCCAGATGGAGCAAAGTGTGAATTTTCCAGATCCGTCAAATTGAATCCTTCAAGAAACAAATCATTTTTTGAGTCAACTTCTCTTAGAGATCTCTGAAAATTGAATTCTACATTACAAACACTTCCAACATTTCTGCCTGGAAAAATCAGAGTAGATGGAGCTGTGGTAGCCATTAGGAATATTCATAAGTATTCAGCCCATGGAGGACTGCACTTCCCCACTCCCTTGGAAATGAAGTGTGATCACTGACCATCTTTGGCCGGCGAAATATGCATCAAAGTGTCTCTGTCACTTCTGTTCGACGCTTCAAGGGTCAGCGTGTAAGTCACACATTCCCCTCCTCGCTACTGTACTGATGATGCAAAATGTCTGTGCAAATAAAGCCTCCCTCAGACTGGGTCTCTGAGACAGGAAAGGGCAGAGACCCCTGCTGACCCACACTGACCAAGTAGCATGAGCTAAAAGTTATCTTTAATTGTTTTAAGCTCAGAGTGTTGGGGGTTGGGGGCTGGGGGTTGAGTATTCCTGAAGGGATACCTAGCCTGTATTACATTGGAATTCTATTTAACCATTAACGGACAGAGCAAGGTCATTAACATCATGGCGTTGTTTGAAAGTGGACACTTCACATTAAAATCTAGATTTCTGGCGCCTGTTGGCAAAGACCCTGACACGTTTATACATGGTTGATCCCTTGAGCACATCAACAAGCAGGTATATATTCTCCAGCTCATGACAGCCCTCGTGACTCACTATGACCATACCTGAGCAGTCTTCCTCCCTGAGGGGGGGGGGTGTAGATATTTGACTTTCATCCACTATCCTAAACGGTCTAAGCATCATCCACGTACTGTGCTGACTGTGGTCCACTGGAATTGCATCTCATTTCCAGTTAGAAACTTCAGTGATACCTGTAGCAACACGAAAAAGTACAAATATCCTCAATACAGCACAACAGTTAAGAAAATAGATTTTGGAATTCAGCTTCCTAGGTTCAAATACCGGCTCTACCATTTTCTATCTGTATCATCAGGGCAAATCACTTAGCCTCTTCAAATTCCAGTTTCCTTACAAACAGAGCGAGGATAATGACGATCCCAGCTTCAGAGTGTCTGATGAGCTAACACAGTCAAGGGCTTAGACAGTGCCTGACCCCGAATATGCATCCAGTATGTGTTGGATGATATTCTTTTTACTAGAAACAGAGTGATTTCTTCATGTATCCAGCCATCAAGGAATTCAATCAACCTGAAAGATACAGTGGAATTGTTCTGCAGATCTGATTCCAACCAGCACCTGTTTCTGGTAAAAATCAGGGCCCCAGAGCAGAAGCAAATGTCCTTGAGTTTTGTTGTCTCAGGCTAGATGCTGCGCTCAGACTCCTGGTAGGCTGTTCCTAGGAGCACGGGGAACACAGGCATGGAAGGGAGCCAACTGGAGACACACTTGCAAAAACTGTTTGTAGCCCCTGCCAAGTGAACATCAGGACTCAGTTCACTGATCCCAAGGCAATCAGAGAGGGCCACACAGCGTACTTTCTCCCATTCTGACAACTGTGGATGGCCACAGCCACACTGTCCAGGAAAGGGAATTGATGTGAACATTACCCTGCTGAAGGAAAGAGACTGACTTCAACTGAGAAGCTTGTGAGTCACTTCTGAAGAAGTGCATACAATATGCCTTCACCCTGCCCGTAACACATATTTCCATAACACACAGCGATGCACTCGATCGATGTGCATCCTCCAGTAAAGCCCAGCCCTGATGTCTTATAGGAGCCTCTCTGGCCATTGTCATAAGCGAGTCTAATTTTGTGTGAGGCCATGAAAACTCAGTGTTTTTCTTACGCTTGTGCTTATTGCGGGAGGTCTGAGAAGGCACTTCTGAAGGTTTATTCCTACCAGTCGTTGTCATTTTTATCGAGTCTTTATTTATTTTTTTATTTATTTATTTGTTAGTTCTACCAGTTTCTTGCTACCAACCCATCTCCCCCCACCCTCGTGCACACACGATCAGTCATGTAATCCCATGGACTTCGGCCCGCCAGACTCCTCTGTCCATGGATTTTTCCAGGCAAGAATACTGGAGTGGGTTGCCATTTCCTTCTCCATGTATCGAGTCTTTAAAGGTTCCATCACTGAGGTGTGGCTTCGACACGTGTACGAGGCTGAGTAGCAACATGCCCTTTCTCCCTAAGTGCAGTAGAAGTCATCCCCACTTCCCAACATGTCTGTCTTCCGGCCTCTGGAGCATGGATTGCTTGAGCTCACCACAGCGTCAGGATATTCTAGAAACCCTTCTGACTGCAGTCTCTTCAGGAGGTTGCAAGTGCTTCACACCTCAGGAATTTACAAAGCACTTTCTACAACCTCAGCTGGGAGAGGAGTCAACACTCGTGACAGTCACAGGCTTCCATGGCCTGGACTTGATTATGGGCTGTGCTTTCATAATCATCGTGTTTCCTATACCAACTAAGATGTCACTGAGAACTTTTTTCTCTATCATCATTGTATCTTTGATGTTCATTAGACATATTATGGGTTTTCCTATATAGCTTCCCTTACGGATGAGGGTCATAGGTTAGCAGTACTTACTAAAACTGACTTCCAGGTAGCTGTGGTAGAACAGGAAAAAGAATGACCAACTGCTGTATTCTGAACATTATGTATGAAAATATTATTCGTTTTACTGTTTGCAGTCATCCAAGTCTAACGTTCTGAAATACGCATTCAGAAAAATCAAACAACCGCCTAGGTACTAGGCAGTCTCCCATCCAAGTACTAACCAGGCCCGACCCTGCTCAGTTTCCCAGATCAGAGGAGATAGGGCACGTTCAGGGTGGTACGGCCTTAGACCGAGGCGGCTGCCAGGCGCCCCAAGAGCCCCGCGTTGCGCCTCCCTTTCGTTCTGACCTGCCGGTCGGGCCTGGGGCCGCAGCTCTTGACCGGGCGCGCGCTGCACTTGAGCCTCACGACTGGACTCCGGCCGGCCAGGGCGGGCAGCTCGGGGGCCAGCAGAGGGCGCCCCGGCCCCGCACACCGCCAGCCCCGGCCAGCACCCGTCTGCCCCGCCCGGGCCTGGCGTGCCTGCGGGACCCGGGGTAGGGGGAGAAGGGATGGGTTGCGCGGCGAGGACATCTCGGTGCCCTGCCTCCCTGGGCCTCTTCAGGCTCGCGCCGCACCGAACCCCCAACCCCCGCCCCCCACCATCCCGTTCGCTGCTCAGGGTCACGTGGCTCTGGACTTGTGTGGCTTCGGCCCGGGGCCGCGGTCCCCGGAGCCTCCTGCGAGCTTCGGAGCAGCCCAGCCGGGGCCCCAGGCGCCCATCCTGCCCGGTGCCCAAACCCACCGGAGCGCGTCAGCCCCGCCCTTTCGCCCTACCGAGGCCCGCCTTGCCCCCACGCCGCGGGCCCAGCACAGGACCTTCCTGAGAGAGCAGACGAGCGACAGGCAGGCACCCGGACAGACACTCGCACGCACCCACGCCAAGTGAGACAGAGGCAGAAAGAGACGAGGGTTCAGAGAGAGACTCGAAGACAGCGTGTGGGCAAGGGGGGCCTCGGGCAGGATGCCGGGCAGGTGCAGAGGCCACCCGGCCCTGAGCAGCGAACGGGATGGGGGCGGGGGGAGGCCGCCCAGCAGGGGCGGGCCTGGAGAGGCCCAGGGCGGGAGCGCACCCGAGACCTCCGCGCCCCGCCCCCCTCCCCCCAACACCCCCCCTCCCCCCGCGCAGGCACGCCGGGGCGCGCCGACAATAGCTTCTCCAGAGTTTGGCCACCTGAGTTTCTAACCTTGTGCGCAACTGAGTGATGACAGTGCATTGAACAGCTAGGTCATTTCCAAATAAATTAAGCTTAGTGTTTCACAGGACACCAGGACATGAATGGACAGACCAGCACGGATGCATGGACACCAACCTTGGGAACTAGACAACCGGTGGGAAATTGCTGTCTGACTCAGGGAACTCAAACTGCGGCTCTCTGATCGCCTAGAGAGGTGGGAATGGGCCAGACGTGGGAGGGAGATTCAAGAGCGAGGGGCCACACGTACCCCTACGGTACATTCAGATTGACATATGACCAATCAAACCAATATTGTAGAGCAAGAATCATTCCCCTGTAAATAAATAACTGTTAGAAAGAGAGAAAGAAACCCAAACAGATGGAATGAAATGAACAGAAACACATACTTTGCAATTCACACCGCAATTCAATTACAAACAAAAACAAAAACAAAGAAAAAACACTATAACCATTTTCGAAAAACAACAGACCTCTCCATGACCTTTGGTCGGGTGATGAGTTCTAACACACAACAAAAAAAGCCAGCTTTTCCAAATCGTGAATATAAGTTATTTCACACATCGACTTTTCCATTTAAGTGTCTAACAAAGAAGCTTAAAATCATTGACTCACTACATAAGCATGGAATTATTTTAAACGTAAATTATGTTCTAGAGGATTCAGGAAGCACTTGGCACATGTGTAAGTGTATCAGACCTAAAACTGTAACTTAGTGGAAGAGTCAGGATAGTCTAAAAATGAATCCCTAACTAAAAGGAATCCGTGCAAGTCCCTGAGCACTTTGCATTTCATGAGAATGACAATCGCTCTTTATCTGGTCATCCAGGAAGGCTGTGGGTTTAGGAGCGAGGATGGGCTTGTTTTAAAGGGTGTTGAGAGCCTTGCAGGATCTTGGGCAATCAAATAGCTTCCTGAGCACTGACATTTATTTCTTAATTTTTAAATTTACAATTCATCCAAATCTTGCAGTCCAAAACAAACAAACAAACAAACAAAAATGTGAAAACATCACAGAAAAATAATATCTGAAAATATCTGATTGCCTTGTGATTCGTAGGGGATAAGCCTAAACTGCCCTTGAAATTGAGGGACTAGTGAATATTGGCCCTCAGATCTCATCATAATCAACGATGAGCAACTTTTGAAGAATTGCCAGAAGTATTTTCAAGTTTGCTGACTTCTCCTGAAGTCAAGATTGCTAGCTGTGATGATCTAAAAATCACTAATTGATAAACATCAATACAATTAGTTAACATCCACATAGCCAATGTCTATAGAGCCAGGCATAACAGAGTCTAAATTAATCAGATGGGATTCCTATTTTGCAGTGCAGTTGATGAGACAAGTTACACAAGATAGGAGATAATATAAATGAAAAGTGAAGCTATATGAGCAGTGCTTTGGGGAATAAATACTGATGTATAAATCGTCACTTCTGCGAAGGATTATTTCATAGATCCAGCCTATGATTTCTTCATCTGTTCATAGACGTCAGTGTTTAAGTAAGGGTCTTTACTCCAGATGGAGCAAAGTGTGAATTTTCCAGATCCGTCAAATTGAATCCTTCAAGAAACAAATCATTTTTTGAGTCAACTTCTCTTAGAGATCTCTGAAAATTGAATTCTACATTACAAACACTTCCAACATTTCTGCCTGGAAAAATCAGAGTAGATGGAGCTGTGGTAGCCATTAGGAATATTCATAAGTATTCAGCCCATGGAGGACTGCACTTCCCCACTCCCTTGGAAATGAAGTGTGATCACTGACCATCTTTGGCCGGCGAAATATGCATCAAAGTGTCTCTGTCACTTCTGTTCGACGCTTCAAGGGTCAGCGTGTAAGTCACACATTCCCCTCCTCGCTACTGTACTGATGATGCAAAATGTCTGTGCAAATAAAGCCTCCCTCAGACTGGGTCTCTGAGACAGGAAAGGGCAGAGACCCCTGCTGACCCACACTGACCAAGTAGCATGAGCTAAAAGTTATCTTTAATTGTTTTAAGCTCAGAGTGTTGGGGGTTGGGGGCTGGGGGTTGAGTATTCCTGAAGGGATACCTAGCCTGTATTACATTGGAATTCTATTTAACCATTAACGGACAGAGCAAGGTCATTAACATCATGGCGTTGTTTGAAAGTGGACACTTCACATTAAAATCTAGATTTCTGGCGCCTGTTGGCAAAGACCCTGACACGTTTATACATGGTTGATCCCTTGAGCACATCAACAAGCAGGTATATATTCTCCAGCTCATGACAGCCCTCGTGACTCACTATGACCATACCTGAGCAGTCTTCCTCCCTGGGGGGGGGGGGTGTAGATATTTGACTTTCATCCACTATCCTAAACGGTCTAAGCATCATCCACGTACTGTGCTGACTGTGGTCCACTGGAATTGCATCTCATTTCCAGTTAGAAACTTCAGTGATACCTGTAGCAACACGAAAAAGTACAAATATCCTCAATACAGCACAACAGTTAAGAAAATAGATTTTGGAATTCAGCTTCCTAGGTTCAAATACCGGCTCTACCATTTTCTATCTGTATCATCAGGGCAAATCACTTAGCCTCTTCAAATTCCAGTTTCCTTACAAACAGAGCGAGGATAATGACGATCCCAGCTTCAGAGTGTCTGATGAGCTAACACAGTCAAGGGCTTAGACAGTGCCTGACCCCGAATATGCATCCAGTATGTGTTGGATGATATTCTTTTTACTAGAAACAGAGTGATTTCTTCATGTATCCAGCCATCAAGGAATTCAATCAACCTGAAAGATACAGTGGAATTGTTCTGCAGATCTGATTCCAACCAGGACCTGTTTCTGGTAAAAATCAGGGCCCCAGAGCAGAAGCAAATGTCCTTGAGTTTTGTTGTCTCAGGCTAGATGCTGCGCTCAGACTCCTGGTAGGCTGTTCCTAGGAGCACGGGGAACACAGGCATGGAAGGGAGCCAACTGGAGACACACTTGCAAAAACTGTTTGTAGCCCCTGCCAAGTGAACATCAGGACTCAGTTCACTGATCCCAAGGCAATCAGAGAGGGCCACACAGCGTACTTTCTCCCATTCTGACAACTGTGGATGGCCACAGCCACACTGTCCAGGAAAGGGAATTGATGTGAACATTACCCTGCTGAAGGAAAGAGACTGACTTCAACTGAGAAGCTTGTGAGTCACTTCTGAAGAAGTGCATACAATATGCCTTCACCCTGCCCGTAACACATATTTCCATAACACACAGCGATGCACTCGATCGATGTGCATCCTCCAGTAAAGCCCAGCCCTGATGTCTTATAGGAGCCTCTCTGGCCATTGTCATAAGCGAGTCTAATTTTGTGTGAGGCCATGAAAACTCAGTGTTTTTCTTACGCTTGTGCTTATTGCGGGAGGTCTGAGAAGGCACTTCTGAAGGTTTATTCCTACCAGTCGTTGTCATTTTTATCGAGTCTTTATTTATTTTTTTATTTATTTATTTGTTAGTTCTACCAGTTTCTTGCTACCAACCCATCTCCCCCCACCCTCGTGCACACACGATCAGTCATGTAATCCCATGGACTTCGGCCCGCCAGACTCCTCTGTCCATGGATTTTTCCAGGCAAGAATACTGGAGTGGGTTGCCATTTCCTTCTCCATGTATCGAGTCTTTAAAGGTTCCATCACTGAGGTGTGGCTTCGACACGTGTACGAGGCTGAGTAGCAACATGCCCTTTCTCCCTAAGTGCAGTAGAAGTCATCCCCACTTCCCAACATGTCTGTCTTCCGGCCTCTGGAGCATGGATTGCTTGAGCTCACCACAGCGTCAGGATATTCTAGAAACCCTTCTGACTGCAGTCTCTTCAGGAGGTTGCAAGTGCTTCACACCTCAGGAATTTACAAAGCACTTTCTACAACCTCAGCTGGGAGAGGAGTCAACACTCGTGACAGTCACAGGCTTCCATGGCCTGGACTTGATTATGGGCTGTGCTTTCATAATCATCGTGTTTCCTATACCAACTAAGATGTCACTGAGAACTTTTTTCTCTATCATCATTGTATCTTTGATGTTCATTAGACATATTATGGGTTTTCCTATATAGCTTCCCTTACGGATGAGGGTCATAGGTTAGCAGTACTTACTAAAACTGACTTCCACGTAGCTGTGGTAGAACAGGAAAAAGAATGACCAACTGCTGTATTCTGAACATTATGTATGAAAATATTATTCGTTTTACTGTTTGCAGTCATCCAAGTCTAACGTTCTGAAATACGCATTCAGAAAAATCAAACAACCGCCTAGGTACTAGGCAGTCTCCCATCCAAGTACTAACCAGGCCCGACCCTGCTCAGTTTCCCAGATCAGAGGAGATAGGGCACGTTCAGGGTGGTACGGCCTTAGACCGAGGCGGCTGCCAGGCGCCCCAAGAGCCCCGCGTTGCGCCTCCCTTTCGTTCTGACCTGCCGGTCGGGCCTGGGGCCTCAGCTCTTGACCGGGCGCGCGCTGCACTTGAGCCTCACGACTGGACTCCGGCCGGCCAGGGCGGGCAGCTCGGGGGCCAGCAGAGGGCGCCCCGGCCCCGCACACCGCCAGCCCCGGCCAGCACCCGTCTGCCCCGCCCGGGCCTGGCGTGCCTGCGGGACCCGGGGTAGGGGGAGAAGGGATGGGTTGCGCGGCGAGGACATCTCGGTGCCCTGCCTCCCTGGGCCTCTTCAGGCTCGCGCCGCACCGAACCCCCAACCCCCGCCCCCCACCATCCCGTTCGCTGCTCAGGGTCACGTGGCTCTGGACGTGTGTGGCTTCGGCCCGGGGCCGCGGTCCCCGGAGCCTCCTGCGAGCTTCGGAGCAGCCCAGCCGGGGCCCCAGGCGCCCATCCTGCCCGGTGCCCAAACCCACCGGAGCGCGTCAGCCCCGCCCTTTCGCCCTACCGAGGCCCGCCTTGCCCCCACGCCGCGGGCCCAGCACAGGACCTTCCTGAGAGAGCAGACGAGCGACAGGCAGGCACCCGGACAGACACTCGCACGCACCCACGCCAAGTGAGACAGAGGCAGAAAGAGACGAGGGTTCAGAGAGAGACTCGAAGACAGCGTGTGGGCAAGGGGGGCCTCGGGCAGGATGCCGGGCAGGTGCAGAGGCCACCCGGCCCTGAGCAGCGAACGGGATGGGGGCGGGGGGAGGCCGCCCAGCAGGGGCGGGCCTGGAGAGGCCCAGGGCGGGAGCGCACCCGAGACCTCCGCGCCCCGCCCCCCCCCCCCCAACACCCCCCTCCCCCCCCCCCCCGCAGGCACGCCGGGGCGCGCCGACAATAGCTTCTCCAGAGTTTGGCCACCTGAGTTTCTAACCTTGTGCGCAACTGAGTGATGACAGTGCATTGAACAGCTAGGTCATTTCCAAATAAATTAAGCTTAGTGTTTCACAGGACACCAGGACATGAATGGACAGACCAGCACGGATGCATGGACACCAACCTTGGGAACTAGACAACCGGTGGGAAATTGCTGTCTGACTCAGGGAACTCAAACTGCGGCTCTCTGATCGCCTAGAGAGGTGGGAATGGGCCAGACGTGGGAGGGAGATTCAAGAGCGAGGGGCCACACGTACCCCTACGGTACATTCAGATTGACATATGACCAATCAAACCAATATTGTAGAGCAAGAATCATTCCCCTGTAAATAAATAACTGTTAGAAAGAGAGAAAGAAACCCAAACAGATGGAATGAAATGAACAGAAACACATACTTTGCAATTCACACCGCAATTCAATTACAAACAAAAACAAAAACAAAGAAAAAACACTATAACCATTTTCGAAAAACAACAGACCTCTCCATGACCTTTGGTCGGGTGATGAGTTCTAACACACAACAAAAAAAGCCAGCTTTTCCAAATCGTGAATATAAGTTATTTCACACATCGACTTTTCCATTTAAGTGTCTAACAAAGAAGCTTAAAATCACTGACTCACTACATAAGCATGGAATTATTTTAAACGTAAATTATGTTCTAGAGGATTCAGGAAGCACTTGGCACATGTGTAAGTGTATCAGACCTAAAACTGTAACTTAGTGGAAGAGTCAGGATAGTCTAAAAATGAATCCCTAACTAAAAGGAATCCGTGCAAGTCCCTGAGCACTTTGCATTTCATGAGAATGACAATCGCTCTTTATCTGGTCATCCAGGAAGGCTGTGGGTTTAGGAGCGAGGATGGGCTTGTTTTAAAGGGTGTTGAGAGCCTTGCAGGATCTTGGGCAATCAAATAGCTTCCTGAGCACTGACATTTATTTCTTAATTTTTAAATTTACAATTCATCCAAATCTTGCAGTCCAAAACAAACAAACAAACAAACAAAAATGTGAAAACATCACAGAAAAATAATATCTGAAAATATCTGATTGCCTTGTGATTCGTAGGGGATAAGCCTAAACTGCCCTTGAAATTGAGGGACTAGTGAATATTGGCCCTCAGATCTCATCATAATCAACGATGAGCAACTTTTGAAGAATTGCCAGAAGTATTTTCAAGTTCGCTGACTTCTCCTGAAGTCAAGATTGCTAGCTGTGATGATTTAAAAATCACTAATTGATAAACATCAATACAATTAGTTAACATCCACATAGCCAATGTCTATAGAGCCAGGCATAACAGAGTCTAAATTAATCAGATGGGATTCCTATTTTGCAGTGCAGTTGATGAGACAAGTTACACAAGATAGGAGATAATATAAATGAAAAGTGAAGCTATATGAGCAGTGCTTTGGGGAATAAATACTGATGTATAAATCGTCACTTCTGCGAAGGATTATTTCATAGATCCAGCCTATGATTTCTTCATCTGTTCATAGACGTCAGTGTTTAAGTAAGGGTCTTTACTCCAGATGGAGCAAAGTGTGAATTTTCCAGATCCGTCAAATTGAATCCTTCAAGAAACAAATCATTTTTTGAGTCAACTTCTCTTAGAGATCTCTGAAAATTGAATTCTACATTACAAACACTTCCAACATTTCTGCCTGGAAAAATCAGAGTAGATGGAGCTGTGGTAGCCATTAGGAATATTCATAAGTATTCAGCCCATGGAGGACTGCACTTCCCCACTCCCTTGGAAATGAAGTGTGATCACTGACCATCTTTGGCCGGCGAAATATGCATCAAAGTGTCTCTGTCACTTCTGTTCGACGCTTCAAGGGTCAGCGTGTAAGTCACACATTCCCCTCCTCGCTACTGTACTGATGATGCAAAATGTCTGTGCAAATAAAGCCTCCCTCAGACTGGGTCTCTGAGACAGGAAAGGGCAGAGACCCCTGCTGACCCACACTGACCAAGTAGCATGAGCTAAAAGTTATCTTTAATTGTTTTAAGCTCAGAGTGTTGGGGGTTGGGGGCTGGGGGTTGAGTATTCCTGAAGGGATACCTAGCCTGTATTACATTGGAATTCTATTTAACCATTAACGGACAGAGCAAGGTCATTAACATCATGGCGTTGTTTGAAAGTGGACACTTCACATTAAAATCTAGATTTCTGGCGCCTGTTGGCAAAGACCCTGACACGTTTATACATGGTTGATCCCTTGAGCACATCAACAAGCAGGTATATATTCTCCAGCTCATGACAGCCCTCGTGACTCACTATGACCATACCTGAGCAGTCTTCCTCCCTGAGGGGGGGGGGGTGTAGATATTTGACTTTCATCCACTATCCTAAACGGTCTAAGCATCATCCACGTACTGTGCTGACTGTGGTCCACTGGAATTGCATCTCATTTCCAGTTAGAAACTTCAGTGATACCTGTAGCAACACGAAAAAGTACAAATATCCTCAATACAGCACAAGAGTTAAGAAAATAGATTTTGGAATTCAGCTTCCTAGGTTCAAATACCGGCTCTACCATTTTCTATCTGTATCATCAGGGCAAATCACTTAGCCTCTTCAAATTCCAGTTTCCTTACAAACAGAGCGAGGATAATGACGATCCCAGCTTCAGAGTGTCTGATGAGCTAACACAGTCAAGGGCTTAGACAGTGCCTGACCCCGAATATGCATCCAGTATGTGTTGGATGATATTCTTTTTACTAGAAACAGAGTGATTTCTTCATGTATCCAGCCATCAAGGAATTCAATCAACCTGAAAGATACAGTGGAATTGTTCTGCAGATCTGATTCCAACCAGGACCTGTTTCTGGTAAAAATCAGGGCCCCAGAGCAGAAGCAAATGTCCTTGAGTTTTGTTGTCTCAGGCTAGATGCTGCGCTCAGACTCCTGGTAGGCTGTTCCTAGGAGCACGGGGAACACAGGCATGGAAGGGAGCCAACTGGAGACACACTTGCAAAAACTGTTTGTAGCCCCTGCCAAGTGAACATCAGGACTCAGTTCACTGATCCCAAGGCAATCAGAGAGGGCCACACAGCGTACTTTCTCCCATTCTGACAACTGTGGATGGCCACAGCCACACTGTCCAGGAAAGGGAATTGATGTGAACATTACCCTGCTGAAGGAAAGAGACTGACTTCAACTGAGAAGCTTGTGAGTCACTTCTGAAGAAGTGCATACAATATGCCTTCACCCTGCCCGTAACACATATTTCCATAACACACAGCGATGCACTCGATCGATGTGCATCCTCCAGTAAAGCCCAGCCCTGATGTCTTATAGGAGCCTCTCTGGCCATTGTCATAAGCGAGTCTAATTTTGTGTGAGGCCATGAAAACTCAGTGTTTTTCTTACGCTTGTGCTTATTGCGGGAGGTCTGAGAAGGCACTTCTGAAGGTTTATTCCTACCAGTCGTTGTCATTTTTATCGAGTCTTTATTTATTTATTTATTTATTTATTTGTTAGTTCTACCAGTTTCTTGCTACCAACCCATCTCCCCCCACCCTCGTGCACACACGATCAGTCATGTAATCCCATGGACTTCGGCCCGCCAGACTCCTCTGTCCATGGATTTTTCCAGGCAAGAATACTGGAGTGGGTTGCCATTTCCTTCTCCATGTATCGAGTCTTTAAAGGTTCCATCACTGAGGTGTGGCTTCGACACGTGTACGAGGCTGAGTAGCAACATGCCCTTTCTCCCTAAGTGCAGTAGAAGTCATCCCCACTTCCCAACATGTCTGTCTTCCGGCCTCTGGAGCATGGATTGCTTGAGCTCACCACAGCGTCAGGATATTCTAGAAACCCTTCTGACTGCAGTCTCTTCAGGAGGTTGCAAGTGCTTCACACCTCAGGAATTTACAAAGCACTTTCTACAACCTCAGCTGGGAGAGGAGTCAACACTCGTGACAGTCACAGGCTTCCATGGCCTGGACTTGATTATGGGCTGTGCTTTCATAATCATCGTGTTTCCTATACCAACTAAGATGTCACTGAGAACTTTTTTCTCTATCATCATTGTATCTTTGATGTTCATTAGACATATTATGGGTTTTCCTAGATAGCTTCCCTTACGGATGAGGGTCATAGGTTAGCAGTACTTACTAAAACTGACTTCCAGGTAGCTGTGGTAGAACAGGAAAAAGAATGACCAACTGCTGTATTCTGAACATTATGTATGAAAATATTATTCGTTTTACTGTTTGCAGTCATCCAAGTCTAACGTTCTGAAATACGCATTCAGAAAAATCAAACAACCGCCTAGGTACTAGGCAGTCTCCCATCCAAGTACTAACCAGGCCCGACCCTGCTCAGTTTCCCAGATCAGAGGAGATAGGGCACGTTCAGGGTGGTACGGCCTTAGACCGAGGCGGCTGCCAGGCGCCCCAAGAGCCCCGCGTTGCGCCTCCCTTTCGTTCTGACCTGCCGGTCGGGCCTGGGGCCGCAGCTCTTGACCGGGCGCGCGCTGCACTTGAGCCTCACGACTGGACTCCGGCCGGCCAGGGCGGGCAGCTCGGGGGCCAGCAGAGGGCGCCCCGGCCCCGCACACCGCCAGCCCCGGCCAGCACCCGTCTGCCCCGCCCGGGCCTGGCGTGCCTGCGGGACCCGGGGTAGGGGGAGGAGGGATGGGTTGCGCGGCGAGGACATCTCGGTGCCCTGCCTCCCTGGGCCTCTTCAGGCTCGCGCCGCACCGAACCCCCAACCCCCGCCCCCCACCATCCCGTTCGCTGCTCAGGGTCACGTGGCTCCGGACGTGTGTGGCTCCGGCCCGGGGCCGCGGTCCCCGGAGCCTCCTGTGGGCTTCGGAGCAGCCCAGCCGGGGCCCCAGGCGCCCATCCTGCCCGGTGCCCAAACCCACCGGAGCGCGTCAGCCCCGCCCTTTCGCCCTACCGAGGCCCGCCTTGCCCCCACGCCGCGGGCCCAGCACAGAACCTTCCTGAGAGAGCAGACGAGCGACAGGCAGGCACCCGGACAGACACTCGCACGCACCCACGCCAAGTGAGACAGAGGCAGAAAGAGACGAGGGTTCAGAGAGAGACTCGAAGACAGCGTGTGGGCAAGGGGGGCCTCGGGCAGGATGCCGGGCAGGTGCAGAGGCCACCCGGCCCTGAGCAGCGAACGGGATGGGGGCGGGGGGAGGCCGCCCAGCAGGGGCGGGCCTGGAGAGGCCCAGGGCGGGAGCGCACCCGAGACCTCCGCGCCCCGCCCCCCTCCCCCCAACACCCCCTTCCCCCCCCCCCCGCAGGCACGCCGGGGCGCGCCGACAATAGCTTCTCCAGAGTTTGGCCACCTGAGTTTCTAACCTTGTGCGCAACTGAGTGATGACAGTGCATTGAACAGCTAGGTCATTTCCAAATAAATTAAGCTTAGTGTTTCACAGGACACCAGGACATGAATGGACAGACCAGCACGGATGCATGGACACCAACCTTGGGAACTAGACAACCGGTGGGAAATTGCTGTCTGACTCAGGGAACTCAAACTGCGGCTCTCTGATCGCCTAGAGAGGTGGGAATGGGCCAGACGTGGGAGGGAGATTCAAGAGCGAGGGGCCACACGTACCCCTACGGTACATTCAGATTGACATATGACCAATCAAACCAATATTGTAGAGCAAGAATCATTCCCCTGTAAATAAATAACTGTTAGAAAGAGAGAAAGAAACCCAAACAGATGGAATGAAATGAACAGAAACACATACTTTGCAATTCACACCGCAATTCAATTACAAACAAAAACAAAGAAAAAACACTATAACCATTTTCGAAAAACAACAGACCTCTCCATGACCTTTGGTCGGGTGATGAGTTCTAACACACAACAAAAAAAGCCAGCTTTTCCAAATCGTGAATATAAGTTATTTCACACATCGACTTTTCCATTTAAGTGTCTAACAAAGAAGCTTAAAATCATTGACTCACTACATAAGCATGGAATTATTTTAAACGTAAATTATGTTCTAGAGGATTCAGGAAGCACTTGGCACATGTGTAAGTGTATCAGACCTAAAACTGTAACTTAGTGGAAGAGTCAGGATAGTCTAAAAATGAATCCCTAACTAAAAGGAATCCGTGCAAGTCCCTGAGCACTTTGCATTTCATGAGAATGACAATCGCTCTTTATCTGGTCATCCAGGAAGGCTGTGGGTTTAGGAGCGAGGATGGGCTTGTTTTAAAGGGTGTTGAGAGCCTTGCAGGATCTTGGGCAATCAAATAGCTTCCTGAGCACTGACATTTATTTCTTAATTTTTAAATTTACAATTCATCCAAATCTTGCAGTCCAAAACAAACAAACAAACAAACAAAAATGTGAAAACATCACAGAAAAATAATATCTGAAAATATCTGATGGCCTTGTGATTCGTAGGGGATAAGCCTAAACTGCCCTTGAAATTGAGGGACTAGTGAATATTGGCCCTCAGATCTCATCATAATCAACGATGAGCAACTTTTGAAGAATTGCCAGAAGTATTTTCAAGTTCGCTGACTTCTCCTGAAGTCAAGATTGCTAGCTGTGATGATTTAAAAATCACTAATTGATAAACATCAATACAATTAGTTAACATCCACATAGCCAATGTCTATAGAGCCAGGCATAACAGAGTCTAAATTAATCAGATGGGATTCCTATTTTGCAGTGCAGTTGATGAGACAAGTTACACAAGATAGGAGATAATATAAATGAAAAGTGAAGCTATATGAGCAGTGCTTTGGGGAATAAATACTGATGTATAAATCGTCACTTCTGCGAAGGATTATTTCATAGATCCAGCCTATGATTTCTTCATCTGTTCATAGACATCAGTGTTTAAGTAAGGGTCTTTACTCCAGATGGAGCAAAGTGTGAATTTTCCAGATCCGTCAAATTGAATCCTTCAAGAAACAAATCATTTTTTGAGTCAACTTCTCTTAGAGATCTCTGAAAATTGAATTCTACATTACAAACACTTCCAACATTTCTGCCTGGAAAAATCAGAGTAGATGGAGCTGTGGTAGCCATTAGGAATATTCATAAGTATTCAGCCCATGGAGGACTGCACTTCCCCACTCCCTTGGAAATGAAGTGTGATCACTGACCATCTTTGGCCGGCGAAATATGCATCAAAGTGTCTCTGTCACTTCTGTTCGACGCTTGAAGGGTCAGCGTGTAAGTCACACATTCCCCTCCTCGCTACTGTACTGATGATGCAAAATGTCTGTGCAAATAAAGCCTCCCTCAGACTGGGTCTCTGAGACAGGAAAGGGCAGAGACCCCTGCTGACCCACACTGACCAAGTAGCATGAGCTAAAAGTTATCTTTAATTGTTTTAAGCTCAGAGTGTTGGGGGTTGGGGGCTGGGGGTTGAGTATTCCTGAAGGGATACCTAGCCTGTATTACATTGGAATTCTATTTAACCATTAACGGACAGAGCAAGGTCATTAACATCATGGCGTTGTTTGAAAGTGGACACTTCACATTAAAATCTAGATTTCTGGCGCCTGTTGGCAAAGACCCTGACACGTTTATACATGGTTGATCCCTTGAGCACATCAACAAGCAGGTATATATTCTCCAGCTCATGACAGCCCTCGTGACTCACTATGACCATACCTGAGCAGTCTTCCTCCCTGGGGGGGGGGGGGGGTGTAGATATTTGACTTTCATCCACTATCCTAAACGGTCTAAGCATCATCCACGTACTGTGCTGACTGTGGTCCACTGGAATTGCATCTCATTTCCAGTTAGAAACTTCAGTGATACCTGTAGCAACACGAAAAAGTACAAATATCCTCAATACAGCACAACAGTTAAGAAAATAGATTTTGGAATTCAGCTTCCTAGGTTCAAATACCGGCTCTACCATTTTCTATCTGTATCATCAGGGCAAATCACTTAGCCTCTTCAAATTCCAGTTTCCTTACAAACAGAGCGAGGATAATGACGATCCCAGCTTCAGAGTGTCTGATGAGCTAACACAGTCAAGGGCTTAGACAGTGCCTGACCCCGAATATGCATCCAGTATGTGTTGGATGATATTCTTTTTACTAGAAACAGAGTGATTTCTTCATGTATCCAGCCATCAAGGAATTCAATCAACCTGAAAGATACAGTGGAATTGTTCTGCAGATCTGATTCCAACCAGGACCTGTTTCTGGTAAAAATCAGGGCCCCAGAGCAGAAGCAAATGTCCTTGAGTTTTGTTGTCTCAGGCTAGATGCTGCGCTCAGACTCCTGGTAGGCTGTTCCTAGGAGCACGGGGAACACAGGCATGGAAGGGAGCCAACTGGAGACACACTTGCAAAAACTGTTTGTAGCCCCTGCCAAGTGAACATCAGGACTCAGTTCACTGATCCCAAGGCAATCAGAGAGGGCCACACAGCGTACTTTCTCCCATTCTGACAACTGTGGATGGCCACAGCCACACTGTCCAGGAAAGGGAATTGATGTGAACATTACCCTGCTGAAGGAAAGAGACTGACTTCAACTGAGAAGCTTGTGAGTCACTTCTGAAGAAGTGCATACAATATGCCTTCACCCTGCCCGTAACACATATTTCCATAACACACAGCGATGCACTCGATCGATGTGCATCCTCCAGTAAAGCCCAGCCCTGATGTCTTATAGGAGCCTCTCTGGCCATTGTCATAAGCGAGTCTAATTTTGTGTGAGGCCATGAAAACTCAGTGTTTTTCTTACGCTTGTGCTTATTGCGGGAGGTCTGAGAAGGCACTTCTGAAGGTTTATTCCTACCAGTCGTTGTCATTTTTATCGAGTCTTTATTTATTTTTTTATTTATTTATTTGTTAGTTCTACCAGTTTCTTGCTACCAACCCATCTCCCCCCACCCTCGTGCACACACGATCAGTCATGTAATCCCATGGACTTCGGCCCGCCAGACTCCTCTGTCCATGGATTTTTCCAGGCAAGAATACTGGAGTGGGTTGCCATTTCCTTCTCCATGTATCGAGTCTTTAAAGGTTCCATCACTGAGGTGTGGCTTCGACACGTGTACGAGGCTGAGTAGCAACATGCCCTTTCTCCCTAAGTGCAGTAGAAGTCATCCCCACTTCCCAACATGTCTGTCTTCCGGCCTCTGGAGCATGGATTGCTTGAGCTCACCACAGCGTCAGGATATTCTAGAAACCCTTCTGACTGCAGTCTCTTCAGGAGGTTGCAAGTGCTTCACACCTCAGGAATTTACAAAGCACTTTCTACAACCTCAGCTGGGAGAGGAGTCAACACTCGTGACAGTCACAGGCTTCCATGGCCTGGACTTGATTATGGGCTGTGCTTTCATAATCATCGTGTTTCCTATACCAACTAAGATGTCACTGAGAACTTTTTTCTCTATCATCATTGTATCTTTGATGTTCATTAGACATATTATGGGTTTTCCTAGATAGCTTCCCTTACGGATGAGGGTCATAGGTTAGCAGTACTTACTAAAACTGACTTCCAGGTAGCTGTGGTAGAACAGGAAAAAGAATGACCAACTGCTGTATTCTGAACATTATGTATGAAAATATTATTCGTTTTACTGTTTGCAGTCATCCAAGTCTAACGTTCTGAAATACGCATTCAGAAAAATCAAACAACCGCCTAGGTACTAGGCAGTCTCCCATCCAAGTACTAACCAGGCCCGACCCTGCTCAGTTTCCCAGATCAGAGGAGATAGGGCACGTTCAGGGTGGTACGGCCTTAGACCGAGGCGGCTGCCAGGCGCCCCAAGAGCCCCGCGTTGCGCCTCCCTTTCGTTCTGACCTGCCGGTCGGGCCTGGGGCCTCAGCTCTTGACCGGGCGCGCGCTGCACTTGAGCCTCACGACTGGACTCCGGCCGGCCAGGGCGGGCAGCTCGGGGGCCAGCAGAGGGCGCCCCGGCCCCGCACACCGCCAGCCCCGGCCAGCACCCGTCTGCCCCGCCCGGGCCTGGCGTGCCTGCGGGACCCGGGGTAGGGGGAGAAGGGATGGGTTGCGCGGCGAGGACATCTCGGTGCCCTGCCTCCCTGGGCCTCTTCAGGCTCGCGCCGCACCGAACCCCCAACCCCCGCCCCCCACCATCCCGTTCGCTGCTCAGGGTCACGTGGCTCCGGACGTGTGTGGCTCCGGCCCGGGGCCGCGGTCCCCGGAGCCTCCTGCGGGCTTCGGAGCAGCCCAGCCGGGGCCCCAGGCGCCCATCCTGCCCGGTGCCCAAACCCACCGGAGCGCGTCAGCCCCGCCCTTTCGCCCTACCGAGGCCCGCCTTGCCCCCACGCCGCGGGCCCAGCACAGAACCTTCCTGAGAGAGCAGACGAGCGACAGGCAGGCACCCGGACAGACACTCGCACGCACCCACGCCAAGTGAGACAGAGGCAGAAAGAGACGAGGGTTCAGAGAGAGACTCGAAGACAGCGTGTGGGCAAGGGGGGCCTCGGGCAGGATGCCGGGCAGGTGCAGAGGCCACCCGGCCCTGAGCAGCGAACGGGATGGGGGCGGGGGGAGGCCGCCCAGCAGGGGCGGGCCTGGAGAGGCCCAGGGCGGGAGCGCACCCGAGACCTCCGCGCCCCCCCCCCCCCCCCCCAACATCCCCCCCCCCCCCCCCCCCCCGCCGGCAGGCACGCCGGGGCGCGCCGACAATAGCTTCTCCAGAGTTTGGCCACCTGAGTTTCTAACCTTGTGCGCAACTGAGTGATGACAGTGCATTGAACAGCTAGGTCATTTCCAAATAAATTAAGCTTAGTGTTTCGTGAATATAAGTTATTTCACACATCGACTTTTCCATTTAAGTGTCTAACAAAGAAGCTTAAAATCACTGACTCACTACATAAGCATGGAATTATTTTAAACGTAAATTATGTTCTAGAGGATTCAGGAAGCACTTGGCACATGTGTAAGTGTATCAGACCTAAAACTGTAACTTAGTGGAAGAGTCAGGATAGTCTAAAAATGAATCCCTAACTAAAAGGAATCCGTGCAAGTCCCTGAGCACTTTGCATTTCATGAGAATGACAATCGCTCTTTATCTGGTCATCCAGGAAGGCTGTGGGTTTAGGAGCGAGGATGGGCTTGTTTTAAAGGGTGTTGAGAGCCTTGCAGGATCTTGGGCAATCAAATAGCTTCCTGAGCACTGACATTTATTTCTTAATTTTTAAATTTACAATTCATCCAAATCTTGCAGTCCAAAACAAACAAACAAACAAACAAAAATGTGAAAACATCACAGAAAAATAATATCTGAAAATATCTGATTGCCTTGTGATTCGTAGGGGATAAGCCTAAACTGCCCTTGAAATTGAGGGACTAGTGAATATTGGCCCTCAGATCTCATCATAATCAACGATGAGCAACTCTTGAAGAATTGCCAGAAGTATTTTCAAGTTCGCTGACTTCTCCTGAAGTCAAGATTGCTAGCTGTGATGATTTAAAAATCACTAATTGATAAACACCAATACAATTAATTAACATCCACATAGCCAATGTCTATAGAGCCAGGCATAACAGAGTCTAAATTAATCAGATGGGATTCCTATTTTGCAGTGCAGTTGATGAGACAAGTTACACAAGATAGGAGATAATATAAATGAAAAGTGAAGCTATATGAGCAGTGCTTTGGGGAATAAATACTGATGTATAAATCGTCACTTCTGCGAAGGATTATTTCATAGATCCAGCCTATGATTTCTTCATCTGTTCATAGACGTCAGTGTTTAAGTAAGGGTCTTTACTCCAGATGGAGCAAAGTGTGAATTTTCCAGATCCGTCAAATTGAATCCTCCAAGAAACAAATCATTTTTTGAGTCAACTTCTCTTAGAGATCTCTGAAAATTGAATTCTACATTACAAACACTTCCAACATTTCTGCCTGGAAAAATCAGAGTAGATGGAGCTGTGGTAGCCATTAGGAATATTCATAAGTATTCAGCCCATGGAGGACTGCACTTCCCCACTCCCTTGGAAATGAAGTGTGATCACTGACCATCTTTGGCCGGCGAAATATGCATCAAAGTGTCTCTGTCACTTCTGTTCGACGCTTCAAGGGTCAGCGTGTAAGTCACACATTCCCCTCCTCGCTACTGTACTGATGATGCAAAATGTCTGTGCAAATAAAGCCTCCCTCAGACTGGGTCTCTGAGACAGGAAAGGGCAGAGACCCCTGCTGACCCACACTGACCAAGTAGCATGAGCTAAAAGTTATCTTTAATTGTTTTAAGCTCAGAGTGTTGGGGGTTGGGGGCTGGGGGTTGAGTATTCCTGAAGGGATACCTAGCCTGTATTACATTGGAATTCTATTTAACCATTAACGGACAGAGCAAGGTCATTAACATCATGGCGTTGTTTGAAAGTGGACACTTCACATTAAAATCTAGATTTCTGGCGCCTGTTGGCAAAGACCCTGACACGTTTATACATGGTTGATCCCTTGAGCACATCAACAAGCAGGTATATATTCTCCAGCTCATGACAGCCCTCGTGACTCACTATGACCATACCTGAGCAGTCTTCCTCCCTGAGGGGGGGGGGGGGTGTAGATATTTGACTTTCATCCACTATCCTAAACGGTCTAAGCATCATCCACGTACTGTGCTGACTGTGGTCCACTGGAATTGCATCTCATTTCCAGTTAGAAACTTCAGTGATACCTGTAGCAACACGAAAAAGTACAAACATCCTCAATACAGCACAACAGTTAAGAAAATAGATTTTGGAATTCAGCTTCCTAGGTTCAAATACCGGCTCTACCATTTTCTATCTGTATCATCAGGGCAAATCACTTAGCCTCTTCAAATTCCAGTTTCCTTACAAACAGAGCGAGGATAATGACGATCCCAGCTTCAGAGTGTCTGATGAGCTAACACAGTCAAGGGCTTAGACAGTGCCTGACCCCGAATATGCATCCAGTATGTGTTGGATGATATTCTTTTTACTAGAAACAGAGTGATTTCTTCATGTATCCAGCCATCAAGGAATTCAATCAACCTGAAAGATACAGTGGAATTGTTCTGCAGATCTGATTCCAACCAGGACCTGTTTCTGGTAAAAATCAGGGCCCCAGAGCAGAAGCAAATGTCCTTGAGTTTTGTTGTCTCAGGCTAGATGCTGCGCTCAGACTCCTGGTAGGCTGTTCCTAGGAGCACGGGGAACACAGGCATGGAAGGGAGCCAACTGGAGACACACTTGCAAAAACTGTTTGTAGCCCCTGCCAAGTGAACATCAGGACTCAGTTCACTGATCCCAAGGCAATCAGAGAGGGCCACACAGCGTACTTTCTCCCATTCTGACAACTGTGGATGGCCACAGCCACACTGTCCAGGAAAGGGAATTGATGTGAACATTACCCTGCTGAAGGAAAGAGACTGACTTCAACTGAGAAGCTTGTGAGTCACTTCTGAAGAAGTGCATACAATATGCCTTCACCCTGCCCGTAACACATATTTCCATAACACACAGCGATGCACTCGATCGATGTGCATCCTCCAGTAAAGCCCAGCCCTGATGTCTTATAGGAGCCTCTCTGGCCATTGTCATAAGCGAGTCTAATTTTGTGTGAGGCCATGAAAACTCAGTGTTTTTCTTACGCTTGTGCTTATTGCGGGAGGTCTGAGAAGGCACTTCTGAAGGTTTATTCCTACCAGTCGTTGTCATTTTTATCGAGTCTTTATTTATTTTTTTATTTATTTATTTGTTAGTTCTACCAGTTTCTTGCTACCAACCCATCTCCCCCCACCCTCGTGCACACACGATCAGTCATGTAATCCCATGGACTTCGGCCCGCCAGACTCCTCTGTCCATGGATTTTTCCAGGCAAGAATACTGGAGTGGGTTGCCATTTCCTTCTCCATGTATCGAGTCTTTAAAGGTTCCATCACTGAGGTGTGGCTTCGACACGTGTACGAGGCTGAGTAGCAACATGCCCTTTCTCCCTAAGTGCAGTAGAAGTCATCCCCACTTCCCAACATGTCTGTCTTCCGGCCTCTGGAGCATGGATTGCTTGAGCTCACCACAGCGTCAGGATATTCTAGAAACCCTTCTGACTGCAGTCTCTTCAGGAGGTTGCAAGTGCTTCACACCTCAGGAATTTACAAAGCACTTTCTACAACCTCAGCTGGGAGAGGAGTCAACACTCGTGACAGTCACAGGCTTCCATGGCCTGGACTTGATTATGGGCTGTGCTTTCATAATCATCGTGTTTCCTATACCAACTAAGATGTCACTGAGAACTTTTTTCTCTATCATCATTGTATCTTTGATGTTCATTAGACATATTATGGGTTTTCCTATATAGCTTCCCTTACAGATGAGGGTCATAGGTTAGCAGTACTTACTAAAACTGACTTCCAGGTAGCTGTGGTAGAACAGGAAAAAGAATGACCAACTGCTGTATTCTGAACATTATGTATGAAAATATTATTCATTTTACTGTTTGCAGTCATCCAAGTCTAACGTTCTGAAATACGCATTCAGAAAAATCAAACAACCGCCTAGGTACTAGGCAGTCTCCCATCCAAGTACTAACCAGGCCCGACCCTGCTCAGTTTCCCAGATCAGAGGAGATAGGGCACGTTCAGGGTGGTACGGCCTTAGACCGAGGCGGCTGCCAGGCGCCCCAAGAGCCCCGCGTTGCGCCTCCCTTTCGTTCTGACCTGCCGGTCGGGCCTGGGGCCGCAGCTCTTGACCGGGCGCGCGCTGCACTTGAGCCTCACGACTGGACTCCGGCCGGCCAGGGCGGGCAGCTCGGGGGCCAGCAGAGGGCGCCCCGGCCCCGCACACCGCCAGCCCCGGCCAGCACCCGTCTGCCCCGCCCGGGCCTGGCGTGCCTGCGGGACCCGGGGTAGGGGGAGAAGGGATGGGTTGCGCGGCGAGGACATCTCGGTGCCCTGCCTCCCTGGGCCTCTTCAGGCTCGCGCCGCACCGAACCCCCAACCCCCGCCCCCCACCATCCCGTTCGCTGCTCAGGGTCACGTGGCTCCGGACGTGTGTGGCTCCGGCCCGGGGCCGCGGTCCCCGGAGCCTCCTGCGGGCTTCGGAGCAGCCCAGCCGGGGCCCCAGACGCCCATCCTGCCCGGTGCCCAAACCCACCGGAGCGCGTCAGCCCCGCCCTTTCGCCCTACCGAGGCCCGCCTTGCCCCCACGCCGCGGGCCCAGCACAGAACCTTCCTGAGAGAGCAGACGAGCGACAGGCAGGCACCCGGACAGACACTCGCACGCACCCACGCCAAGTGAGACAGAGGCAGAAAGAGACGAGGGTTCAGAGAGAGACTCGAAGACAGCGTGTGGGCAAGGGGGGCCTCGGGCAGGATGCCGGGCAGGTGCAGAGGCCACCCGGCCCTGAGCAGCGAACGGGATGGGGGCGGGGGGAGGCCGCCCAGCAGGGGCGGGCCTGGAGAGGCCCAGGGCGGGAGCGCACCCGAGACCTCCGCGCCCCGCCCCCCCCCCCCCCCCCCCCCCCCCCCCCCGCCGGCAGGCACGCCGGGGCGCGCCGACAATAGCTTCTCCAGAGTTTGGCCACCTGAGTTTCTAACCTTGTGCGCAACTGAGTGATGACAGTGCATTGAACAGCTAGGTCATTTCCAAATAAATTAAGCTTAGTGTTTCGTGAATATAAGTTATTTCACACATCGACTTTTCCATTTAAGTGTCTAACAAAGAAGCTTAAAATCACTGACTCACTACATAAGCATGGAATTATTTTAAACGTAAATTATGTTCTAGAGGATTCAGGAAGCACTTGGCACATGTGTAAGTGTATCAGACCTAAAACTGTAACTTAGTGGAAGAGTCAGGATAGTCTAAAAATGAATCCCTAACTAAAAGGAATCCGTGCAAGTCCCTGAGCACTTTGCATTTCATGAGAATGACAATCGCTCTTTATCTGGTCATCCAGGAAGGCTGTGGGTTTAGGAGCGAGGATGGGCTTGTTTTAAAGGGTGTTGAGAGCCTTGCAGGATCTTGGGCAATCAAATAGCTTCCTGAGCACTGACATTTATTTCTTAATTTTTAAATTTACAATTCATCCAAATCTTGCAGTCCAAAACAAACAAACAAACAAACAAAAATGTGAAAACATCACAGAAAAATAATATCTGAAAATATCTGATTGCCTTGTGATTCGTAGGGGATAAGCCTAAACTGCCCTTGAAATTGAGGGACTAGTGAATATTGGCCCTCAGATCTCATCATAATCAACGATGAGCAACTCTTGAAGAATTGCCAGAAGTATTTTCAAGTTCGCTGACTTCTCCTGAAGTCAAGATTGCTAGCTGTGATGATTTAAAAATCACTAATTGATAAACACCAATACAATTAATTAACATCCACATAGCCAATGTCTATAGAGCCAGGCATAACAGAGTCTAAATTAATCAGATGGGATTCCTATTTTGCAGTGCAGTTGATGAGACAAGTTACACAAGATAGGAGATAATATAAATGAAAAGTGAAGCTATATGAGCAGTGCTTTGGGGAATAAATACTGATGTATAAATCGTCACTTCTGCGAAGGATTATTTCATAGATCCAGCCTATGATTTCTTCATCTGTTCATAGACGTCAGTGTTTAAGTAAGGGTCTTTACTCCAGATGGAGCAAAGTGTGAATTTTCCAGATCCGTCAAATTGAATCCTCCAAGAAACAAATCATTTTTTGAGTCAACTTCTCTTAGAGATCTCTGAAAATTGAATTCTACATTACAAACACTTCCAACATTTCTGCCTGGAAAAATCAGAGTAGATGGAGCTGTGGTAGCCATTAGGAATATTCATAAGTATTCAGCCCATGGAGGACTGCACTTCCCCACTCCCTTGGAAATGAAGTGTGATCACTGACCATCTTTGGCCGGCGAAATATGCATCAAAGTGTCTCTGTCACTTCTGTTCGACGCTTCAAGGGTCAGCGTGTAAGTCACACATTCCCCTCCTCGCTACTGTACTGATGATGCAAAATGTCTGTGCAAATAAAGCCTCCCTCAGACTGGGTCTCTGAGACAGGAAAGGGCAGAGACCCCTGCTGACCCACACTGACCAAGTAGCATGAGCTAAAAGTTATCTTTAATTGTTTTAAGCTCAGAGTGTTGGGGGTTGGGGGCTGGGGGTTGAGTATTCCTGAAGGGATACCTAGCCTGTATTACATTGGAATTCTATTTAACCATTAATGGACAGAGCAAGGTCATTAACATCATGGCGTTGTTTGAAAGTGGACACTTCACATTAAAATCTAGATTTCTGGCGCCTGTTGGCAAAGACCCTGACACGTTTATACATGGTTGATCCCTTGAGCACATCAACAAGCAGGTATATATTCTCCAGCTCATGACAGCCCTCGTGACTCACTATGACCATACCTGAGCAGTCTTCCTCCCTGAGGGGGGGGGGGGGTGTAGATATTTGACTTTCATCCACTATCCTAAACGGTCTAAGCATCATCCACGTACTGTGCTGACTGTGGTCCACTGGAATTGCATCTCATTTCCAGTTAGAAACTTCAGTGATACCTGTAGCAACACGAAAAAGTACAAACATCCTCAATACAGCACAACAGTTAAGAAAATAGATTTTGGAATTCAGCTTCCTAGGTTCAAATACCGGCTCTACCATTTTCTATCTGTATCATCAGGGCAAATCACTTAGCCTCTTCAAATTCCAGTTTCCTTACAAACAGAGCGAGGATAATGACGATCCCAGCTTCAGAGTGTCTGATGAGCTAACACAGTCAAGGGCTTAGACAGTGCCTGACCCCGAATATGCATCCAGTATGTGTTGGATGATATTCTTTTTACTAGAAACAGAGTGATTTCTTCATGTATCCAGCCATCAAGGAATTCAATCAACCTGAAAGATACAGTGGAATTGTTCTGCAGATCTGATTCCAACCAGGACCTGTTTCTGGTAAAAATCAGGGCCCCAGAGCAGAAGCAAATGTCCTTGAGTTTTGTTGTCTCAGGCTAGATGCTGCGCTCAGACTCCTGGTAGGCTGTTCCTAGGAGCACGGGGAACACAGGCATGGAAGGGAGCCAACTGGAGACACACTTGCAAAAACTGTTTGTAGCCCCTGCCAAGTGAACATCAGGACTCAGTTCACTGATCCCAAGGCAATCAGAGAGGGCCACACAGCGTACTTTCTCCCATTCTGACAACTGTGGATGGCCACAGCCACACTGTCCAGGAAAGGGAATTGATGTGAACATTACCCTGCTGAAGGAAAGAGACTGACTTCAACTGAGAAGCTTGTGAGTCACTTCTGAAGAAGTGCATACAATATGCCTTCACCCTGCCCGTAACACATATTTCCATAACACACAGCGATGCACTCGATCGATGTGCATCCTCCAGTAAAGCCCAGCCCTGATGTCTTATAGGAGCCTCTCTGGCCATTGTCATAAGCGAGTCTAATTTTGTGTGAGGCCATGAAAACTCAGTGTTTTTCTTACGCTTGTGCTTATTGCGGGAGGTCTGAGAAGGCACTTCTGAAGGTTTATTCCTACCAGTCGTTGTCATTTTTATCGAGTCTTTATTTATTTTTTTATTTATTTATTTGTTAGTTCTACCAGTTTCTTGCTACCAACCCATCTCCCCCCACCCTCGTGCACACACGATCAGTCATGTAATCCCATGGACTTCGGCCCGCCAGACTCCTCTGTCCATGGATTTTTCCAGGCAAGAATACTGGAGTGGGTTGCCATTTCCTTCTCCATGTATCGAGTCTTTAAAGGTTCCATCACTGAGGTGTGGCTTCGACACGTGTACGAGGCTGAGTAGCAACATGCCCTTTCTCCCTAAGTGCAGTAGAAGTCATCCCCACTTCCCAACATGTCTGTCTTCCGGCCTCTGGAGCATGGATTGCTTGAGCTCACCACAGCGTCAGGATATTCTAGAAACCCTTCTGACTGCAGTCTCTTCAGGAGGTTGCAAGTGCTTCACACCTCAGGAATTTACAAAGCACTTTCTACAACCTCAGCTGGGAGAGGAGTCAACACTCGTGACAGTCACAGGCTTCCATGGCCTGGACTTGATTATGGGCTGTGCTTTCATAATCATCGTGTTTCCTATACCAACTAAGATGTCACTGAGAACTTTTTTCTCTATCATCATTGTATCTTTGATGTTCATTAGACATATTATGGGTTTTCCTATATAGCTTCCCTTACAGATGAGGGTCATAGGTTAGCAGTACTTACTAAAACTGACTTCCAGGTAGCTGTGGTAGAACAGGAAAAAGAATGACCAACTGCTGTATTCTGAACATTATGTATGAAAATATTATTCATTTTACTGTTTGCAGTCATCCAAGTCTAACGTTCTGAAATACGCATTCAGAAAAATCAAACAACCGCCTAGGTACTAGGCAGTCTCCCATCCAAGTACTAACCAGGCCCGACCCTGCTCAGTTTCCCAGATCAGAGGAGATAGGGCACGTTCAGGGTGGTACGGCCTTAGACCGAGGCGGCTGCCAGGCGCCCCAAGAGCCCCGCGTTGCGCCTCCCTTTCGTTCTGACCTGCCGGTCGGGCCTGGGGCCGCAGCTCTTGACCGGGCGCGCGCTGCACTTGAGCCTCACGACTGGACTCCGGCCGGCCAGGGCGGGCAGCTCGGGGGCCAGCAGAGGGCGCCCCGGCCCCGCACACCGCCAGCCCCGGCCAGCACCCGTCTGCCCCGCCCGGGCCTGGCGTGCCTGCGGGACCCGGGGTAGGGGGAGAAGGGATGGGTTGCGCGGCGAGGACATCTCGGTGCCCTGCCTCCCTGGGCCTCTTCAGGCTCGCGCCGCGCCGCACCGAACCCCCAACCCCCGCCCCCCACCATCCCGTTCGCTGCTCAGGGTCACGTGGCTCCGGACGTGTGTGGCTCCGGCCCGGGGCCGCGGTCCCCGGAGCCTCCTGTGGGCTTCGGAGCAGCCCAGCCGGGGCCCCAGGCGCCCATCCTGCCCGGTGCCCAAACCCACCGGAGCGCGTCAGCCCCGCCCTTTCGCCCTACCGAGGCCCGCCTTGCCCCCACGCCGCGGGCCCAGCACAGAACCTTCCTGAGAGAGCAGACGAGCGACAGGCAGGCACCCGGACAGACACTCGCACGCACCCACGCCAAGTGAGACAGAGGCAGAAAGAGACGAGGGTTCAGAGAGAGACTCGAAGACAGCGTGTGGGCAAGGGGGGCCTCGGGCAGGATGCCGGGCAGGTGCAGAGGCCACCCGGCCCTGAGCAGCGAACGGGATGGGGGCGGGGGGAGGCCGCCCAGCAGGGGCGGGCCTGGAGAGGCCCAGGGCGGGAGCGCACCCGAGACCTCCGCGCCCCGCCCCCCCCCCCCCCCCCCCCCCCCCCCCCCGCCGGCAGGCACGCCGGGGCGCGCCGACAATAGCTTCTCCAGAGTTTGGCCACCTGAGTTTCTAACCTTGTGCGCAACTGAGTGATGACAGTGCATTGAACAGCTAGGTCATTTCCAAATAAATTAAGCTTAGTGTTTCGTGAATATAAGTTATTTCACACATCGACTTTTCCATTTAAGTGTCTAACAAAGAAGCTTAAAATCACTGACTCACTACATAAGCATGGAATTATTTTAAACGTAAATTATGTTCTAGAGGATTCAGGAAGCACTTGGCACATGTGTAAGTGTATCAGACCTAAAACTGTAACTTAGTGGAAGAGTCAGGATAGTCTAAAAATGAATCCCTAACTAAAAGGAATCCGTGCAAGTCCCTGAGCACTTTGCATTTCATGAGAATGACAATCGCTCTTTATCTGGTCATCCAGGAAGGCTGTGGGTTTAGGAGCGAGGATGGGCTTGTTTTAAAGGGTGTTGAGAGCCTTGCAGGATCTTGGGCAATCAAATAGCTTCCTGAGCACTGACATTTATTTCTTAATTTTTAAATTTACAATTCATCCAAATCTTGCAGTCCAAAACAAACAAACAAACAAACAAAAATGTGAAAACATCACAGAAAAATAATATCTGAAAATATCTGATTGCCTTGTGATTCGTAGGGGATAAGCCTAAACTGCCCTTGAAATTGAGGGACTAGTGAATATTGGCCCTCAGATCTCATCATAATCAACGATGAGCAACTCTTGAAGAATTGCCAGAAGTATTTTCAAGTTCGCTGACTTCTCCTGAAGTCAAGATTGCTAGCTGTGATGATTTAAAAATCACTAATTGATAAACACCAATACAATTAATTAACATCCACATAGCCAATGTCTATAGAGCCAGGCATAACAGAGTCTAAATTAATCAGATGGGATTCCTATTTTGCAGTGCAGTTGATGAGACAAGTTACACAAGATAGGAGATAATATAAATGAAAAGTGAAGCTATATGAGCAGTGCTTTGGGGAATAAATACTGATGTATAAATCGTCACTTCTGCGAAGGATTATTTCATAGATCCAGCCTATGATTTCTTCATCTGTTCATAGACGTCAGTGTTTAAGTAAGGGTCTTTACTCCAGATGGAGCAAAGTGTGAATTTTCCAGATCCGTCAAATTGAATCCTTCAAGAAACAAATCATTTTTTGAGTCAACTTCTCTTAGAGATCTCTGAAAATTGAATTCTACATTACAAACACTTCCAACATTTCTGCCTGGAAAAATCCGAGTAGATGGAGCTGTGGTAGCCATTAGGAATATTCATAAGTATTCAGCCCATGGAGGACTGCACTTCCCCACTCCCTTGGAAATGAAGTGTGATCACTGACCATCTTTGGCCGGCGAAATATGCATCAAAGTGTCTCTGTCACTTCTGTTCGACGCTTCAAGGGTCAGCGTGTAAGTCACACATTCCCCTCCTCGCTACTGTACTGATGATGCAAAATGTCTGTGCAAATAAAGCCTCCCTCAGACTGGGTCTCTGAGACAGGAAAGGGCAGAGACCCCTGCTGACCCACACTGACCAAGTAGCATGAGCTAAAAGTTATCTTTAATTGTTTTAAGCTCAGAGTGTTGGGGGTTGGGGGCTGGGGGTTGAGTATTCCTGAAGGGATACCTAGCCTGTATTACATTGGAATTCTATTTAACCATTAACGGACAGAGCAAGGTCATTAACATCATGGCGTTGTTTGAAAGTGGACACTTCACATTAAAATCTAGATTTCTGGCGCCTGTTGGCAAAGACCCTGACACGTTTATACATGGTTGATCCCTTGAGCACATCAACAAGCAGGTATATATTCTCCAGCTCATGACAGCCCTCGTGACTCACTATGACCATACCTGAGCAGTCTTCCTCCCTGAGGGGGGGGGGTGTAGATATTTGACTTTCATCCACTATCCTAAACGGTCTAAGCATCATCCACGTACTGTGCTGACTGTGGTCCACTGGAATTGCATCTCATTTCCAGTTAGAAACTTCAGTGATACCTGTAGCAACACGAAAAAGTACAAACATCCTCAATACAGCACAAGAGTTAAGAAAATAGATTTTGGAATTCAGCTTCCTAGGTTCAAATACCGGCTCTACCATTTTCTATCTGTATCATCAGGGCAAATCACTTAGCCTCTTCAAATTCCAGTTTCCTTACAAACAGAGCGAGGATAATGACGATCCCAGCTTCAGAGTGTCTGATGAGCTAACACAGTCAAGGGCTTAGACAGTGCCTGACCCCGAATATGCATCCAGTATGTGTTGGATGATATTCTTTTTACTAGAAACAGAGTGATTTCTTCATGTATCCAGCCATCAAGGAATTCAATCAACCTGAAAGATACAGTGGAATTGTTCTGCAGATCTGATTCCAACCAGGACCTGTTTCTGGTAAAAATCAGGGCCCCAGAGCAGAAGCAAATGTCCTTGAGTTTTGTTGTCTCAGGCTAGATGCTGCGCTCAGACTCCTGGTAGGCTGTTCCTAGGAGCACGGGGAACACAGGCATGGAAGGGAGCCAACTGGAGACACACTTGCAAAAACTGTTTGTAGCCCCTGCCAAGTGAACATCAGGACTCAGTTCACTGATCCCAAGGCAATCAGAGAGGGCCACACAGCGTACTTTCTCCCATTCTGACAACTGTGGATGGCCACAGCCACACTGTCCAGGAAAGGGAATTGATGTGAACATTACCCTGCTGAAGGAAAGAGACTGACTTCAACTGAGAAGCTTGTGAGTCACTTCTGAAGAAGTGCATACAATATGCCTTCACCCTGCCCGTAACACATATTTCCATAACACACAGCGATGCACTCGATCGATGTGCATCCTCCAGTAAAGCCCAGCCCTGATGTCTTATAGGAGCCTCTCTGGCCATTGTCATAAGCGAGTCTAATTTTGTGTGAGGCCATGAAAACTCAGTGTTTTTCTTACGCTTGTGCTTATTGCGGGAGGTCTGAGAAGGCACTTCTGAAGGTTTATTCCTACCAGTCGTTGTCATTTTTATCGAGTCTTTATTTATTTTTTTATTTATTTATTTGTTAGTTCTACCAGTTTCTTGCTACCAACCCATCTCCCCCCACCCTCGTGCACACACGATCAGTCATGTAATCCCATGGACTTCGGCCCGCCAGACTCCTCTGTCCATGGATTTTTCCAGGCAAGAATACTGGAGTGGGTTGCCATTTCCTTCTCCATGTATCGAGTCTTTAAAGGTTCCATCACTGAGGTGTGGCTTCGACACGTGTACGAGGCTGAGTAGCAACATGCCCTTTCTCCCTAAGTGCAGTAGAAGTCATCCCCACTTCCCAACATGTCTGTCTTCCGGCCTCTGGAGCATGGATTGCTTGAGCTCACCACAGCGTCAGGATATTCTAGAAACCCTTCTGACTGCAGTCTCTTCAGGAGGTTGCAAGTGCTTCACACCTCAGGAATTTACAAAGCACTTTCTACAACCTCAGCTGGGAGAGGAGTCAACACTCGTGACAGTCACAGGCTTCCATGGCCTGGACTTGATTATGGGCTGTGCTTTCATAATCATCGTGTTTCCTATACCAACTAAGATGTCACTGAGAACTTTTTTCTCTATCATCATTGTATCTTTGATGTTCATTAGACATATTATGGGTTTTCCTAGATAGCTTCCCTTACGGATGAGGGTCATAGGTTAGCAGTACTTACTAAAACTGACTTCCAGGTAGCTGTGGTAGAACAGGAAAAAGAATGACCAACTGCTGTATTCTGAACATTATGTATGAAAATATTATTCGTTTTACTGTTTGCAGTCATCCAAGTCTAACGTTCTGAAATACGCATTCAGAAAAATCAAACAACCGCCTAGGTACTAGGCAGTCTCCCATCCAAGTACTAACCAGGCCCGACCCTGCTCAGTTTCCCAGATCAGAGGAGATAGGGCACGTTCAGGGTGGTACGGCCTTAGACCGAGGCGGCTGCCAGGCGCCCCAAGAGCCCCGCGTTGCGCCTCCCTTTCGTTCTGACCTGCCGGTCGGGCCTGGGGCCGCAGCTCTTGACCGGGCGCGCGCTGCACTTGAGCCTCACGACTGGACTCCGGCCGGCCAGGGCGGGCAGCTCGGGGGCCAGCAGAGGGCGCCCCGGCCCCGCACACCGCCAGCCCCGGCCAGCACCCGTCTGCCCCGCCCGGGCCTGGCGTGCCTGCGGGACCCGGGGTAGGGGGAGAAGGGATGGGTTGCGCGGCGAGGACATCTCGGTGCCCTGCCTCCCTGGGCCTCTTCAGGCTCGCGCCGCACCGAACCCCCAACCCCCGCCCCCCACCATCCCGTTCGCTGCTCAGGGTCACGTGGCGCTGGACGTGTGTGGCTTCGGCCCGGGGCCGCGGTCCCCGGAGCCTCCTGCGAGCTTCGGAGCAGCCCAGCCGGGGCCCCAGGCGCCCATCCTGCCCGGTGCCCAAACCCACCGGAGCGCGTCAGCCCCGCCCTTTCGCCCTACCGAGGCCCGCCTTGCCCCCACGCCCCGGGCCCAGCACAGGACCTTCCTGAGAGAGCAGACGAGCGACAGGCAGGCACCCGGACAGACACTCGCACGCACCCACGCCAAGTGAGACAGAGGCAGAAAGAGACGAGGGTTCAGAGAGAGACTCGAAGACAGCGTGTGGGCAAGGGGGGCCTCGGGCAGGATGCCGGGCAGGTGCAGAGGCCACCCGGCCCTGAGCAGCGAACGGGATGGGGGCGGGGGGAGGCCGCCCAGCAGGGGCGGGCCTGGAGAGGCCCAGGGCGGGAGCGCACCCGAGACCTCCGCGCCCCGCCCCCCCCCCCCCAACACCCCCCCCCCCGCAGGCACGCCCGGGCGCGCCGACAATAGCTTCTCCAGAGTTTGGCCACCTGAGTTTCTAACCTTGTGCGCAACTGAGTGATGACAGTGCATTGAACAGCTAGCTCATTTCCAAATAAATTAAGCTTAGTGTTTCACAGGACACCAGGACATGAATGGACAGACCAGCACGGATGCATGGACACCAACCTTGGGAACTAGACAACCGGTGGGAAATTGCTGTCTGACTCAGGGAACTCAAACTGCGGCTCTCTGATCGCCTAGAGAGGTGGGAATGGGCCAGACGTGGGAGGGAGATTCAAGAGCGAGGGGCCACACGTACCCCTACGGTACATTCAGATTGACATATGACCAATCAAACCAATATTGTAGAGCAAGAATCATTCCCCTGTAAATAAATAACTGTTAGAAAGAGAGAAAGAAACCCAAACAGATGGAATGAAATGAACAGAAACACATACTTTGCAATTCACACCGCAATTCAATTACAAACAAAAACAAAAACAAAGAAAAAACACTATAACCATTTTCGAAAAACAACAGACCTCTCCATGACCTTTGGTCGGGTGATGAGTTCTAACACACAACAAAAAAAGCCAACTTTTCCAAATCGTGAATATAAGTTATTTCACACATCGACTTTTCCATTTAAGTGTCTAACAAAGAAGCTTAAAATCATTGACTCACTACATAAGCATGGAATTATTTTAAACGTAAATTATGTTCTAGAGGATTCAGGAAGCACTTGGCACATGTGTAAGTGTATCAGACCTAAAACTGTAACTTAGTGGAAGAGTCAGGATAGTCTAAAAATGAATCCCTAACTAAAAGGAATCCGTGCAAGTCCCTGAGCACTTTGCATTTCATGAGAATGACAATCGCTCTTTATCTGGTCATCCAGGAAGGCTGTGGGTTTAGGAGCGAGGATGGGCTTGTTTTAAAGGGTGTTGAGAGCCTTGCAGGATCTTGGGCAATCAAATAGCTTCCTGAGCACTGACATTTATTTCTTAATTTTTAAATTTACAATTCATCCAAATCTTGCAGTCCAAAACAAACAAACAAACAAACAAAAATGTGAAAACATCACAGAAAAATAATATCTGAAAATATCTGATTGCCTTGTGATTCGTAGGGGATAAGCCTAAACTGCCCTTGAAATTGAGGGACTAGTGAATATTGGCCCTCAGATCTCATCATAATCAACGATGAGCAACTCTTGAAGAATTGCCAGAAGTATTTTCAAGTTCGCTGACTTCTCCTGAAGTCAAGATTGCTAGCTGTGATGATTTAAAAATCACTAATTGATAAACACCAATACAATTAATTAACATCCACATAGCCAATGTCTATAGAGCCAGGCATAACAGAGTCTAAATTAATCAGATGGGATTCCTATTTTGCAGTGCAGTTGATGAGACAAGTTACACAAGATAGGAGATAATATAAATGAAAAGTGAAGCTATATGAGCAGTGCTTTGGGGAATAAATACTGATGTATAAATCGTCACTTCTGCGAAGGATTATTTCATAGATCCAGCCTATGATTTCTTCATCTGTTCATAGACGTCAGTGTTTAAGTAAGGGTCTTTACTCCAGATGGAGCAAAGTGTGAATTTTCCAGATCCGTCAAATTGAATCCTCCAAGAAACAAATCATTTTCTCAGTCAACTTCTCTTAGAGATCTCTGAAAATTGAATTCTACATTACAAACACTTCCAACATTTCTGCCTGGAAAAATCAGAGTAGATGGAGCTGTGGTAGCCATTAGGAATATTCATAAGTATTCAGCCCATGGAGGACTGCACTTCCCCACTCCCTTGGAAATGAAGTGTGATCACTGACCATCTTTGGCCGGCGAAATATGCATCAAAGTGTCTCTGTCACTTCTGTTCGACGCTTCAAGGGTCAGCGTGTAAGTCACACATTCCCCTCCTCGCTACTGTACTGATGATGCAAAATGTCTGTGCAAATAAAGCCTCCCTCAGACTGGGTCTCTGAGACAGGAAAGGGCAGAGACCCCTGCTGACCCACACTGACCAAGTAGCATGAGCTAAAAGTTATCTTTAATTGTTTTAAGCTCAGAGTGTTGGGGGTTGGGGGCTGGGGGTTGAGTATTCCTGAAGGGATACCTAGCCTGTATTACATTGGAATTCTATTTAACCATTAACGGACAGAGCAAGGTCATTAACATCATGGCGTTGTTTGAAAGTGGACACTTCACATTAAAATCTAGATTTCTGGCGCCTGTTGGCAAAGACCCTGACACGTTTATACATGGTTGATCCCTTGAGCACATCAACAAGCAGGTATATATTCTCCAGCTCATGACAGCCCTCGTGACTCACTATGACCATACCTGAGCAGTCTTCCTCCCTGGGGGGGGGGGGTGTAGATATTTGACTTTCATCCACTATCCTAAACAGTCTAAGCATCATCCACGTACTGTGCTGACTGTGGTCCACTGGAATTGCATCTCATTTCCAGTTAGAAACTTCAGTGATACCTGTAGCAACACGAAAAAGTACAAATATCCTCAATACAGCACAAGAGTTAAGAAAATAGATTTTGGAATTCAGCTTCCTAGGTTCAAATACCGGCTCTACCATTTTCTATCTGTATCATCAGGGCAAATCACTTAGCCTCTTCAAATTCCAGTTTCCTTACAAACAGAGCGAGGATAATGACGATCCCAGCTTCAGAGTGTCTGATGAGCTAACACAGTCAAGGGCTTAGACAGTGCCTGACCCCGAATATGCATCCAGTATGTGTTGGATGATATTCTTTTTACTAGAAACAGAGTGATTTCTTCATGTATCCAGCCATCAAGGAATTCAATCAACCTGAAAGATACAGTGGAATTGTTCTGCAGATCTGATTCCAACCAGGACCTGTTTCTGGTAAAAATCAGGGCCCCAGAGCAGAAGCAAATGTCCTTGAGTTTTGTTGTCTCAGGCTAGATGCTGCGCTCAGACTCCTGGTAGGCTGTTCCTAGGAGCACGGGGAACACAGGCATGGAAGGGAGCCAACTGGAGACACACTTGCAAAAACTGTTTGTAGCCCCTGCCAAGTGAACATCAGGACTCAGTTCACTGATCCCAAGGCAATCAGAGAGGGCCACACAGCGTACTTTCTCCCATTCTGACAACTGTGGATGGCCACAGCCACACTGTCCAGGAAAGGGAATTGATGTGAACATTACCCTGCTGAAGGAAAGAGACTGACTTCAACTGAGAAGCTTGTGAGTCACTTCTGAAGAAGTGCATACAATATGCCTTCACCCTGCCCGTAACACATATTTCCATAACACACAGCGATGCACTCGATCGATGTGCATCCTCCAGTAAAGCCCAGCCCTGATGTCTTATAGGAGCCTCTCTGGCCATTGTCATAAGCGAGTCTAATTTTGTGTGAGGCCATGAAAACTCAGTGTTTTTCTTACGCTTGTGCTTATTGCGGGAGGTCTGAGAAGGCACTTCTGAAGGTTTATTCCTACCAGTCGTTGTCATTTTTATCGAGTCTTTATTTATTTTTTTATTTATTTATTTGTTAGTTCTACCAGTTTCTTGCTACCAACCCATCTCCCTCCACCCTCGTGCACACACGATCAGTCATGTAATCCCATGGACTTCGGCCCGCCAGACTCCTCTGTCCATGGATTTTTCCAGGCAAGAATACTGGAGTGGGTTGCCATTTCCTTCTCCATGTATCGAGTCTTTAAAGGTTCCATCACTGAGGTGTGGCTTCGACACGTGTATGAGGCTCAGTAGCAACATGCCCTTTCTCCCTAAGTGCAGTAGAAGTCATCCCCACTTCCCAACATGTCTGTCTTCCGGCCTCTGGAGCATGGATTGCTTGAGCTCACCACAGCGTCAGGATATTCTAGAAACCCTTCTGACTGCAGTCTCTTCAGGAGGTTGCAAGTGCTTCACACCTCAGGAATTTACAAAGCACTTTCTACAACCTCAGCTGGGAGAGGAGTCAACACTCGTGACAGTCACAGGCTTCCATGGCCTGGACTTGATTATGGGCTGTGCTTTCATAATCATCGTGTTTCCTATACCAACTAAGATGTCACTGAGAACTTTTTTCTCTATCATCATTGTATCTTTGATGTTCATTAGACATATTATGGGTTTTCCTATATAGCTTCCCTTACGGATGAGGGTCATAGGTTAGCAGTACTTACTAAAACTGACTTCCAGGTAGCTGTGGTAGAACAGGAAAAAGAATGACCAACTGCTGTATTCTGAACATTATGTATGAAAATATTATTCGTTTTACTGTTTGCAGTCATCCAAGTCTAACGTTCTGAAATACGCATTCAGGAAAATCAAACAACCGCCTAGGTACTAGGCAGTCTCCCATCCAAGTACTAACCAGGCCCGACCCTGCTCAGTTTCCCAGATCAGAGGAGATAGGGCACGTTCAGGGTGGTACGGCCTTAGACCGAGGCGGCTGCCAGGCGCCCCAAGAGCCCCGCGTTGCGCCTCCCTTTCGTTCTGACCTGCCGGTCGGGCCTGGGGCCGCAGCTCTTGACCGGGCGCGCGCTGCACTTGAGCCTCACGACTGGACTCCGGCCGGCCAGGGCGGGCAGCTCGGGGGCCAGCAGAGGGCGCCCCGGCCCCGCACACCGCCAGCCCCGGCCAGCACCCGTCTGCCCCGCCCGGGCCTGGCGTGCCTGCGGGACCCGGGGTAGGGGGAGGAGGGATGGGTTGCGCGGCGAGGACATCTCGGTGCCCTGCCTCCCTGGGCCTCTTCAGGCTCGCGCCGCGCCGCACCGAACCCCCAACCCCCGCCCCCCACCATCCCGTTCGCTGCTCAGGGTCACGTGGCTCCGGACGTGTGTGGCTCCGGCCCGGGGCCGCGGTCCCCGGAGCCTCCTGCGGGCTTCGGAGCAGCCCAGCCGGGGCCCCAGGCGCCCATCCTGCCCGGTGCCCAAACCCACCGGAGCGCGTCAGCCCCGCCCTTTCGCCCTACCGAGGCCCGCCTTGCCCCCACGCCGCGGGCCCAGCACAGGACCTTCCTGAGAGAGCAGACGAGCGACAGGCAGGCACCCGGACAGACACTCGCACGCACCCACGCCAAGTGAGACAGAGGCAGAAAGAGACGAGGGTTCAGAGAGAGACTCGAAGACAGCGTGTGGGCAAGGGGGGCCTCGGGCAGGATGCCGGGCAGGTGCAGAGGCCACCCGGCCCTGAGCAGCGAACGGGATGGGGGCGGGGGGAGGCCGCCCAGCAGGGGCGGGCCTGGAGAGGCCCAGGGCGGGAGCGCACCCGAGACCTCCGCGCCCCGCCCCCCTCCCCCCAACACCCCCCTCCCCCCCCGCAGGCACGCCGGGGCGCGCCGACAATAGCTTCTCCAGAGTTTGGCCACCTGAGTTTCTAACCTTGTGCGCAACTGAGTGATGACAGTGCATTGAACAGCTAGGTCATTTCCAAATAAATTAAGCTTAGTGTTTCACAGGACACCAGGACATGAATGGACAGACCAGCACGGATGCATGGACACCAACCTTGGGAACTAGACAACCGGTGGGAAATTGCTGTCTGACTCAGGGAACTCAAACTGCGGCTCTCTGATCGCCTAGAGAGGTGGGAATGGGCCAGACGTGGGAGGGAGATTCAAGAGCGAGGGGCCACACGTACCCCTACGGTACATTCAGATTGACATATGACCAATCAAACCAATATTGTAGAGCAAGAATCATTCCCCTGTAAATAAATAACTGTTAGAAAGAGAGAAAGAAACCCAAACAGATGGAATGAAATGAACAGAAACACATACTTTGCAATTCACACCGCAATTCAATTACAAACAAAAACAAAAACAAAGAAAAAACACTATAACCATTTTCGAAAAACAACAGACCTCTCCATGACCTTTGGTCGGGTGATGAGTTCTAACACACAACAAAAAAAGCCAACTTTTCCAAATCGTGAATATAAGTTATTTCACACATCGACTTTTCCATTTAAGTGTCTAACAAAGAAGCTTAAAATCATTGACTCACTACATAAGCATGGAATTATTTTAAACGTAAATTATGTTCTAGAGGATTCAGGAAGCACTTGGCACATGTGTAAGTGTATCAGACCTAAAACTGTAACTTAGTGGAAGAGTCAGGATAGTCTAAAAATGAATCCCTAACTAAAAGGAATCCGTGCAAGTCCCTGAGCACTTTGCATTTCATGAGAATGACAATCGCTCTTTATCTGGTCATCCAGGAAGGCTGTGGGTTTAGGAGCGAGGATGGGCTTGTTTTAAAGGGTGTTGAGAGCCTTGCAGGATCTTGGGCAATCAAATAGCTTCCTGAGCACTGACATTTATTTCTTAATTTTTAAATTTACAATTCATCCAAATCTTGCAGTCCAAAACAAACAAACAAACAAACAAAAATGTGAAAACATCACAGAAAAATAATATCTGAAAATATCTGATTGCCTTGTGATTCGTAGGGGATAAGCCTAAACTGCCCTTGAAATTGAGGGACTAGTGAATATTGGCCCTCAGATCTCATCATAATCAACGATGAGCAACTCTTGAAGAATTGCCAGAAGTATTTTCAAGTTCGCTGACTTCTCCTGAAGTCAAGATTGCTAGCTGTGATGATTTAAAAATCACTAATTGATAAACATCAATACAATTAATTAACATCCACATAGCCAATGTCTATAGAGCCAGGCATAACAGAGTCTAAATTAATCAGATGGGATTCCTATTTTGCAGTGCAGTTGATGAGACAAGTTACACAAGATAGGAGATAATATAAATGAAAAGTGAAGCTATATGAGCAGTGCTTTGGGGAATAAATACTGATGTATAAATCGTCACTTCTGCGAAGGATTATTTCATAGATCCAGCCTATGATTTCTTCATCTGTTCATAGACGTCAGTGTTTAAGTAAGGGTCTTTACTCCAGATGGAGCAAAGTGTGAATTTTCCAGATCCGTCAAATTGAATCCTCCAAGAAACAAATCATTTTCTCAGTCAACTTCTCTTAGAGATCTCTGAAAATTGAATTCTACATTACAAACACTTCCAACATTTCTGCCTGGAAAAATCAGAGTAGATGGAGCTGTGGTAGCCATTAGGAATATTCATAAGTATTCAGCCCATGGAGGACTGCACTTCCCCACTCCCTTGGAAATGAAGTGTGATCACTGACCATCTTTGGCCGGCGAAATATGCATCAAAGTGTCTCTGTCACTTCTGTTCGACGCTTCAAGGGTCAGCGTGTAAGTCACACATTCCCCTCCTCGCTACTGTACTGATGATGCAAAATGTCTGTGCAAATAAAGCCTCCCTCAGACTGGGTCTCTGAGACAGGAAAGGGCAGAGACCCCTGCTGACCCACACTGACCAAGTAGCATGAGCTAAAAGTTATCTTTAATTGTTTTAAGCTCAGAGTGTTGGGGGTTGGGGGCTGGGGGTTGAGTATTCCTGAAGGGATACCTAGCCTGTATTACATTGGAATTCTATTTAACCATTAACGGACAGAGCAAGGTCATTAACATCATGGCGTTGTTTGAAAGTGGACACTTCACATTAAAATCTAGATTTCTGGCGCCTGTTGGCAAAGACCCTGACACGTTTATACATGGTTGATCCCTTGAGCACATCAACAAGCAGGTATATATTCTCCAGCTCATGACAGCCCTCGTGACTCACTATGACCATACCTGAGCAGTCTTCCTCCCTGGGGGGGGGGGGGTGTAGATATTTGACTTTCATCCACTATCCTAAACAGTCTAAGCATCATCCACGTACTGTGCTGACTGTGGTCCACTGGAATTGCATCTCATTTCCAGTTAGAAACTTCAGTGATACCTGTAGCAACACGAAAAAGTACAAATATCCTCAATACAGCACAAGAGTTAAGAAAATAGATTTTGGAATTCAGCTTCCTAGGTTCAAATACCGGCTCTACCATTTTCTATCTGTATCATCAGGGCAAATCACTTAGCCTCTTCAAATTCCAGTTTCCTTACAAACAGAGCGAGGATAATGACGATCCCAGCTTCAGAGTGTCTGATGAGCTAACACAGTCAAGGGCTTAGACAGTGCCTGACCCCGAATATGCATCCAGTATGTGTTGGATGATATTCTTTTTACTAGAAACAGAGTGATTTCTTCATGTATCCAGCCATCAAGGAATTCAATCAACCTGAAAGATACAGTGGAATTGTTCTGCAGATCTGATTCCAACCAGGACCTGTTTCTGGTAAAAATCAGGGCCCCAGAGCAGAAGCAAATGTCCTTGAGTTTTGTTGTCTCAGGCTAGATGCTGCGCTCAGACTCCTGGTAGGCTGTTCCTAGGAGCACGGGGAACACAGGCATGGAAGGGAGCCAACTGGAGACACACTTGCAAAAACTGTTTGTAGCCCCTGCCAAGTGAACATCAGGACTCAGTTCACTGATCCCAAGGCAATCAGAGAGGGCCACACAGCGTACTTTCTCCCATTCTGACAACTGTGGATGGCCACAGCCACACTGTCCAGGAAAGGGAATTGATGTGAACATTACCCTGCTGAAGGAAAGAGACTGACTTCAACTGAGAAGCTTGTGAGTCACTTCTGAAGAAGTGCATACAATATGCCTTCACCCTGCCCGTAACACATATTTCCATAACACACAGCGATGCACTCGATCGATGTGCATCCTCCAGTAAAGCCCAGCCCTGATGTCTTATAGGAGCCTCTCTGGCCATTGTCATAAGCGAGTCTAATTTTGTGTGAGGCCATGAAAACTCAGTGTTTTTCTTACGCTTGTGCTTATTGCGGGAGGTCTGAGAAGGCACTTCTGAAGGTTTATTCCTACCAGTCGTTGTCATTTTTATCGAGTCTTTATTTATTTTTTTATTTATTTATTTGTTAGTTCTACCAGTTTCTTGCTACCAACCCATCTCCCTCCACCCTCGTGCACACACGATCAGTCATGTAATCCCATGGACTTCGGCCCGCCAGACTCCTCTGTCCATGGATTTTTCCAGGCAAGAATACTGGAGTGGGTTGCCATTTCCTTCTCCATGTATCGAGTCTTTAAAGGTTCCATCACTGAGGTGTGGCTTCGACACGTGTACGAGGCTGAGTAGCAACATGCCCTTTCTCCCTAAGTGCAGTAGAAGTCATCCCCACTTCCCAACATGTCTGTCTTCCGGCCTCTGGAGCATGGATTGCTTGAGCTCACCACAGCGTCAGGATATTCTAGAAACCCTTCTGACTGCAGTCTCTTCAGGAGGTTGCAAGTGCTTCACACCTCAGGAATTTACAAAGCACTTTCTACAACCTCAGCTGGGAGAGGAGTCAACACTCGTGACAGTCACAGGCTTCCATGGCCTGGACTTGATTATGGGCTGTGCTTTCATAATCATCGTGTTTCCTATACCAACTAAGATGTCACTGAGAACTTTTTTCTCTATCATCATTGTATCTTTGATGTTCATTAGACATATTATGGGTTTTCCTATATAGCTTCCCTTACGGATGAGGGTCATAGGTTAGCAGTACTTACTAAAACTGACTTCCAGGTAGCTGTGGTAGAACAGGAAAAAGAATGACCAACTGCTGTATTCTGAACATTATGTATGAAAATATTATTCGTTTTACTGTTTGCAGTCATCCAAGTCTAACGTTCTGAAATACGCATTCAGGAAAATCAAACAACCGCCTAGGTACTAGGCAGTCTCCCATCCAAGTACTAACCAGGCCCGACCCTGCTCAGTTTCCCAGATCAGAGGAGATAGGGCACGTTCAGGGTGGTACGGCCTTAGACCGAGGCGGCTGCCAGGCGCCCCAAGAGCCCCGCGTTGCGCCTCCCTTTCGTTCTGACCTGCCGGTCGGGCCTGGGGCCGCAGCTCTTGACCGGGCGCGCGCTGCACTTGAGCCTCACGACTGGACTCCGGCCGGCCAGGGCGGGCAGCTCGGGGGCCAGCAGAGGGCGCCCCGGCCCCGCACACCGCCAGCCCCGGCCAGCACCCGTCTGCCCCGCCCGGGCCTGGCGTGCCTGCGGGACCCGGGGTAGGGGGAGAAGGGATGGGTTGCGCGGCGAGGACATCTCGGTGCCCTGCCTCCCTGGGCCTCTTCAGGCTCGCGCCGCACCGAACCCCCAACCCCCGCCCCCCACCATCCCGTCCGCTGCTCAGGGTCACGTGGCTCCGGACGTGTGTGGCTTCGGCCCGGGGCCGCGGTCCCCGGAGCCTCCTGCGGGCTTCGGAGCAGCCCAGCCGGGGCCCCAGGCGCCCATCCTGCCCGGTGCCCAAACCCACCGGAGCGCGTCAGCCCCGCCCTTTCGCCCTACCGAGGCCCGCCTTGCCCCCACGCCGCGGGCCCAGCACAGGACCTTCCTGAGAGAGCAGACGAGCGACAGGCAGGCACCCGGACAGACACTCGCACGCACCCACGCCAAGTGAGACAGAGGCAGAAAGAGACGAGGGTTCAGAGAGAGACTCGAAGACAGCGTGTGGGCAAGGGGGGCCTCGGGCAGGATGCCGGGCAGGTGCAGAGGCCACCCGGCCCTGAGCAGCGAACGGGATGGGGGCGGGGGGAGGCCGCCCAGCAGGGGCGGGCCTGGAGAGGCCCAGGGCGGGAGCGCACCCGAGACCTCCGCGCCCCGCCCCCCTCCCCCCAACACCCCCCTCCCCCCCCCGCAGGCACGCCGGGGCGCGCCGACAATAGCTTCTCCAGAGTTTGGCCACCTGAGTTTCTAACCTTGTGCGCAACTGAGTGATGACAGTGCATTGAACAGCTAGGTCATTTCCAAATAAATTAAGCTTAGTGTTTCACAGGACACCAGGACATGAATGGACAGACCAGCACGGATGCATGGACACCAACCTTGGGAACTAGACAACCGGTGGGAAATTGCTGTCTGACTCAGGGAACTCAAACTGCGGCTCTCTGATCGCCTAGAGAGGTGGGAATGGGCCAGACGTGGGAGGGAGATTCAAGAGCGAGGGGCCACACGTACCCCTACGGTACATTCAGATTGACATATGACCAATCAAACCAATATTGTAGAGCAAGAATCATTCCCCTGTAAATAAATAACTGTTAGAAAGAGAGAAAGAAACCCAAACAGATGGAATGAAATGAACAGAAACACATACTTTGCAATTCACACCGCAATTCAATTACAAACAAAAACAAAAACAAAGAAAAAACACTATAACCATTTTCGAAAAACAACAGACCTCTCCATGACCTTTGGTCGGGTGATGAGTTCTAACACACAACAAAAAAAAGCCAGCTTTTCCAAATCGTGAATATAAGTTATTTCACACATCGACTTTTCCATTTAAGTGTCTAACAAAGAAGCTTAAAATCATTGACTCACTACATAAGCATGGAATTATTTTAAACGTAAATTATGTTCTAGAGGATTCAGGAAGCACTTGGCACATGTGTAAGTGTATCAGACCTAAAACTGTAACTTAGTGGAAGAGTCAGGATAGTCTAAAAATGAATCCCTAACTAAAAGGAATCCGTGCAAGTCCCTGAGCACTTTGCATTTCATGAGAATGACAATCGCTCTTTATCTGGTCATCCAGGAAGGCTGTGGGTTTAGGAGCGAGGATGGGCTTGTTTTAAAGGGTGTTGAGAGCCTTGCAGGATCTTGGGCAATCAAATAGCTTCCTGAGCACTGACATTTATTTCTTAATTTTTAAATTTACAATTCATCCAAATCTTGCAGTCCAAAACAAACAAACAAACAAACAAAAATGTGAAAACATCACAGAAAAATAATATCTGAAAATATCTGATTGCCTTGTGATTCGTAGGGGATAAGCCTAAACTGCCCTTGAAATTGAGGGACTAGTGAATATTGGCCCTCAGATCTCATCATAATCAACGATGAGCAACTTTTGAAGAATTGCCAGAAGTATTTTCAAGTTCGCTGACTTCTCCTGAAGTCAAGATTGCTAGCTGTGATGATTTAAAAATCACTAATTGATAAACATCAATACAATTAGTTAACATCCACATAGCCAATGTCTATAGAGCCAGGCATAACAGAGTCTAAATTAATCAGATGGGATTCCTATTTTGCAGTGCAGTTGATGAGACAAGTTACACAAGATAGGAGATAATATAAATGAAAAGTGAAGCTATATGAGCAGTGCTTTGGGGAATAAATACTGATGTATAAATCGTCACTTCTGCGAAGGATTATTTCATAGATCCAGCCTATGATTTCTTCATCTGTTCATAGACGTCAGTGTTTAAGTAAGGGTCTTTACTCCAGATGGAGCAAAGTGTGAATTTTCCAGATCCGTCAAATTGAATCCTTCAAGAAACAAATCATTTTTTGAGTCAACTTCTCTTAGAGATCTCTGAAAATTGAATTCTACATTACAAACACTTCCAACATTTCTGCCTGGAAAAATCAGAGTAGATGGAGCTGTGGTAGCCATTAGGAATATTCATAAGTATTCAGCCCATGGAGGACTGCACTTCCCCACTCCCTTGGAAATGAAGTGTGATCACTGACCATCTTTGGCCGGCGAAATATGCATCAAAGTGTCTCTGTCACTTCTGTTCGACGCTTCAAGGGTCAGCGTGTAAGTCACACATTCCCCTCCTCGCTACTGTACTGATGATGCAAAATGTCTGTGCAAATAAAGCCTCCCTCAGACTGGGTCTCTGAGACAGGAAAGGGCAGAGACCCCTGCTGACCCACACTGACCAAGTAGCATGAGCTAAAAGTTATCTTTAATTGTTTTAAGCTCAGAGTGTTGGGGGTGGGGGGCTGGGGGTTGAGTATTCCTGAAGGGATACCTAGCCTGTATTACATTGGAATTCTATTTAACCATTAACGGACAGAGCAAGGTCATTAACATCATGGCGTTGTTTGAAAGTGGACACTTCACATTAAAATCTAGATTTCTGGCGCCTGTTGGCAAAGACCCTGACACGTTTATACATGGTTGATCCCTTGAGCACATCAACAAGCAGGTATATATTCTCCAGCTCATGACAGCCCTCGTGACTCACTATGACCATACCTGAGCAGTCTTCCTCCCTGAGGGGGGGGTGTAGATATTTGACTTTCATCCGCTATCCTAAACGGTCTAAGCATCATCCACGTACTGTGCTGACTGTGGTCCACTGGAATTGCATCTCATTTCCAGTTAGAAACTTCAGTGATACCTGTAGCAACACGAAAAAGTACAAATATCCTCAATACAGCACAACAGTTAAGAAAATAGATTTTGGAATTCAGCTTCCTAGGTTCAAATACCGGCTCTACCATTTTCTATCTGTATCATCAGGGCAAATCACTTAGCCTCTTCAAATTCCAGTTTCCTTACAAACAGAGCGAGGATAATGACGATCCCAGCTTCAGAGTGTCTGATGAGCTAACACAGTCAAGGGCTTAGACAGTGCCTGACCCCGAATATGCATCCAGTATGTGTTGGATGATATTCTTTTTACTAGAAACAGAGTGATTTCTTCATGTATCCAGCCATCAAGGAATTCAATCAACCTGAAAGATACAGTGGAATTGTTCTGCAGATCTGATTCCAACCAGGACCTGTTTCTGGTAAAAATCAGGGCCCCAGAGCAGAAGCAAATGTCCTTGAGTTTTGTTGTCTCAGGCTAGATGCTGCGCTCAGACTCCTGGTAGGCTGTTCCTAGGAGCACGGGGAACACAGGCATGGTAGGGAGCCAACTGGAAACACACTTGCAAAAACTGTTTGTAGCCCCTGCCAAGTGAACATCAGGACTCAGTTCACTGATCCCAAGGCAATCAGAGAGGGCCACACAGCGTACTTTCTCCCATTCTGACAACTGTGGATGGCCACAGCCACACTGTCCAGGAAAGGGAATTGATGTGAACATTACCCTGCTGAAGGAAAGAGACTGACTTCAACTGAGAAGCTTGTGAGTCACTTCTGAAGAAGTGCATACAATATGCCTTCACCCTGCCCGTAACACATATTTCCATAACACACAGCGATGCACTCGATCGATGTGCATCCTCCAGTAAAGCCCAGCCCTGATGTCTTATAGGAGCCTCTCTGGCCATTGTCATAAGCGAGTCTAATTTTGTGTGAGGCCATGAAAACTCAGTGTTTTTCTTACGCTTGTGCTTATTGCGGGAGGTCTGAGAAGGCACTTCTGAAGGTTTATTCCTACCAGTCGTTGTCATTTTTATCGAGTCTTTATTTATTTTTTTATTTATTTATTTGTTAGTTCTACCAGTTTCTTGCTACCAACCCATCTCCCTCCACCCTCGTGCACACACGATCAGTCATGTAATCCCATGGACTTCGGCCCGCCAGACTCCTCTGTCCATGGATTTTTCCAGGCAAGAATACTGGAGTGGGTTGCCATTTCCTTCTCCATGTATCGAGTCTTTAAAGGTTCCATCACTGAGGTGTGGCTTCGACACGTGTACGAGGCTGAGTAGCAACATGCCCTTTCTCCCTAAGTGCAGTAGAAGTCATCCCCACTTCCCAACATGTCTGTCTTCCGGCCTCTGGAGCATGGATTGCTTGAGCTCACCACAGCGTCAGGATATTCTAGAAACCCTTCTGACTGCAGTCTCTTCAGGAGGTTGCAAGTGCTTCACACCTCAGGAATTTACAAAGCACTTTCTACAACCTCAGCTGGGAGAGGAGTCAACACTCGTGACAGTCACAGGCTTCCATGGCCTGGACTTGATTATGGGCTGTGCTTTCATAATCATCGTGTTTCCTATACCAACTAAGATGTCACTGAGAACTTTTTTCTCTATCATCATTGTATCTTTGATGTTCATTAGACATATTATGGGTTTTCCTATATAGCTTCCCTTACGGATGAGGGTCATAGGTTAGCAGTACTTACTAAAACTGACTTCCAGGTAGCTGTGGTAGAACAGGAAAAAGAATGACCAACTGCTGTATTCTGAACATTATGTATGAAAATATTATTCGTTTTACTGTTTGCAGTCATCCAAGTCTAACGTTCTGAAATACGCATTCAGGAAAATCAAACAACCGCCTAGGTACTAGGCAGTCTCCCATCCAAGTACTAACCAGGCCCGACCCTGCTCAGTTTCCCAGATCAGAGGAGATAGGGCACGTTCAGGGTGGTACGGCCTTAGACCGAGGCGGCTGCCAGGCGCCCCAAGAGCCCCGCGTTGCGCCTCCCTTTCGTTCTGACCTGCCGGTCGGGCCTGGGGCCGCAGCTCTTGACCGGGCGCGCGCTGCACTTGAGCCTCACGACTGGACTCCGGCCGGCCAGGGCGGGCAGCTCGGGGGCCAGCAGAGGGCGCCCCGGCCCCGCACACCGCCAGCCCCGGCCAGCACCCGTCTGCCCCGCCCGGGCCTGGCGTGCCTGCGGGACCCGGGGTAGGGGGAGAAGGGATGGGTTGCGCGGCGAGGACATCTCGGTGCCCTGCCTCCCTGGGCCTCTTCAGGCTCGCGCCGCACCGAACCCCCAACCCCCGCCCCCCACCATCCCGTCCGCTGCTCAGGGTCACGTGGCTCCGGACGTGTGTGGCTTCGGCCCGGGGCCGCGGTCCCCGGAGCCTCCTGCGGGCTTCGGAGCAGCCCAGCCGGGGCCCCAGGCGCCCATCCTGCCCGGTGCCCAAACCCACCGGAGCGCGTCAGCCCCGCCCTTTCGCCCTACCGAGGCCCGCCTTGCCCCCACGCCGCGGGCCCAGCACAGGACCTTCCTGAGAGAGCAGACGAGCGACAGGCAGGCACCCGGACAGACACTCGCACGCACCCACGCCAAGTGAGACAGAGGCAGAAAGAGACGAGGGTTCAGAGAGAGACTCGAAGACAGCGTGTGGGCAAGGGGGGCCTCGGGCAGGATGCCGGGCAGGTGCAGAGGCCACCCGGCCCTGAGCAGCGAACGGGATGGGGGCGGGGGGAGGCCGCCCAGCAGGGGCGGGCCTGGAGAGGCCCAGGGCGGGAGCGCACCCGAGACCTCCGCGCCCCGCCCCCCTCCCCCCAACACCCCCCTCCCCCCCCCGCAGGCACGCCGGGGCGCGCCGACAATAGCTTCTCCAGAGTTTGGCCACCTGAGTTTCTAACCTTGTGCGCAACTGAGTGATGACAGTGCATTGAACAGCTAGGTCATTTCCAAATAAATTAAGCTTAGTGTTTCACAGGACACCAGGACATGAATGGACAGACCAGCACGGATGCATGGACACCAACCTTGGGAACTAGACAACCGGTGGGAAATTGCTGTCTGACTCAGGGAACTCAAACTGCGGCTCTCTGATCGCCTAGAGAGGTGGGAATGGGCCAGACGTGGGAGGGAGATTCAAGAGCGAGGGGCCACACGTACCCCTACGGTACATTCAGATTGACATATGACCAATCAAACCAATATTGTAGAGCAAGAATCATTCCCCTGTAAATAAATAACTGTTAGAAAGAGAGAAAGAAACCCAAACAGATGGAATGAAATGAACAGAAACACATACTTTGCAATTCACACCGCAATTCAATTACAAACAAAAACAAAAACAAAGAAAAAACACTATAACCATTTTCGAAAAACAACAGACCTCTCCATGACCTTTGGTCGGGTGATGAGTTCTAACACACAACAAAAAAAAGCCAGCTTTTCCAAATCGTGAATATAAGTTATTTCACACATCGACTTTTCCATTTAAGTGTCTAACAAAGAAGCTTAAAATCATTGACTCACTACATAAGCATGGAATTATTTTAAACGTAAATTATGTTCTAGAGGATTCAGGAAGCACTTGGCACATGTGTAAGTGTATCAGACCTAAAACTGTAACTTAGTGGAAGAGTCAGGATAGTCTAAAAATGAATCCCTAACTAAAAGGAATCCGTGCAAGTCCCTGAGCACTTTGCATTTCATGAGAATGACAATCGCTCTTTATCTGGTCATCCAGGAAGGCTGTGGGTTTAGGAGCGAGGATGGGCTTGTTTTAAAGGGTGTTGAGAGCCTTGCAGGATCTTGGGCAATCAAATAGCTTCCTGAGCACTGACATTTATTTCTTAATTTTTAAATTTACAATTCATCCAAATCTTGCAGTCCAAAACAAACAAACAAACAAACAAAAATGTGAAAACATCACAGAAAAATAATATCTGAAAATATCTGATTGCCTTGTGATTCGTAGGGGATAAGCCTAAACTGCCCTTGAAATTGAGGGACTAGTGAATATTGGCCCTCAGATCTCATCATAATCAACGATGAGCAACTTTTGAAGAATTGCCAGAAGTATTTTCAAGTTCGCTGACTTCTCCTGAAGTCAAGATTGCTAGCTGTGATGATTTAAAAATCACTAATTGATAAACATCAATACAATTAGTTAACATCCACATAGCCAATGTCTATAGAGCCAGGCATAACAGAGTCTAAATTAATCAGATGGGATTCCTATTTTGCAGTGCAGTTGATGAGACAAGTTACACAAGATAGGAGATAATATAAATGAAAAGTGAAGCTATATGAGCAGTGCTTTGGGGAATAAATACTGATGTATAAATCGTCACTTCTGCGAAGGATTATTTCATAGATCCAGCCTATGATTTCTTCATCTGTTCATAGACGTCAGTGTTTAAGTAAGGGTCTTTACTCCAGATGGAGCAAAGTGTGAATTTTCCAGATCCGTCAAATTGAATCCTTCAAGAAACAAATCATTTTTTGAGTCAACTTCTCTTAGAGATCTCTGAAAATTGAATTCTACATTACAAACACTTCCAACATTTCTGCCTGGAAAAATCAGAGTAGATGGAGCTGTGGTAGCCATTAGGAATATTCATAAGTATTCAGCCCATGGAGGACTGCACTTCCCCACTCCCTTGGAAATGAAGTGTGATCACTGACCATCTTTGGCCGGCGAAATATGCATCAAAGTGTCTCTGTCACTTCTGTTCGACGCTTCAAGGGTCAGCGTGTAAGTCACACATTCCCCTCCTCGCTACTGTACTGATGATGCAAAATGTCTGTGCAAATAAAGCCTCCCTCAGACTGGGTCTCTGAGACAGGAAAGGGCAGAGACCCCTGCTGACCCACACTGACCAAGTAGCATGAGCTAAAAGTTATCTTTAATTGTTTTAAGCTCAGAGTGTTGGGGGTTGGGGGCTGGGGGTTGAGTATTCCTGAAGGGATACCTAGCCTGTATTACATTGGAATTCTATTTAACCATTAACGGACAGAGCAAGGTCATTAACATCATGGCGTTGTTTGAAAGTGGACACTTCACATTAAAATCTAGATTTCTGGCGCCTGTTGGCAAAGACCCTGACACGTTTATACATGGTTGATCCCTTGAGCACATCAACAAGCAGGTATATATTCTCCAGCTCATGACAGCCCTCGTGACTCACTATGACCATACCTGAGCAGTCTTCCTCCCTGAGGGTGGGGGGTGTAGATATTTGACTTTCATCCACTATCCTAAACGGTCTAAGCATCATCCACGTACTGTGCTGACTGTGGTCCACTGGAATTGCATCTCATTTCCAGTTAGAAACTTCAGTGATACCTGTAGCAACACGAAAAAGTACAAACATCCTCAATACAGCACAAGAGTTAAGAAAATAGATTTTGGAATTCAGCTTCCTAGGTTCAAATACCGGCTCTACCATTTTCTATCTGTATCATCAGGGCAAATCACTTAGCCTCTTCAAATTCCAGTTTCCTTACAAACAGAGCGAGGATAATGACGATCCCAGCTTCAGAGTGTCTGATGAGCTAACACAGTCAAGGGCTTAGACAGTGCCTGACCCCGAATATGCATCCAGTATGTGTTGGATGATATTCTTTTTACTAGAAACAGAGTGATTTCTTCATGTATCCAGCCATCAAGGAATTCAATCAACCTGAAAGATACAGTGGAATTGTTCTGCAGATCTGATTCCAACCAGGACCTGTTTCTGGTAAAAATCAGGGCCCCAGAGCAGAAGCAAATGTCCTTGAGTTTTGTTGTCTCAGGCTAGATGCTGCGCTCAGACTCCTGGTAGGCTGTTCCTAGGAGCACGGGGAACACAGGCATGGAAGGGAGCCAACTGGAGACACACTTGCAAAAACTGTTTGTAGCCCCTGCCAAGTGAACATCAGGACTCAGTTCACTGATCCCAAGGCAATCAGAGAGGGCCACACAGCGTACTTTCTCCCATTCTGACAACTGTGGATGGCCACAGCCACACTGTCCAGGAAAGGGAATTGATGTGAACATTACCCTGCTGAAGGAAAGAGACTGACTTCAACTGAGAAGCTTGTGAGTCACTTCTGAAGAAGTGCATACAATATGCCTTCACCCTGCCCGTAACACATATTTCCATAACACACAGCGATGCACTCGATCGATGTGCATCCTCCAGTAAAGCCCAGCCCTGATGTCTTATAGGAGCCTCTCTGGCCATTGTCATAAGCGAGTCTAATTTTGTGTGAGGCCATGAAAACTCAGTGTTTTTCTTACGCTTGTGCTTATTGCGGGAGGTCTGAGAAGGCACTTCTGAAGGTTTATTCCTACCAGTCGTTGTCATTTTTATCGAGTCTTTATTTATTTTTTTATTTATTTATTTGTTAGTTCTACCAGTTTCTTGCTACCAACCCATCTCCCTCCACCCTCGTGCACACACGATCAGTCATGTAATCCCATGGACTTCGGCCCGCCAGACTCCTCTGTCCATGGATTTTTCCAGGCAAGAATACTGGAGTGGGTTGCCATTTCCTTCTCCATGTATCGAGTCTTTAAAGGTTCCATCACTGAGGTGTGGCTTCGACACGTGTACGAGGCTGAGTAGCAACATGCCCTTTCTCCCTAAGTGCAGTAGAAGTCATCCCCACTTCCCAACATGTCTGTCTTCCGGCCTCTGGAGCATGGATTGCTTGAGCTCACCACAGCGTCAGGATATTCTAGAAACCCTTCTGACTGCAGTCTCTTCAGGAGGTTGCAAGTGCTTCACACCTCAGGAATTTACAAAGCACTTTCTACAACCTCAGCTGGGAGAGGAGTCAACACTCGTGACAGTCACAGGCTTCCATGGCCTGGACTTGATTATGGGCTGTGCTTTCATAATCATCGTGTTTCCTATACCAACTAAGATGTCACTGAGAACTTTTTTCTCTATCATCATTGTATCTTTGATGTTCATTAGACATATTATGGGTTTTCCTAGATAGCTTCCCTTACGGATGAGGGTCATAGGTTAGCAGTACTTACTAAAACTGACTTCCAGGTAGCTGTGGTAGAACAGGAAAAAGAATGACCAACTGCTGTATTCTGAACATTATGTATGAAAATATTATTCATTTTACTGTTTGCAGTCATCCAAGTCTAACGTTCTGAAATACGCATTCAGAAAAATCAAACAACCGCCTAGGTACTAGGCAGTCTCCCATCCAAGTACTAACCAGGCCCGACCCTGCTCAGTTTCCCAGATCAGAGGAGATAGGGCACGTTCAGGGTGGTACGGCCTTAGACCGAGGCGGCTGCCAGGCGCCCCAAGAGCCCCGCGTTGCGCCTCCCTTTCGTTCTGACCTGCCGGTCGGGCCTGGGGCCGCAGCTCTTGACCGGGCGCGCGCTGCACTTGAGCCTCACGACTGGACTCCGGCCGGCCAGGGCGGGCAGCTCGGGGGCCAGCAGAGGGCGCCCCGGCCCCGCACACCGCCAGCCCCGGCCAGCACCCGTCTGCCCCGCCCGGGCCTGGCGTGCCTGCGGGACCCGGGGTAGGGGGAGAAGGGATGGGTTGCGCGGCGAGGACATCTCGGTGCCCTGCCTCCCTGGGCCTCTTCAGGCTCGCGCCGCACCGAACCCCCAACCCCCGCCCCCCACCATCCCGTTCGCTGCTCAGGGTCACGTGGCTCCGGACGTGTGTGGCTTCGGCCCGGGGCCGCGGTCCCCGGAGCCTCCTGCGGGCTTCGGAGCAGCCCAGCCGGGGCCCCAGGCGCCCATCCTGCCCGGTGCCCAAACCCACCGGAGCGCGTCAGCCCCGCCCTTTCGCCCTACCGAGGCCCGCCTTGCCCCCACGCCGCGGGCCCAGCACAGGACCTTCCTGAGAGAGCAGACGAGCGACAGGCAGGCACCCGGACAGACACTCGCACGCACCCACGCCAAGTGAGACAGAGGCAGAAAGAGACGAGGGTTCAGAGAGAGACTCGAAGACAGCGTGTGGGCAAGGGGGGCCTCGGGCAGGATGCCGGGCAGGTGCAGAGGCCACCCGGCCCTGAGCAGCGAACGGGATGGGGGCGGGGGGAGGCCGCCCAGCAGGGGCGGGCCTGGAGAGGCCCAGGGCGGGAGCGCACCCGAGACCTCCGCGCCCCGCCCCCCTCCCCCCAACACCCCCCTCCCCCCCCGCAGGCACGCCGGGGCGCGCCGACAATAGCTTCTCCAGAGTTTGGCCACCTGAGTTTCTAACCTTGTGCGCAACTGAGTGATGACAGTGCATTGAACAGCTAGGTCATTTCCAAATAAATTAAGCTTAGTGTTTCACAGGACACCAGGACATGAATGGACAGACCAGCACGGATGCATGGACACCAACCTTGGGAACTAGACAACCGGTGGGAAATTGCTGTCTGACTCAGGGAACTCAAACTGCGGCTCTCTGATCGCCTAGAGAGGTGGGAATGGGCCAGACGTGGGAGGGAGATTCAAGAGCGAGGGGCCACACGTACCCCTACGGTACATTCAGATTGACATATGACCAATCAAACCAATATTGTAGAGCAAGAATCATTCCCCTGTAAATAAATAACTGTTAGAAAGAGAGAAAGAAACCCAAACAGATGGAATGAAATGAACAGAAACACATACTTTGCAATTCACACCGCAATTCAATTACAAACAAAAACAAAAACAAAGAAAAAACACTATAACCATTTTCGAAAAACAACAGACCTCTCCATGACCTTTGGTCGGGTGATGAGTTCTAACACACAACAAAAAAAGCCAACTTTTCCAAATCGTGAATATAAGTTATTTCACACATCGACTTTTCCATTTAAGTGTCTAACAAAGAAGCTTAAAATCATTGACTCACTACATAAGCATGGAATTATTTTAAACGTAAATTATGTTCTAGAGGATTCAGGAAGCACTTGGCACATGTGTAAGTGTATCAGACCTAAAACTGTAACTTAGTGGAAGAGTCAGGATAGTCTAAAAATGAATCCCTAACTAAAAGGAATCCGTGCAAGTCCCTGAGCACTTTGCATTTCATGAGAATGACAATCGCTCTTTATCTGGTCATCCAGGAAGGCTGTGGGTTTAGGAGCGAGGATGGGCTTGTTTTAAAGGGTGTTGAGAGCCTTGCAGGATCTTGGGCAATCAAATAGCTTCCTGAGCACTGACATTTATTTCTTAATTTTTAAATTTACAATTCATCCAAATCTTGCAGTCCAAAACAAACAAACAAACAAACAAAAATGTGAAAACATCACAGAAAAATAATATCTGAAAATATCTGATTGCCTTGTGATTCGTAGGGGATAAGCCTAAACTGCCCTTGAAATTGAGGGACTAGTGAATATTGGCCCTCAGATCTCATCATAATCAACGATGAGCAACTCTTGAAGAATTGCCAGAAGTATTTTCAAGTTCGCTGACTTCTCCTGAAGTCAAGATTGCTAGCTGTGATGATTTAAAAATCACTAATTGATAAACACCAATACAATTAATTAACATCCACATAGCCAATGTCTATAGAGCCAGGCATAACAGAGTCTAAATTAATCAGATGGGATTCCTATTTTGCAGTGCAGTTGATGAGACAAGTTACACAAGATAGGAGATAATATAAATGAAAAGTGAAGCTATATGAGCAGTGCTTTGGGGAATAAATACTGATGTATAAATCGTCACTTCTGCGAAGGATTATTTCATAGATCCAGCCTATGATTTCTTCATCTGTTCATAGACGTCAGTGTTTAAGTAAGGGTCTTTACTCCAGATGGAGCAAAGTGTGAATTTTCCAGATCCGTCAAATTGAATCCTCCAAGAAACAAATCATTTTCTCAGTCAACTTCTCTTAGAGATCTCTGAAAATTGAATTCTACATTACAAACACTTCCAACATTTCTGCCTGGAAAAATCAGAGTAGATGGAGCTGTGGTAGCCATTAGGAATATTCATAAGTATTCAGCCCATGGAGGACTGCACTTCCCCACTCCCTTGGAAATGAAGTGTGATCACTGACCATCTTTGGCCGGCGAAATATGCATCAAAGTGTCTCTGTCACTTCTGTTCGACGCTTCAAGGGTCAGCGTGTAAGTCACACATTCCCCTCCTCGCTACTGTACTGATGATGCAAAATGTCTGTGCAAATAAAGCCTCCCTCAGACTGGGTCTCTGAGACAGGAAAGGGCAGAGACCCCTGCTGACCCACACTGACCAAGTAGCATGAGCTAAAAGTTATCTTTAATTGTTTTAAGCTCAGAGTGTTGGGGGTTGGGGGCTGGGGGTTGAGTATTCCTGAAGGGATACCTAGCCTGTATTACATTGGAATTCTATTTAACCATTAACGGACAGAGCAAGGTCATTAACATCATGGCGTTGTTTGAAAGTGGACACTTCACATTAAAATCTAGATTTCTGGCGCCTGTTGGCAAAGACCCTGACACGTTTATACATGGTTGATCCCTTGAGCACATCAACAAGCAGGTATATATTCTCCAGCTCATGACAGCCCTCGTGACTCACTATGACCATACCTGAGCAGTCTTCCTCCCTGGGGGGGGGGGTGTAGATATTTGACTTTCATCCACTATCCTAAACAGTCTAAGCATCATCCACGTACTGTGCTGACTGTGGTCCACTGGAATTGCATCTCATTTCCAGTTAGAAACTTCAGTGATACCTGTAGCAACACGAAAAAGTACAAATATCCTCAATACAGCACAAGAGTTAAGAAAATAGATTTTGGAATTCAGCTTCCTAGGTTCAAATACCGGCTCTACCATTTTCTATCTGTATCATCAGGGCAAATCACTTAGCCTCTTCAAATTCCAGTTTCCTTACAAACAGAGCGAGGATAATGACGATCCCAGCTTCAGAGTGTCTGATGAGCTAACACAGTCAAGGGCTTAGACAGTGCCTGACCCCGAATATGCATCCAGTATGTGTTGGATGATATTCTTTTTACTAGAAACAGAGTGATTTCTTCATGTATCCAGCCATCAAGGAATTCAATCAACCTGAAAGATACAGTGGAATTGTTCTGCAGATCTGATTCCAACCAGGACCTGTTTCTGGTAAAAATCAGGGCCCCAGAGCAGAAGCAAATGTCCTTGAGTTTTGTTGTCTCAGGCTAGATGCTGCGCTCAGACTCCTGGTAGGCTGTTCCTAGGAGCACGGGGAACACAGGCATGGAAGGGAGCCAACTGGAGACACACTTGCAAAAACTGTTTGTAGCCCCTGCCAAGTGAACATCAGGACTCAGTTCACTGATCCCAAGGCAATCAGAGAGGGCCACACAGCGTACTTTCTCCCATTCTGACAACTGTGGATGGCCACAGCCACACTGTCCAGGAAAGGGAATTGATGTGAACATTACCCTGCTGAAGGAAAGAGACTGACTTCAACTGAGAAGCTTGTGAGTCACTTCTGAAGAAGTGCATACAATATGCCTTCACCCTGCCCGTAACACATATTTCCATAACACACAGCGATGCACTCGATCGATGTGCATCCTCCAGTAAAGCCCAGCCCTGATGTCTTATAGGAGCCTCTCTGGCCATTGTCATAAGCGAGTCTAATTTTGTGTGAGGCCATGAAAACTCAGTGTTTTTCTTACGCTTGTGCTTATTGCGGGAGGTCTGAGAAGGCACTTCTGAAGGTTTATTCCTACCAGTCGTTGTCATTTTTATCGAGTCTTTATTTATTTTTTTATTTATTTATTTGTTAGTTCTACCAGTTTCTTGCTACCAACCCATCTCCCTCCACCCTCGTGCACACACGATCAGTCATGTAATCCCATGGACTTCGGCCCGCCAGACTCCTCTGTCCATGGATTTTTCCAGGCAAGAATACTGGAGTGGGTTGCCATTTCCTTCTCCATGTATCGAGTCTTTAAAGGTTCCATCACTGAGGTGTGGCTTCGACACGTGTACGAGGCTGAGTAGCAACATGCCCTTTCTCCCTAAGTGCAGTAGAAGTCATCCCCACTTCCCAACATGTCTGTCTTCCGGCCTCTGGAGCATGGATTGCTTGAGCTCACCACAGCGTCAGGATATTCTAGAAACCCTTCTGACTGCAGTCTCTTCAGGAGGTTGCAAGTGCTTCACACCTCAGGAATTTACAAAGCACTTTCTACAACCTCAGCTGGGAGAGGAGTCAACACTCGTGACAGTCACAGGCTTCCATGGCCTGGACTTGATTATGGGCTGTGCTTTCATAATCATCGTGTTTCCTATACCAACTAAGATGTCACTGAGAACTTTTTTCTCTATCATCATTGTATCTTTGATGTTCATTAGACATATTATGGGTTTTCCTAGATAGCTTCCCTTACGGATGAGGGTCATAGGTTAGCAGTACTTACTAAAACTGACTTCCAGGTAGCTGTGGTAGAACAGGAAAAAGAATGACCAACTGCTGTATTCTGAACATTATGTATGAAAATATTATTCGTTTTACTGTTTGCAGTCATCCAAGTCTAACGTTCTGAAATACGCATTCAGAAAAATCAAACAACCGCCTAGGTACTAGGCAGTCTCCCATCCAAGTACTAACCAGGCCCGACCCTGCTCAGTTTCCCAGATCAGAGGAGATAGGGCACGTTCAGGGTGGTACGGCCTTAGACCGAGGCGGCTGCCAGGCGCCCCAAGAGCCCCGCGTTGCGCCTCCCTTTCGTTCTGACCTGCCGGTCGGGCCTGGGGCCGCAGCTCTTGACCGGGCGCGCGCTGCACTTGAGCCTCACGACTGGACTCCGGCCGGCCAGGGCGGGCAGCTCGGGGGCCAGCAGAGGGCGCCCCGGCCCCGCACACCGCCAGCCCCGGCCAGCACCCGTCTGCCCCGCCCGGGCCTGGCGTGCCTGCGGGACCCGGGGTAGGGGGAGGAGGGATGGGTTGCGCGGCGAGGACATCTCGGTGCCCTGCCTCCCTGGGCCTCTTCAGGCTCGCGCCGCGCCGCACCGAACCCCCAACCCCCGCCCCCCACCATCCCGTTCGCTGCTCAGGGTCACGTGGCTCCGGACGTGTGTGGCTCCGGCCCGGGGCCGCGGTCCCCGGAGCCTCCTGCGGGCTTCGGAGCAGCCCAGCCGGGGCCCCAGGCGCCCATCCTGCCCGGTGCCCAAACCCACCGGAGCGCGTCAGCCCCGCCCTTTCGCCCTACCGAGGCCCGCCTTGCCCCCACGCCGCGGGCCCAGCACAGGACCTTCCTGAGAGAGCAGACGAGCGACAGGCAGGCACCCGGACAGACACTCGCACGCACCCACGCCAAGTGAGACAGAGGCAGAAAGAGACGAGGGTTCAGAGAGAGACTCGAAGACAGCGTGTGGGCAAGGGGGGCCTCGGGCAGGATGCCGGGCAGGTGCAGAGGCCACCCGGCCCTGAGCAGCGAACGGGATGGGGGCGGGGGGAGGCCGCCCAGCAGGGGCGGGCCTGGAGAGGCCCAGGGCGGGAGCGCACCCGAGACCTCCGCGCCCCGCCCCCCTCTCCCCAACACCCCCCTCCCCCCCCGCAGGCACGCCGGGGCGCGCCGACAATAGCTTCTCCAGAGTTTGGCCACCTGAGTTTCTAACCTTGTGCGCAACTGAGTGATGACAGTGCATTGAACAGCTAGGTCATTTCCAAATAAATTAAGCTTAGTGTTTCACAGGACACCAGGACATGAATGGACAGACCAGCACGGATGCATGGACACCAACCTTGGGAACTAGACAACCGGTGGGAAATTGCTGTCTGACTCAGGGAACTCAAACTGCGGCTCTCTGATCGCCTAGAGAGGTGGGAATGGGCCAGACGTGGGAGGGAGATTCAAGAGCGAGGGGCCACACGTACCCCTACGGTACATTCAGATTGACATATGACCAATCAAACCAATATTGTAGAGCAAGAATCATTCCCCTGTAAATAAATAACTGTTAGAAAGAGAGAAAGAAACCCAAACAGATGGAATGAAATGAACAGAAACACATACTTTGCAATTCACACCGCAATTCAATTACAAACAAAAACAAAAACAAAGAAAAAACACTATAACCATTTTCGAAAAACAACAGACCTCTCCATGACCTTTGGTCGGGTGATGAGTTCTAACACACAACAAAAAAAGCCAGCTTTTCCAAATCGTGAATATAAGTTATTTCACACATCGACTTTTCCATTTAAGTGTCTAACAAAGAAGCTTAAAATCATTGACTCACTACATAAGCATGGAATTATTTTAAACGTAAATTATGTTCTAGAGGATTCAGGAAGCACTTGGCACATGTGTAAGTGTATCAGACCTAAAACTGTAACTTAGTGGAAGAGTCAGGATAGTCTAAAAATGAATCCCTAACTAAAAGGAATCCGTGCAAGTCCCTGAGCACTTTGCATTTCATGAGAATGACAATCGCTCTTTATCTGGTCATCCAGGAAGGCTGTGGGTTTAGGAGCGAGGATGGGCTTGTTTTAAAGGGTGTTGAGAGCCTTGCAGGATCTTGGGCAATCAAATAGCTTCCTGAGCACTGACATTTATTTCTTAATTTTTAAATTTACAATTCATCCAAATCTTGCAGTCCAAAACAAACAAACAAACAAACAAAAATGTGAAAACATCACAGAAAAATAATATCTGAAAATATCTGATTGCCTTGTGATTCGTAGGGGATAAGCCTAAACTGCCCTTGAAATTGAGGGACTAGTGAATATTGGCCCTCAGATCTCATCATAATCAACGATGAGCAACTTTTGAAGAATTGCCAGAAGTATTTTCAAGTTCGCTGACTTCTCCTGAAGTCAAGATTGCTAGCTGTGATGATTTAAAAATCACTAATTGATAAACATCAATACAATTAGTTAACATCCACATAGCCAATGTCTATAGAGCCAGGCATAACAGAGTCTAAATTAATCAGATGGGATTCCTATTTTGCAGTGCAGTTGATGAGACAAGTTACACAAGATAGGAGATAATATAAATGAAAAGTGAAGCTATATGAGCAGTGCTTTGGGGAATAAATACTGATGTATAAATCGTCACTTCTGCGAAGGATTATTTCATAGATCCAGCCTATGATTTCTTCATCTGTTCATAGACGTCAGTGTTTAAGTAAGGGTCTTTACTCCAGATGGAGCAAAGTGTGAATTTTCCAGATCCGTCAAATTGAATCCTTCAAGAAACAAATCATTTTTTGAGTCAACTTCTCTTAGAGATCTCTGAAAATTGAATTCTACATTACAAACACTTCCAACATTTCTGCCTGGAAAAATCAGAGTAGATGGAGCTGTGGTAGCCATTAGGAATATTCATAAGTATTCAGCCCATGGAGGACTGCACTTCCCCACTCCCTTGGAAATGAAGTGTGATCACTGACCATCTTTGGCCGGCGAAATATGCATCAAAGTGTCTCTGTCACTTCTGTTCGACGCTTCAAGGGTCAGCGTGTAAGTCACACATTCCCCTCCTCGCTACTGTACTGATGATGCAAAATGTCTGTGCAAATAAAGCCTCCCTCAGACTGGGTCTCTGAGACAGGAAAGGGCAGAGACCCCTGCTGACCCACACTGACCAAGTAGCATGAGCTAAAAGTTATCTTTAATTGTTTTAAGCTCAGAGTGTTGGGGGTTGGGGGCTGGGGGTTGAGTATTCCTGAAGGGATACCTAGCCTGTATTATATTGGAATTCTATTTAACCATTAACGGACAGAGCAAGGTCATTAACATCATGGCGTTGTTTGAAAGTGGACACTTCACATTAAAATCTAGATTTCTGGCGCCTGTTGGCAAAGACCCTGACACGTTTATACATGGTTGATCCCTTGAGCACATCAACAAGCAGGTATATATTCTCCAGCTCATGACAGCCCTCGTGACTCACTATGACCATACCTGAGCAGTCTTCCTCCCTGAGGGTGGGGGGTGTAGATATTTGACTTTCATCCACTATCCTAAACGGTCTAAGCATCATCCACGTACTGTGCTGACTGTGGTCCACTGGAATTGCATCTCATTTCCAGTTAGAAACTTCAGTGATACCTGTAGCAACACGAAAAAGTACAAATATCCTCAAGACAGCACAAGAGTTAAGAAAATAGATTTTGGAATTCAGCTTCCTAGGTTCAAATACCGGCTCTACCATTTTCTATCTGTATCATCAGGGCAAATCACTTAGCCTCTTCAAATTCCAGTTTCCTTACAAACAGAGCGAGGATAATGACGATCCCAGCTTCAGAGTGTCTGATGAGCTAACACAGTCAAGGGCTTAGACAGTGCCTGACCCCGAATATGCATCCAGTATGTGTTGGATGATATTCTTTTTACTAGAAACAGAGTGATTTCTTCATGTATCCAGCCATCAAGGAATTCAATCAACCTGAAAGATACAGTGGAATTGTTCTGCAGATCTGATTCCAACCAGGACCTGTTTCTGGTAAAAATCAGGGCCCCAGAGCAGAAGCAAATGTCCTTGAGTTTTGTTGTCTCAGGCTAGATGCTGCGCTCAGACTCCTGGTAGGCTGTTCCTAGGAGCACGGGGAACACAGGCATGGAAGGGAGCCAACTGGAGACACACTTGCAAAAACTGTTTGTAGCCCCTGCCAAGTGAACATCAGGACTCAGTTCACTGATCCCAAGGCAATCAGAGAGGGCCACACAGCGTACTTTCTCCCATTCTGACAACTGTGGATGGCCACAGCCACACTGTCCAGGAAAGGGAATTGATGTGAACATTACCCTGCTGAAGGAAAGAGACTGACTTCAACTGAGAAGCTTGTGAGTCACTTCTGAAGAAGTGCATACAATATGCCTTCACCCTGCCCGTAACACATATTTCCATAACACACAGCGATGCACTCGATCGATGTGCATCCTCCAGTAAAGCCCAGCCCTGATGTCTTATAGGAGCCTCTCTGGCCATTGTCATAAGCGAGTCTAATTTTGTGTGAGGCCATGAAAACTCAGTGTTTTTCTTACGCTTGTGCTTATTGCGGGAGGTCTGAGAAGGCACTTCTGAAGGTTTATTCCTACCAGTCGTTGTCATTTTTATCGAGTCTTTATTTATTTTTTTATTTATTTATTTGTTAGTTCTACCAGTTTCTTGCTACCAACCCATCTCCCCCCACCCTCGTGCACACACGATCAGTCATGTAATCCCATGGACTTCGGCCCGCCAGACTCCTCTGTCCATGGATTTTTCCAGGCAAGAATACTGGAGTGGGTTGCCATTTCCTTCTCCATGTATCGAGTCTTTAAAGGTTCCATCACTGAGGTGTGGCTTCGACACGTGTACGAGGCTGAGTAGCAACATGCCCTTTCTCCCTAAGTGCAGTAGAAGTCATCCCCACTTCCCCACATGTCTGTCTTCCGGCCTCTGGAGCATGGATTGCTTGAGCTCACCACAGCGTCAGGATATTCTAGAAACCCTTCTGACTGCAGTCTCTTCAGGAGGTTGCAAGTGCTTCACACCTCAGGAATTTACAAAGCACTTTCTACAACCTCAGCTGGGAGAGGAGTCAACACTCGTGACAGTCACAGGCTTCCATGGCCTGGACTTGATTATGGGCTGTGCTTTCATAATCATCGTGTTTCCTATACCAACTAAGATGTCACTGAGAACTTTTTTCTCTATCATCATTGTATCTTTGATGTTCATTAGACATATTATGGGTTTTCCTATATAGCTTCCCTTACAGATGAGGGTCATAGGTTAGCAGTACTTACTAAAACTGACTTCCAGGTAGCTGTGGTAGAACAGGAAAAAGAATGACCAACTGCTGTATTCTGAACATTATGTATGAAAATATTATTCGTTTTACTGTTTGCAGTCATCCAAGTCTAACGTTCTGAAATACGCATTCAGAAAAATCAAACAACCGCCTAGGTACTAGGCAGTCTCCCATCCAAGTACTAACCAGGCCCGACCCTGCTCAGTTTCCCAGATCAGAGGAGATAGGGCACGTTCAGGGTGGTACGGCCTTAGACCGAGGCGGCTGCCAGGCGCCCCAAGAGCCCCGCGTTGCGCCTCCCTTTCGTTCTGACCTGCCGGTCGGGCCTGGGGCCGCAGCTCTTGACCGGGCGCGCGCTGCACTTGAGCCTCACGACTGGACTCCGGCCGGCCAGGGCGGGCAGCTCGGGGGCCAGCAGAGGGCGCCCCGGCCCCGCACACCGCCAGCCCCGGCCAGCACCCGTCTGCCCCGCCCGGGCCTGGCGTGCCTGCGGGACCCGGGGTAGGGGGAGGAGGGATGGGTTGCGCGGCGAGGACATCTCGGTGCCCTGCCTCCCTGGGCCTCTTCAGGCTCGCGCCGCGCCGCACCGAACCCCCAACCCCCGCCCCCCACCATCCCGTTCGCTGCTCAGGGTCACGTGGCTCCGGACGTGTGTGGCTCCGGCCCGGGGCCGCGGTCCCCGGAGCCTCCTGCGGGCTTCGGAGCAGCCCAGCCGGGGCCCCAGGCGCCCATCCTGCCCGGTGCCCAAACCCACCGGAGCGCGTCAGCCCCGCCCTTTCGCCCTACCGAGGCCCGCCTTGCCCCCACGCCGCGGGCCCAGCACAGGACCTTCCTGAGAGAGCAGACGAGCGACAGGCAGGCACCCGGACAGACACTCGCACGCACCCACGCCAAGTGAGACAGAGGCAGAAAGAGACGAGGGTTCAGAGAGAGACTCGAAGACAGCGTGTGGGCAAGGGGGGCCTCGGGCAGGATGCCGGGCAGGTGCAGAGGCCACCCGGCCCTGAGCAGCGAACGGGATGGGGGCGGGGGGAGGCCGCCCAGCAGGGGCGGGCCTGGAGAGGCCCAGGGCGGGAGCGCACCCGAGACCTCCGCGCCCCGCCCCCCTCCCCCCAACACCCCCCTCCCCCCCCCGCAGGCACGCCGGGGCGCGCCGACAATAGCTTCTCCAGAGTTTGGCCACCTGAGTTTCTAACCTTGTGCGCAACTGAGTGATGACAGTGCATTGAACAGCTAGGTCATTTCCAAATAAATTAAGCTTAGTGTTTCACAGGACACCAGGACATGAATGGACAGACCAGCACGGATGCATGGACACCAACCTTGGGAACTAGACAACCGGTGGGAAATTGCTGTCTGACTCAGGGAACTCAAACTGCGGCTCTCTGATCGCCTAGAGAGGTGGGAATGGGCCAGACGTGGGAGGGAGATTCAAGAGCGAGGGGCCACACGTACCCCTACGGTACATTCAGATTGACATATGACCAATCAAACCAATATTGTAGAGCAAGAATCATTCCCCTGTAAATAAATAACTGTTAGAAAGAGAGAAAGAAACCCAAACAGATGGAATGAAATGAACAGAAACACATACTTTGCAATTCACACCGCAATTCAATTACAAACAAAAACAAAAACAAAGAAAAAACACTATAACCATTTTCGAAAAACAACAGACCTCTCCATGACCTTTGGTCGGGTGATGAGTTCTAACACACAACAAAAAAAGCCAACTTTTCCAAATCGTGAATATAAGTTATTTCACACATCGACTTTTCCATTTAAGTGTCTAACAAAGAAGCTTAAAATCATTGACTCACTACATAAGCATGGAATTATTTTAAACGTAAATTATGTTCTAGAGGATTCAGGAAGCACTTGGCACATGTGTAAGTGTATCAGACCTAAAACTGTAACTTAGTGGAAGAGTCAGGATAGTCTAAAAATGAATCCCTAACTAAAAGGAATCCGTGCAAGTCCCTGAGCACTTTGCATTTCATGAGAATGACAATCGCTCTTTATCTGGTCATCCAGGAAGGCTGTGGGTTTAGGAGCGAGGATGGGCTTGTTTTAAAGGGTGTTGAGAGCCTTGCAGGATCTTGGGCAATCAAATAGCTTCCTGAGCACTGACATTTATTTCTTAATTTTTAAATTTACAATTCATCCAAATCTTGCAGTCCAAAACAAACAAACAAACAAACAAAAATGTGAAAACATCACAGAAAAATAATATCTGAAAATATCTGATTGCCTTGTGATTCGTAGGGGATAAGCCTAAACTGCCCTTGAAATTGAGGGACTAGTGAATATTGGCCCTCAGATCTCATCATAATCAACGATGAGCAACTCTTGAAGAATTGCCAGAAGTATTTTCAAGTTCGCTGACTTCTCCTGAAGTCAAGATTGCTAGCTGTGATGATTTAAAAATCACTAATTGATAAACACCAATACAATTAATTAACATCCACATAGCCAATGTCTATAGAGCCAGGCATAACAGAGTCTAAATTAATCAGATGGGATTCCTATTTTGCAGTGCAGTTGATGAGACAAGTTACACAAGATAGGAGATAATATAAATGAAAAGTGAAGCTATATGAGCAGTGCTTTGGGGAATAAATACTGATGTATAAATCGTCACTTCTGCGAAGGATTATTTCATAGATCCAGCCTATGATTTCTTCATCTGTTCATAGACGTCAGTGTTTAAGTAAGGGTCTTTACTCCAGATGGAGCAAAGTGTGAATTTTCCAGATCCGTCAAATTGAATCCTCCAAGAAACAAATCATTTTCTCAGTCAACTTCTCTTAGAGATCTCTGAAAATTGAATTCTACATTACAAACACTTCCAACATTTCTGCCTGGAAAAATCAGAGTAGATGGAGCTGTGGTAGCCATTAGGAATATTCATAAGTATTCAGCCCATGGAGGACTGCACTTCCCCACTCCCTTGGAAATGAAGTGTGATCACTGACCATCTTTGGCCGGCGAAATATGCATCAAAGTGTCTCTGTCACTTCTGTTCGACGCTTCAAGGGTCAGCGTGTAAGTCACACATTCCCCTCCTCGCTACTGTACTGATGATGCAAAATGTCTGTGCAAATAAAGCCTCCCTCAGACTGGGTCTCTGAGACAGGAAAGGGCAGAGACCCCTGCTGACCCACACTGACCAAGTAGCATGAGCTAAAAGTTATCTTTAATTGTTTTAAGCTCAGAGTGTTGGGGGTTGGGGGCTGGGGGTTGAGTATTCCTGAAGGGATACCTAGCCTGTATTACATTGGAATTCTATTTAACCATTAACGGACAGAGCAAGGTCATTAACATCATGGCGTTGTTTGAAAGTGGACACTTCACATTAAAATCTAGATTTCTGGCGCCTGTTGGCAAAGACCCTGACACGTTTATACATGGTTGATCCCTTGAGCACATCAACAAGCAGGTATATATTCTCCAGCTCATGACAGCCCTCGTGACTCACTATGACCATACCTGAGCAGTCTTCCTCCCTGAGGGGGGGGGGTGTAGATATTTGACTTTCATCCACTATCCTAAACGGTCTAAGCATCATCCACGTACTGTGCTGACTGTGGTCCACTGGAATTGCATCTCATTTCCAGTTAGAAACTTCAGTGATACCTGTAGCAACACGAAAAAGTACAAATATCCTCAATACAGCACAAGAGTTAAGAAAATAGATTTTGGAATTCAGCTTCCTAGGTTCAAATACTGGCTCTACCATTTTCTATCTGTATCATCAGGGCAAATCACTTAGCCTCTTCAAATTCCAGTTTCCTTACAAACAGAGCGAGGATAATGACGATCCCAGCTTCAGAGTGTCTGATGAGCTAACACAGTCAAGGGCTTAGACAGTGCCTGACCCCGAATATGCATCCAGTATGTGTTGGATGATATTCTTTTTACTAGAAACAGAGTGATTTCTTCATGTATCCAGCCATCAAGGAATTCAATCAACCTGAAAGATACAGTGGAATTGTTCTGCAGATCTGATTCCAACCAGGACCTGTTTCTGGTAAAAATCAGGGCCCCAGAGCAGAAGCAAATGTCCTTGAGTTTTGTTGTCTCAGGCTAGATGCTGCGCTCAGACTCCTGGTAGGCTGTTCCTAGGAGCACGGGGAACACAGGCATGGAAGGGAGCCAACTGGAGACACACTTGCAAAAACTGTTTGTAGCCCCTGCCAAGTGAACATCAGGACTCAGTTCACTGATCCCAAGGCAATCAGAGAGGGCCACACAGCGTACTTTCTCCCATTCTGACAACTGTGGATGGCCACAGCCACACTGTCCAGGAAAGGGAATTGATGTGAACATTACCCTGCTGAAGGAAAGAGACTGACTTCAACTGAGAAGCTTGTGAGTCACTTCTGAAGAAGTGCATACAATATGCCTTCACCCTGCCCGTAACACATATTTCCATAACACACAGCGATGCACTCGATCGATGTGCATCCTCCAGTAAAGCCCAGCCCTGATGTCTTATAGGAGCCTCTCTGGCCATTGTCATAAGCGAGTCTAATTTTGTGTGAGGCCATGAAAACTCAGTGTTTTTCTTACGCTTGTGCTTATTGCGGGAGGTCTGAGAAGGCACTTCTGAAGGTTTATTCCTACCAGTCGTTGTCATTTTTATCGAGTCTTTATTTATTTTTTTATTTATTTATTTGTTAGTTCTACCAGTTTCTTGCTACCAACCCATCTCCCCCCACCCTCGTGCACACACGATCAGTCATGTAATCCCATGGACTTCGGCCCGCCAGACTCCTCTGTCCATGGATTTTTCCAGGCAAGAATACTGGAGTGGGTTGCCATTTCCTTCTCCATGTATCGAGTCTTTAAAGGTTCCATCACTGAGGTGTGGCTTCGACACGTGTACGAGGCTGAGTAGCAACATGCCCTTTCTCCCTAAGTGCAGTAGAAGTCATCCCCACTTCCCAACATGTCTGTCTTCCGGCCTCTGGAGCATGGATTGCTTGAGCTCACCACAGCGTCAGGATATTCTAGAAACCCTTCTGACTGCAGTCTCTTCAGGAGGTTGCAAGTGCTTCACACCTCAGGAATTTACAAAGCACTTTCTACAACCTCAGCTGGGAGAGGAGTCAACACTCGTGACAGTCACAGGCTTCCATGGCCTGGACTTGATTATGGGCTGTGCTTTCATAATCATCGTGTTTCCTATACCAACTAAGATGTCACTGAGAACTTTTTTCTCTATCATCATTGTATCTTTGATGTTCATTAGACATATTATGGGTTTTCCTATATAGCTTCCCTTACGGATGAGGGTCATAGGTTAGCAGTACTTACTAAAACTGACTTCCAGGTAGCTGTGGTAGAACAGGAAAAAGAATGACCAACTGCTGTATTCTGAACATTATGTATGAAAATATTATTCGTTTTACTGTTTGCAGTCATCCAAGTCTAACGTTCTGAAATACGCATTCAGAAAAATCAAACAACCGCCTAGGTACTAGGCAGTCTCCCATCCAAGTACTAACCAGGCCCGACCCTGCTCAGTTTCCCAGATCAGAGGAGATAGGGCACGTTCAGGGTGGTACGGCCTTAGACCGAGGCGGCTGCCAGGCGCCCCAAGAGCCCCGCGTTGCGCCTCCCTTTCGTTCTGACCTGCCGGTCGGGCCTGGGGCCGCAGCTCTTGACCGGGCGCGCGCTGCACTTGAGCCTCACGACTGGACTCCGGCCGGCCAGGGCGGGCAGCTCGGGGGCCAGCAGAGGGCGCCCCGGCCCCGCACACCGCCAGCCCCGGCCAGCACCCGTCTGCCCCGCCCGGGCCTGGCGTGCCTGCGGGACCCGGGGTAGGGGGAGGAGGGATGGGTTGCGCGGCGAGGACATCTCGGTGCCCTGCCTCCCTGGGCCTCTTCAGGCTCGCGCCGCGCCGCACCGAACCCCCAACCCCCGCCCCCCACCATCCCGTTCGCTGCTCAGGGTCACGTGGCTCCGGACGTGTGTGGCTCCGGCCCGGGGCCGCGGTCCCCGGAGCCTCCTGCGGGCTTCGGAGCAGCCCAGCCGGGGCCCCAGGCGCCCATCCTGCCCGGTGCCCAAACCCACCGGAGCGCGTCAGCCCCGCCCTTTCGCCCTACCGAGGCCCGCCTTGCCCCCACGCCGCGGGCCCAGCACAGGACCTTCCTGAGAGAGCAGACGAGCGACAGGCAGGCACCCGGACAGACACTCGCACGCACCCACGCCAAGTGAGACAGAGGCAGAAAGAGACGAGGGTTCAGAGAGAGACTCGAAGACAGCGTGTGGGCAAGGGGGGCCTCGGGCAGGATGCCGGGCAGGTGCAGAGGCCACCCGGCCCTGAGCAGCGAACGGGATGGGGGCGGGGGGAGGCCGCCCAGCAGGGGCGGGCCTGGAGAGGCCCAGGGCGGGAGCGCACCCGAGACCTCCGCGCCACGCCCCCCTCCCCCCAACACCCCCCCCCCCCACCCGCAGGCACGCCGGGGCGCGCCGACAATAGCTTCTCCAGAGTTTGGCCACCTGAGTTTCTAACCTTGTGCGCAACTGAGTGATGACAGTGCATTGAACAGCTAGGTCATTTCCAAATAAATTAAGCTTAGTGTTTCACAGGACACCAGGACATGAATGGACAGACCAGCACGGATGCATGGACACCAACCTTGGGAACTAGACAACCGGTGGGAAATTGCTGTCTGACTCAGGGAACTCAAACTGCGGCTCTCTGATCGCCTAGAGAGGTGGGAATGGGCCAGACGTGGGAGGGAGATTCAAGAGCGAGGGGCCACACGTACCCCTACGGTACATTCAGATTGACATATGACCAATCAAACCAATATTGTAGAGCAAGAATCATTCCCCTGTAAATAAATAACTGTTAGAAAGAGAGAAAGAAACCCAAACAGATGGAATGAAATGAACAGAAACACATACTTTGCAATTCACACCGCAATTCAATTACAAACAAAAACAAAAACAAAGAAAAAACACTATAACCATTTTCGAAAAACAACAGACCTCTCCATGACCTTTGGTCGGGTGATGAGTTCTAACACACAACAAAAAAAGCCAACTTTTCCAAATCGTGAATATAAGTTATTTCACACATCGACTTTTCCATTTAAGTGTCTAACAAAGAAGCTTAAAATCATTGACTCACTACATAAGCATGGAATTATTTTAAACGTAAATTATGTTCTAGAGGATTCAGGAAGCACTTGGCACATGTGTAAGTGTATCAGACCTAAAACTGTAACTTAGTGGAAGAGTCAGGATAGTCTAAAAATGAATCCCTAACTAAAAGGAATCCGTGCAAGTCCCTGAGCACTTTGCATTTCATGAGAATGACAATCGCTCTTTATCTGGTCATCCAGGAAGGCTGTGGGTTTAGGAGCGAGGATGGGCTTGTTTTAAAGGGTGTTGAGAGCCTTGCAGGATCTTGGGCAATCAAATAGCTTCCTGAGCACTGACATTTATTTCTTAATTTTTAAATTTACAATTCATCCAAATCTTGCAGTCCAAAACAAACAAACAAACAAACAAAAATGTGAAAACATCACAGAAAAATAATATCTGAAAATATCTGATTGCCTTGTGATTCGTAGGGGATAAGCCTAAACTGCCCTTGAAATTGAGGGACTAGTGAATATTGGCCCTCAGATCTCATCATAATCAACGATGAGCAACTCTTGAAGAATTGCCAGAAGTATTTTCAAGTTCGCTGACTTCTCCTGAAGTCAAGATTGCTAGCTGTGATGATTTAAAAATCACTAATTGATAAACACCAATACAATTAATTAACATCCACATAGCCAATGTCTATAGAGCCAGGCATAACAGAGTCTAAATTAATCAGATGGGATTCCTATTTTGCAGTGCAGTTGATGAGACAAGTTACACAAGATAGGAGATAATATAAATGAAAAGTGAAGCTATATGAGCAGTGCTTTGGGGAATAAATACTGATGTATAAATCGTCACTTCTGCGAAGGATTATTTCATAGATCCAGCCTATGATTTCTTCATCTGTTCATAGACGTCAGTGTTTAAGTAAGGGTCTTTACTCCAGATGGAGCAAAGTGTGAATTTTCCAGATCCGTCAAATTGAATCCTTCAAGAAACAAATCATTTTTTGAGTCAACTTCTCTTAGAGATCTCTGAAAATTGAATTCTACATTACAAACACTTCCAACATTTCTGCCTGGAAAAATCAGAGTAGATGGAGCTGTGGTAGCCATTAGGAATATTCATAAGTATTCAGCCCATGGAGGACTGCACTTCCCCACTCCCTTGGAAATGAAGTGTGATCACTGACCATCTTTGGCCGGCGAAATATGCATCAAAGTGTCTCTGTCACTTCTGTTCGACGCTTCAAGGGTCAGCGTGTAAGTCACACATTCCCCTCCTCGCTACTGTACTGATGATGCAAAATGTCTGTGCAAATAAAGCCTCCCTCAGACTGGGTCTCTGAGACAGGAAAGGGCAGAGACCCCTGCTGACCCACACTGACCAAGTAGCATGAGCTAAAAGTTATCTTTAATTGTTTTAAGCTCAGAGTGTTGGGGGTTGGGGGCTGGGGGTTGAGTATTCCTGAAGGGATACCTAGCCTGTATTACATTGGAATTCTATTTAACCATTAACGGACAGAGCAAGGTCATTAACATCATGGCGTTGTTTGAAAGTGGACACTTCACATTAAAATCTAGATTTCTGGCGCCTGTTGGCAAAGACCCTGACACGTTTATACATGGTTGATCCCTTGAGCACATCAACAAGCAGGTATATATTCTCCAGCTCATGACAGCCCTCGTGACTCACTATGACCATACCTGAGCAGTCTTCCTCCCTGAGGAGGGGGGGGGGTGTAAATATTTGACTTTCATCTGCTATCCTAAACGGTCTAAGCATCATCCACGTACTGTGCTGACTGTGGTCCACTGGAATTGCATCTCATTTCCAGTTAGAAACTTCAGTGATACCTGTAGCAACACGAAAAAGTACAAATATCCTCAATACAGCACAAGAGTTAAGAAAATAGATTTTGGAATTCAGCTTCCTAGGTTCAAATACCGGCTCTACCATTTTCTATCTGTATCATCAGGGCAAATCACTTAGCCTCTTCAAATTCCAGTTTCCTTACAAACAGAGCGAGGATAATGACGATCCCAGCTTCAGAGTGTCTGATGAGCTAACACAGTCAAGGGCTTAGACAGTGCCTGACCCCGAATATGCATCCAGTATGTGTTGGATGATATTCTTTTTACTAGAAACAGAGGGATTTCTTCATGTATCCAGCCATCAAGGAATTCAATCAACCTGAAAGATACAGTGGAATTGTTCTGCAGATCTGATTCCAACCAGGACCTGTTTCTGGTAAAAATCAGGGCCCCAGAGCAGAAGCAAATGTCCTTGAGTTTTGTTGTCTCAGGCTAGATGCTGCGCTCAGACTCCTGGTAGGCTGTTCCTAGGAGCACGGGGAACACAGGCATGGAAGGGAGCCAACTGGAGACACACTTGCAAAAACTGTTTGTAGCCCCTGCCAAGTGAACATCAGGACTCAGTTCACTGATCCCAAGGCAATCAGAGAGGGCCACACAGCGTACTTTCTCCCATTCTGACAACTGTGGATGGCCACAGCCACACTGTCCAGGAAAGGGAATTGATGTGAACATTACCCTGCTGAAGGAAAGAGACTGACTTCAACTGAGAAGCTTGTGAGTCACTTCTGAAGAAGTGCATACAATATGCCTTCACCCTGCCCGTAACACATATTTCCATAACACACAGCGATGCACTCGATCGATGTGCATCCTCCAGTAAAGCCCAGCCCTGATGTCTTATAGGAGCCTCTCTGGCCATTGTCATAAGCGAGTCTAATTTTGTGTGAGGCCATGAAAACTCAGTGTTTTTCTTACGCTTGTGCTTATTGCGGGAGGTCTGAGAAGGCACTTCTGAAGGTTTATTCCTACCAGTCGTTGTCATTTTTATCGAGTCTTTATTTATTTTTTTATTTATTTATTTGTTAGTTCTACCAGTTTCTTGCTACCAACCCATCTCCCTCCACCCTCGTGCACACACGATCAGTCATGTAATCCCATGGACTTCGGCCCGCCAGACTCCTCTGTCCATGGATTTTTCCAGGCAAGAATACTGGAGTGGGTTGCCATTTCCTTCTCCATGTATCGAGTCTTTAAAGGTTCCATCACTGAGGTGTGGCTTCGACACGTGTACGAGGCTGAGTAGCAACATGCCCTTTCTCCCTAAGTGCAGTAGAAGTCATCCCCACTTCCCAACATGTCTGTCTTCCGGCCTCTGGAGCATGGATTGCTTGAGCTCACCACAGCGTCAGGATATTCTAGAAACCCTTCTGACTGCAGTCTCTTCAGGAGGTTGCAAGTGCTTCACACCTCAGGAATTTACAAAGCACTTTCTACAACCTCAGCTGGGAGAGGAGTCAACACTCGTGACAGTCACAGGCTTCCATGGCCTGGACTTGATTATGGGCTGTGCTTTCATAATCATCGTGTTTCCTATACCAACTAAGATGTCACTGAGAACTTTTTTCTCTATCATCATTGTATCTTTGATGTTCATTAGACATATTATGGGTTTTCCTATATAGCTTCCCTTACGGATGAGGGTCATAGGTTAGCAGTACTTACTAAAACTGACTTCCAGGTAGCTGTGGTAGAACAGGAAAAAGAATGACCAACTGCTGTATTCTGAACATTATGTATGAAAATATTATTCGTTTTACTGTTTGCAGTCATCCAAGTCTAACGTTCTGAAATACGCATTCAGAAAAATCAAACAACCGCCTAGGTACTAGGCAGTCTCCCATCCAAGTACTAACCAGGCCCGACCCTGCTCAGTTTCCCAGATCAGAGGAGATAGGGCACGTTCAGGGTGGTACGGCCTTAGACCGAGGCGGCTGCCAGGCGCCCCAAGAGCCCCGCGTTGCGCCTCCCTTTTGTTCTGACCTGCCGGTCGGGCCTGGGGCCGCAGCTCTTGACCGGGCGCGCGCTGCACTTGAGCCTCACGACTGGACTCCGGCCGGCCAGGGCGGGCAGCTCGGGGGCCAGCAGAGGGCGCCCCGGCCCCGCACACCGCCAGCCCCGGCCAGCACCCGTCTGCCCCGCCCGGGCCTGGCGTGCCTGCGGGACCCGGGGTAGGGGGAGGAGGGATGGGTTGCGCGGCGAGGACATCTCGGTGCCCTGCCTCCCTGGGCCTCTTCAGGCTCGCGCCGCGCCGCACCGAACCCCCAACCCCCGCCCCCCACCATCCCGTTCGCTGCTCAGGGTCACGTGGCTCCGGACGTGTGTGGCTCCGGCCCGGGGCCGCGGTCCCCGGAGCCTCCTGCGGGCTTCGGAGCAGCCCAGCCGGGGCCCCAGGCGCCCATCCTGCCCGGTGCCCAAACCCACCGGAGCGCGTCAGCCCCGCCCTTTCGCCCTACCGAGGCCCGCCTTGCCCCCACGCCGCGGGCCCAGCACAGGACCTTCCTGAGAGAGCAGACGAGCGACAGGCAGGCACCCGGACAGACACTCGCACGCACCCACGCCAAGTGAGACAGAGGCAGAAAGAGACGAGGGTTCAGAGAGAGACTCGAAGACAGCGTGTGGGCAAGGGGGGCCTCGGGCAGGATGCCGGGCAGGTGCAGAGGCCACCCGGCCCTGAGCAGCGAACGGGATGGGGGCGGGGGGAGGCCGCCCAGCAGGGGCGGGCCTGGAGAGGCCCAGGGCGGGAGCGCACCCGAGACCTCCGCGCCCCGCCCCCCTCCCCCCAACACCCCCCTCCCCCCCCCCCGCAGGCACGCCGGGGCGCGCCGACAATAGCTTCTCCAGAGTTTGGCCACCTGAGTTTCTAACCTTGTGCGCAACTGAGTGATGACAGTGCATTGAACAGCTAGGTCATTTCCAAATAAATTAAGCTTAGTGTTTCACAGGACACCAGGACATGAATGGACAGACCAGCACGGATGCATGGACACCAACCTTGGGAACTAGACAACCGGTGGGAAATTGCTGTCTGACTCAGGGAACTCAAACTGCGGCTCTCTGATCGCCTAGAGAGGTGGGAATGGGCCAGACGTGGGAGGGAGATTCAAGAGCGAGGGGCCACACGTACCCCTACGGTACATTCAGATTGACATATGACCAATCAAACCAATATTGTAGAGCAAGAATCATTCCCCTGTAAATAAATAACTGTTAGAAAGAGAGAAAGAAACCCAAACAGATGGAATGAAATGAACAGAAACACATACTTTGCAATTCACACCGCAATTCAATTACAAACAAAAACAAAGAAAAAACACTATAACCATTTTCGAAAAACAACAGACCTCTCCATGACCTTTGGTCGGGTGATGAGTTCTAACACACAACAAAAAAAGCCAACTTTTCCAAATCGTGAATATAAGTTATTTCACACATCGACTTTTCCATTTAAGTGTCTAACAAAGAAGCTTAAAATCATTGACTCACTACATAAGCATGGAATTATTTTAAACGTAAATTATGTTCTAGAGGATTCAGGAAGCACTTGGCACATGTGTAAGTGTATCAGACCTAAAACTGTAACTTAGTGGAAGAGTCAGGATAGTCTAAAAATGAATCCCTAACTAAAAGGAATCCGTGCAAGTCCCTGAGCACTTTGCATTTCATGAGAATGACAATCGCTCTTTATCTGGTCATCCAGGAAGGCTGTGGGTTTAGGAGCGAGGATGGGCTTGTTTTAAAGGGTGTTGAGAGCCTTGCAGGATCTTGGGCAATCAAATAGCTTCCTGAGCACTGACATTTATTTCTTAATTTTTAAATTTACAATTCATCCAAATCTTGCAGTCCAAAACAAACAAACAAACAAACAAAAATGTGAAAACATCACAGAAAAATAATATCTGAAAATATCTGATTGCCTTGTGATTCGTAGGGGATAAGCCTAAACTGCCCTTGAAATTGAGGGACTAGTGAATATTGGCCCTCAGATCTCATCATAATCAACGATGAGCAACTCTTGAAGAATTGCCAGAAGTATTTTCAAGTTCGCTGACTTCTCCTGAAGTCAAGATTGCTAGCTGTGATGATTTAAAAATCACTAATTGATAAACACCAATACAATTAATTAACATCCACATAGCCAATGTCTATAGAGCCAGGCATAACAGAGTCTAAATTAATCAGATGGGATTCCTATTTTGCAGTGCAGTTGATGAGACAAGTTACACAAGATAGGAGATAATATAAATGAAAAGTGAAGCTATATGAGCAGTGCTTTGGGGAATAAATACTGATGTATAAATCGTCACTTCTGCGAAGGATTATTTCATAGATCCAGCCTATGATTTCTTCATCTGTTCATAGACGTCAGTGTTTAAGTAAGGGTCTTTACTCCAGATGGAGCAAAGTGTGAATTTTCCAGATCCGTCAAATTGAATCCTCCAAGAAACAAATCATTTTCTCAGTCAACTTCTCTTAGAGATCTCTGAAAATTGAATTCTACATTACAAACACTTCCAACATTTCTGCCTGGAAAAATCAGAGTAGATGGAGCTGTGGTAGCCATTAGGAATATTCATAAGTATTCAGCCCATGGAGGACTGCACTTCCCCACTCCCTTGGAAATGAAGTGTGATCACTGACCATCTTTGGCCGGCGAAATATGCATCAAAGTGTCTCTGTCACTTCTGTTCGACGCTTCAAGGGTCAGCGTGTAAGTCACACATTCCCCTCCTCGCTACTGTACTGATGATGCAAAATGTCTGTGCAAATAAAGCCTCCCTCAGACTGGGTCTCTGAGACAGGAAAGGGCAGAGACCCCTGCTGACCCACACTGACCAAGTAGCATGAGCTAAAAGTTATCTTTAATTGTTTTAAGCTCAGAGTGTTGGGGGTTGGGGGCTGGGGGTTGAGTATTCCTGAAGGGATACCTAGCCTGTATTACATTGGAATTCTATTTAACCATTAACGGACAGAGCAAGGTCATTAACATCATGGCGTTGTTTGAAAGTGGACACTTCACATTAAAATCTAGATTTCTGGCGCCTGTTGGCAAAGACCCTGACACGTTTATACATGGTTGATCCCTTGAGCACATCAACAAGCAGGTATATATTCTCCAGCTCATGACAGCCCTCGTGACTCACTATGACCATACCTGAGCAGTCTTCCTTCCTGAGGGGGGGGGGGTGTAGATATTTGACTTTCATCCACTATCCTAAACGGTCTAAGCATCATCCACGTACTGTGCTGACTGTGGTCCACTGGAATTGCATCTCATTTCCAGTTAGAAACTTCAGTGATACCTGTAGCAACACGAAAAAGTACAAATATCCTCAATACAGCACAACAGTTAAGAAAATAGATTTTGGAATTCAGCTTCCTAGGTTCAAATACCGGCTCTACCATTTTCTATCTGTATCATCAGGGCAAATCACTTAGCCTCTTCAAATTCCAGTTTCCTTACAAACAGAGCGAGGATAATGACGATCCCAGCTTCAGAGTGTCTGATGAGCTAACACAGTCAAGGGCTTAGACAGTGCCTGACCCCGAATATGCATCCAGTATGTGTTGGATGATATTCTTTTTACTAGAAACAGAGTGATTTCTTCATGTATCCAGCCATCAAGGAATTCAATCAACCTGAAAGATACAGTGGAATTGTTCTGCAGATCTGATTCCAACCAGGACCTGTTTCTGGTAAAAATCAGGGCCCCAGAGCAGAAGCAAATGTCCTTGAGTTTTGTTGTCTCAGGCTAGATGCTGCGCTCAGACTCCTGGTAGGCTGTTCCTAGGAGCACGGGGAACACAGGCATGGAAGGGAGCCAACTGGAGACACACTTGCAAAAACTGTTTGTAGCCCCTGCCAAGTGAACATCAGGACTCAGTTCACTGATCCCAAGGCAATCAGAGAGGGCCACACAGCGTACTTTCTCCCATTCTGACAACTGTGGATGGCCACAGCCACACTGTCCAGGAAAGGGAATTGATGTGAACATTACCCTGCTGAAGGAAAGAGACTGACTTCAACTGAGAAGCTTGTGAGTCACTTCTGAAGAAGTGCATACAATATGCCTTCGCCCTGCCCGTAACACATATTTCCATAACACACAGCGATGCACTCGATCGATGTGCATCCTCCAGTAAAGCCCAGCCCTGATGTCTTATAGGAGCCTCTCTGGCCATTGTCATAAGCGAGTCTAATTTTGTGTGAGGCCATGAAAACTCAGTGTTTTTCTTACGCTTGTGCTTATTGCGGGAGGTCTGAGAAGGCACTTCTGAAGGTTTATTCCTACCAGTCGTTGTCATTTTTATCGAGTCTTTATTTATTTTTTTATTTATTTATTTGTTAGTTCTACCAGTTTCTTGCTACCAACCCATCTCCCTCCACCCTCGTGCACACACGATCAGTCATGTAATCCCATGGACTTCGGCCCGCCAGACTCCTCTGTCCATGGATTTTTCCAGGCAAGAATACTGGAGTGGGTTGCCATTTCCTTCTCCATGTATCGAGTCTTTAAAGGTTCCATCACTGAGGTGTGGCTTCGACACGTGTACGAGGCTGAGTAGCAACATGCCCTTTCTCCCTAAGTGCAGTAGAAGTCATCCCCACTTCCCAACATGTCTGTCTTCCGGCCTCTGGAGCATGGATTGCTTGAGCTCACCACAGCGTCAGGATATTCTAGAAACCCTTCTGACTGCAGTCTCTTCAGGAGGTTGCAAGTGCTTCACACCTCAGGAATTTACAAAGCACTTTCTACAACCTCAGCTGGGAGAGGAGTCAACACTCGTGACAGTCACAGGCTTCCATGGCCTGGACTTGATTATGGGCTGTGCTTTCATAATCATCGTGTTTCCTATACCAACTAAGATGTCACTGAGAACTTTTTTCTCTATCATCATTGTATCTTTGATGTTCATTAGACATATTATGGGTTTTCCTAGATAGCTTCCCTTACGGATGAGGGTCATAGGTTAGCAGTACTTACTAAAACTGACTTCCAGGTAGCTGTGGTAGAACAGGAAAAAGAATGACCAACTGCTGTATTCTGAACATTATGTATGAAAATATTATTCGTTTTACTGTTTGCAGTCATCCAAGTCTAACGTTCTGAAATACGCATTCAGAAAAATCAAACAACCGCCTAGGTACTAGGCAGTCTCCCATCCAAGTACTAACCAGGCCCGACCCTGCTCAGTTTCCCAGATCAGAGGAGATAGGGCACGTTCAGGGTGGTACGGCCTTAGACCGAGGCGGCTGCCAGGCGCCCCAAGAGCCCCGCGTTGCGCCTCCCTTTCGTTCTGACCTGCCGGTCGGGCCTGGGGCCGCAGCTCTTGACCGGGCGCGCGCTGCACTTGAGCCTCACGACTGGACTCCGGCCGGCCAGGGCGGGCAGCTCGGGGGCCAGCAGAGGGCGCCCCGGCCCCGCACACCGCCAGCCCCGGCCAGCACCCGTCTGCCCCGCCCGGGCCTGGCGTGCCTGCGGGACCCGGGGTAGGGGGAGGAGGGATGGGTTGCGCGGCGAGGACATCTCGGTGCCCTGCCTCCCTGGGCCTCTTCAGGCTCGTGCCGCGCCGCACCGAACCCCCAACCCCCGCCCCCCACCATCCCGTTCGCTGCTCAGGGTCACGTGGCTCCGGACGTGTGTGGCTTCGGCCCGGGGCCGCGGTCCCCGGAGCCTCCTGCGGGCTTCGGAGCAGCCCAGCCGGGGCCCCAGGCGCCCATCCTGCCCGGTGCCCAAACCCACCGGAGCGCGTCAGCCCCGCCCTTTCGCCCTACCGGGGCCCGCCTTGCCCCCACGCCACGGGCCCAGCACAGGACCTTCCTGAGAGAGCAGACGAGCGACAGGCAGGCACCCGGACAGACACTCGCACGCACCCACGCCAAGTGAGACAGAGGCAGAAAGAGACGAGGGTTCAGAGAGAGACTCGAAGACAGCGTGTGGGCAAGGGGGGCCTCGGGCAGGATGCCGGGCAGGTGCAGAGGCCACCCGGCCCTGAGCAGCGAACGGGATGGGGGCGGGGGGAGGCCGCCCAGCAGGGGCGGGCCTGGAGAGGCCCAGGGCGGGAGCGCACCCGAGACCTCCGCGCCCCGCCCCCCTCCCCCCAACACCCCCCTCCCCCCCCGCAGGCACGCCGGGGCGCGCCGACAATAGCTTCTCCAGAGTTTGGCCACCTGAGTTTCTAACCTTGTGCACAACTGAGTGATGACAGTGCATTGAACAGCTAGGTCATTTCCAAATAAATTAAGCTTAGTGTTTCACAGGACACCAGGACATGAATGGACAGACCAGCACGGATGCATGGACACCAACCTTGGGAACTAGACAACCGGTGGGAAATTGCTGTCTGACTCAGGGAACTCAAACTGCGGCTCTCTGATCGCCTAGAGAGGTGGGAATGGGCCAGACGTGGGAGGGAGATTCAAGAGCGAGGGGCCACACGTACCCCTACGGTACATTCAGATTGACATATGACCAATCAAACCAATATTGTAGAGCAAGAATCATTCCCCTGTAAATAAATAACTGTTAGAAAGAGAGAAAGAAACCCAAACAGATGGAATGAAATGAACAGAAACACATACTTTGCAATTCACACCGCAATTCAATTACAAACAAAAACAAAAACAAAGAAAAAACACTATAACCATTTTCGAAAAACAACAGACCTCTCCATGACCTTTGGTCGGGTGATGAGTTCTAACACACAACAAAAAAAGCCAACTTTTCCAAATCGTGAATATAAGTTATTTCACACATCGACTTTTCCATTTAAGTGTCTAACAAAGAAGCTTAAAATCATTGACTCACTACATAAGCATGGAATTATTTTAAACGTAAATTATGTTCTAGAGGATTCAGGAAGCACTTGGCACATGTGTAAGTGTATCAGACCTAAAACTGTAACTTAGTGGAAGAGTCAGGATAGTCTAAAAATGAATCCCTAACTAAAAGGAATCCGTGCAAGTCCCTGAGCACTTTGCATTTCATGAGAATGACAATCGCTCTTTATCTGGTCATCCAGGAAGGCTGTGGGTTTAGGAGCGAGGATGGGCTTGTTTTAAAGGGTGTTGAGAGCCTTGCAGGATCTTGGGCAATCAAATAGCTTCCTGAGCACTGACATTTATTTCTTAATTTTTAAATTTACAATTCATCCAAATCTTGCAGTCCAAAACAAACAAACAAACAAACAAAAAAGTGAAAACATCACAGAAAAATAATATCTGAAAATATCTGATTGCCTTGTGATTCGTAGGGGATAAGCCTAAACTGCCCTTGAAATTGAGGGACTAGTGAATATTGGCCCTCAGATCTCATCATAATCAACGATGAGCAACTCTTGAAGAATTGCCAGAAGTATTTTCAAGTTCGCTGACTTCTCCTGAAGTCAAGATTGCTAGCTGTGATGATTTAAAAATCACTAATTGATAAACACCAATACAATTAATTAACATCCACATAGCCAATGTCTATAGAGCCAGGCATAACAGAGTCTAAATTAATCAGATGGGATTCCTATTTTGCAGTGCAGTTGATGAGACAAGTTACACAAGATAGGAGATAATATAAATGAAAAGTGAAGCTATATGAGCAGTGCTTTGGGGAATAAATACTGATGTATAAATCGTCACTTCTGCGAAGGATTATTTCATAGATCCAGCCTATGATTTCTTCATCTGTTCATAGACGTCAGTGTTTAAGTAAGGGTCTTTACTCCAGATGGAGCAAAGTGTGAATTTTCCAGATCCGTCAAATTGAATCCTTCAAGAAACAAATCATTTTCTCAGTCAACTTCTCTTAGAGATCTCTGAAAATTGAATTCTACATTACAAACACTTCCAACATTTCTGCCTGGAAAAATCAGAGTAGATGGAGCTGTGGTAGCCATTAGGAATATTCATAAGTATTCAGCCCATGGAGGACTGCACTTCCCCACTCCCTTGGAAATGAAGTGTGATCACTGACCATCTTTGGCCGGCGAAATATGCATCAAAGTGTCTCTGTCACTTCTGTTCGACGCTTCAAGGGTCAGCGTGTAAGTCACACATTCCCCTCCTCGCTACTGTACTGATGATGCAAAATGTCTGTGCAAATAAAGCCTCCCTCAGACTGGGTCTCTGAGACAGGAAAGGGCAGAGACCCCTGCTGACCCACACTGACCAAGTAGCATGAGCTAAAAGTTATCTTTAATTGTTTTAAGCTCAGAGTGTTGGGGGTTGGGGGCTGGGGGTTGAGTATTCCTGAAGGGATACCTAGCCTGTATTACATTGGAATTCTATTTAACCATTAACGGACAGAGCAAGGTCATTAACATCATGGCGTTGTTTGAAAGTGGACACTTCACATTAAAATCTAGATTTCTGGCGCCTGTTGGCAAAGACCCTGACACGTTTATACATGGTTGATCCCTTGAGCACATCAACAAGCAGGTATATATTCTCCAGCTCATGACAGCCCTCGTGACTCACTATGACCATACCTGAGCAGTCTTCCTCCCTGGGGGGGGGGGGGTGTAGATATTTGACTTTCATCCACTATCCTAAACGGTCTAAGCATCATCCACGTACTGTGCTGACTGTGGTCCACTGGAATTGCATCTCATTTCCAGTTAGAAACTTCAGTGATACCTGTAGCAACACGAAAAAGTACAAATATCCTCAATACAGCACAAGAGTTAAGAAAATAGATTTTGGAATTCAGCTTCCTAGGTTCAAATACCGGCTCTACCATTTTCTATCTGTATCATCAGGGCAAATCACTTAGCCTCTTCAAATTCCAGTTTCCTTACAAACAGAGCGAGGATAATGACGATCCCAGCTTCAGAGTGTCTGATGAGCTAACACAGTCAAGGGCTTAGACAGTGCCTGACCCCGAATATGCATCCAGTATGTGTTGGATGATATTCTTTTTACTAGAAACAGAGTGATTTCTTCATGTATCCAGCCATCAAGGAATTCAATCAACCTGAAAGATACAGTGGAATTGTTCTGCAGATCTGATTCCAACCAGGACCTGTTTCTGGTAAAAATCAGGGCCCCAGAGCAGAAGCAAATGTCCTTGAGTTTTGTTGTCTCAGGCTAGATGCTGCGCTCAGACTCCTGGTAGGCTGTTCCTAGGAGCACGGGGAACACAGGCATGGAAGGGAGCCAACTGGAGACACACTTGCAAAAACTGTTTGTAGCCCCTGCCAAGTGAACATCAGGACTCAGTTCACTGATCCCAAGGCAATCAGAGAGGGCCACACAGCGTACTTTCTCCCATTCTGACAACTGTGGATGGCCACAGCCACACTGTCCAGGAAAGGGAATTGATGTGAACATTACCCTGCTGAAGGAAAGAGACTGACTTCAACTGAGAAGCTTGTGAGTCACTTCTGAAGAAGTGCATACAATATGCCTTCACCCTGCCCGTAACACATATTTCCATAACACACAGCGATGCACTCGATCGATGTGCATCCTCCAGTAAAGCCCAGCCCTGATGTCTTATAGGAGCCTCTCTGGCCATTGTCATAAGCGAGTCTAATTTTGTGTGAGGCCATGAAAACTCAGTGTTTTTCTTACGCTTGTGCTTATTGCGGGAGGTCTGAGAAGGCACTTCTGAAGGTTTATTCCTACCAGTCGTTGTCATTTTTATCGAGTCTTTATTTATTTTTTTATTTATTTATTTGTTAGTTCTACCAGTTTCTTGCTACCAACCCATCTCCCTCCACCCTCGTGCACACACGATCAGTCATGTAATCCCATGGACTTCGGCCCGCCAGACTCCTCTGTCCATGGATTTTTCCAGGCAAGAATACTGGAGTGGGTTGCCATTTCCTTCTCCATGTATCGAGTCTTTAAAGGTTCCATCACTGAGGTGTGGCTTCGACACGTGTACGAGGCTGAGTAGCAACATGCCCTTTCTCCCTAAGTGCAGTAGAAGTCATCCCCACTTCCCAACATGTCTGTCTTCCGGCCTCTGGAGCATGGATTGCTTGAGCTCACCACAGCGTCAGGATATTCTAGAAACCCTTCTGACTGCAGTCTCTTCAGGAGGTTGCAAGTGCTTCACACCTCAGGAATTTACAAAGCACTTTCTACAACCTCAGCTGGGAGAGGAGTCAACACTCGTGACAGTCACAGGCTTCCATGGCCTGGACTTGATTATGGGCTGTGCTTTCATAATCATCGTGTTTCCTATACCAACTAAGATGTCACTGAGAACTTTTTTCTCTATCATCATTGTATCTTTGATGTTCATTAGACATATTATGGGTTTTCCTAGATAGCTTCCCTTACGGATGAGGGTCATAGGTTAGCAGTACTTACTAAAACTGACTTCCAGGTAGCTGTGGTAGAACAGGAAAAAGAATGACCAACTGCTGTATTCTGAACATTATGTATGAAAATATTATTCGTTTTACTGTTTGCAGTCATCCAAGTCTAACGTTCTGAAATACGCATTCAGAAAAATCAAACAACCGCCTAGGTACTAGGCAGTCTCCCATCCAAGTACTAACCAGGCCCGACCCTGCTCAGTTTCCCAGATCAGAGGAGATAGGGCACGTTCAGGGTGGTACGGCCTTAGACCGAGGCGGCTGCCAGGCGCCCCAAGAGCCCCGCGTTGCGCCTCCCTTTCGTTCTGACCTGCCGGTCGGGCCTGGGGCCGCAGCTCTTGACCGGGCGCGCGCTGCACTTGAGCCTCACGACTGGACTCCGGCCGGCCAGGGCGGGCAGCTCGGGGGCCAGCAGAGGGCGCCCCGGCCCCGCACACCGCCAGCCCCGGCCAGCACCCGTCTGCCCCGCCCGGGCCTGGCGTGCCTGCGGGACCCGGGGTAGGGGGAGGAGGGATGGGTTGTGCGGCGAGGACATCTCGGTGCCCTGCCTCCCTGGGCCTCTTCAGGCTCGCGCCGCGCCGCACCGAACCCCCAACCCCCGCCCCCCACCATCCCGTTCGCTGCTCAGGGCCACGTGGCTCCGGACGTGTGTGGCTTCGGCCCGGGGCCGCGGTCCCCGGAGCCTCCTGCGGGCTTCGGAGCAGCCCAGCCGGGGCCCCAGGCGCCCATCCTGCCCGGTGCCCAAACCCACCGGAGCGCGTCAGCCCCGCCCTTTCGCCCTACCGAGGCCCGCCTTGCCCCCACGCCGCGGGCCCAGCACAGGACCTTCCTGAGAGAGCAGACGAGCGACAGGCAGGCACCCGGACAGACACTCGCACGCACCCACGCCAAGTGAGACAGAGGCAGAAAGAGACGAGGGTTCAGAGAGAGACTCGAAGACAGCGTGTGGGCAAGGGGGGCCTCGGGCAGGATGCCGGGCAGGTGCAGAGGCCACCCGGCCCTGAGCAGCGAACGGGATGGGGGCGGGGGGAGGCCGCCCAGCAGGGGCGGGCCTGGAGAGGCCCAGGGCGGGAGCGCACCCGAGACCTCCGCGCCCCGCCCCCCTCCCCCCAACACCCCCCTCCCCCCCCCGCAGGCACGCCGGGGCGCGCCGACAATAGCTTCTCCAGAGTTTGGCCACCTGAGTTTCTAACCTTGTGCGCAACTGAGTGATGACAGTGCATTGAACAGCTAGGTCATTTCCAAATAAATTAAGCTTAGTGTTTCACAGGACACCAGGACATGAATGGACAGACCAGCACGGATGCATGGACACCAACCTTGGGAACTAGACAACCGGTGGGAAATTGCTGTCTGACTCAGGGAACTCAAACTGCGGCTCTCTGATCGCCTAGAGAGGTGGGAATGGGCCAGACGTGGGAGGGAGATTCAAGAGCGAGGGGCCACACGTACCCCTACGGTACATTCAGATTGACATATGACCAATCAAACCAATATTGTAGAGCAAGAATCATTCCCCTGTAAATAAATAACTGTTAGAAAGAGAGAAAGAAACCCAAACAGATGGAATGAAATGAACAGAAACACATACTTTGCAATTCACACCGCAATTCAATTACAAACAAAAACAAAAACAAAGAAAAAACACTATAACCATTTTCGAAAAACAACAGACCTCTCCATGACCTTTGGTCGGGTGATGAGTTCTAACACACAACAAAAAAAGCCAACTTTTCCAAATCGTGAATATAAGTTATTTCACACATCGACTTTTCCATTTAAGTGTCTAACAAAGAAGCTTAAAATCATTGACTCACTACATAAGCATGGAATTATTTTAAACGTAAATTATGTTCTAGAGGATTCAGGAAGCACTTGGCACATGTGTAAGTGTATCAGACCTAAAACTGTAACTTAGTGGAAGAGTCAGGATAGTCTAAAAATGAATCCCTAACTAAAAGGAATCCGTGCAAGTCCCTGAGCACTTTGCATTTCATGAGAATGACAATCGCTCTTTATCTGGTCATCCAGGAAGGCTGTGGGTTTAGGAGCGAGGATGGGCTTGTTTTAAAGGGTGTTGAGAGCCTTGCAGGATCTTGGGCAATCAAATAGCTTCCTGAGCACTGACATTTATTTCTTAATTTTTAAATTTACAATTCATCCAAATCTTGCAGTCCAAAACAAACAAACAAACAAAAAAAATGTGAAAACATCACAGAAAAATAATATCTGAAAATATCTGATTGCCTTGTGATTCGTAGGGGATAAGCCTAAACTGCCCTTGAAATTGAGGGACTAGTGAATATTGGCCCTCAGATCTCATCATAATCAACGATGAGCAACTTTTGAAGAATTGCCAGAAGTATTTTCAAGTTCGCTGACTTCTCCTGAAGTCAAGATTGCTAGCTGTGATGATTTAAAAATCACTAATTGATAAACACCAATACAATTAATTAACATCCACATAGCCAATGTCTATAGAGCCAGGCATAACAGAGTCTAAATTAATCAGATGGGATTCCTATTTTGCAGTGCAGTTGATGAGACAAGTTACACAAGATAGGAGATAATATAAATGAAAAGTGAAGCTATATGAGCAGTGCTTTGGGGAATAAATACTGATGTATAAATCGTCACTTCTGCGAAGGATTATTTCATAGATCCAGCCTATGATTTCTTCATCTGTTCATAGACGTCAGTGTTTAAGTAAGGGTCTTTACTCCAGATGGAGCAAAGTGTGAATTTTCCAGATCCGTCAAATTGAATCCTTCAAGAAACAAATCATTTTTTGAGTCAACTTCTCTTAGAGATCTCTGAAAATTGAATTCTACATTACAAACACTTCCAACATTTCTGCCTGGAAAAATCAGAGTAGATGGAGCTGTGGTAGCCATTAGGAATATTCATAAGTATTCAGCCCATGGAGGACTGCACTTCCCCACTCCCTTGGAAATGAAGTGTGATCACTGACCATCTTTGGCCGGCGAAATATGCATCAAAGTGTCTCTGTCACTTCTGTTCGACGCTTCAAGGGTCAGTGTGTAAGTCACACATTCCCCTCCTCGCTACTGTACTGATGATGCAAAATGTCTGTGCAAATAAAGCCTCCCTCAGACTGGGTCTCTGAGACAGGAAAGGGCAGAGACCCCTGCTGACCCACACTGACCAAGTAGCATGAGCTAAAAGTTATCTTTAATTGTTTTAAGCTCAGAGTGTTGGGGGTTGGGGGCTGGGGGTTGAGCATTCCTGAAGGGATACCTAGCCTGTATTACATTGGAATTCTATTTAACCATTAACGGACAGAGCAAGGTCATTAACATCATGGCGTTGTTTGAAAGTGGACACTTCACATTAAAATCTAGATTTCTGGCGCCTGTTGGCAAAGACCCTGACACGTTTATACATGGTTGATCCCTTGAGCACATCAACAAGCAGGTATATATTCTCCAGCTCATGACAGCCCTCGTGACTCACTATGACCATACCTGAGCAGTCTTCCTCCCTGGGGGGGGGGGTGTAAATATTTGACTTTCATCCACTATCCTAAATGGTCTAAGCATCATCCACGTACTGTGCTGACTGTGGTCCACTGGAATTGCATCTCATTTCCAGTTAGAAACTTCAGTGATACCTGTAGCAACACGAAAAAGTACAAATATCCTCAATACAGCACAACAGTTAAGAAAATAGATTTTGGAATTCAGCTTCCTAGGTTCAAATACCGGCTCTACCATTTTCTATCTGTATCATCAGGGCAAATCACTTAGCCTCTTCAAATTCCAGTTTCCTTACAAACAGAGCGAGGATAATGACGATCCCAGCTTCAGAGTGTCTGATGAGCTAACACAGTCAAGGGCTTAGACAGTGCCTGACCCCGAATATGCATCCAGTATGTGTTGGATGATATTCTTTTTACTAGAAACAGAGTGATTTCTTCATGTATCCAGCCATCAAGGAATTCAATCAACCTGAAAGATACAGTGGAATTGTTCTGCAGATCTGATTCCAACCAGGACCTGTTTCTGGTAAAAATCAGGGCCCCAGAGCAGAAGCAAATGTCCTTGAGTTTTGTTGTCTCAGGCTAGATGCTGCGCTCAGACTCCTGGTAGGCTGTTCCTAGGAGCACGGGGAACACAGGCATGGAAGGGAGCCAACTGGAGACACACTTGCAAAAACTGTTTGTAGCCCCTGCCAAGTGAACATCAGGACTCAGTTCACTGATCCCAAGGCAATCAGAGAGGGCCACACAGCGTACTTTCTCCCATTCTGACAACTGTGGATGGCCACAGCCACACTGTCCAGGAAAGGGAATTGATGTGAACATTACCCTGCTGAAGGAAAGAGACTGACTTCAACTGAGAAGCTTGTGAGTCACTTCTGAAGAAGTGCATACAATATGCCTTCACCCTGCCCGTAACACATATTTCCATAACACACAGCGATGCACTCGATCGATGTGCATCCTCCAGTAAAGCCCAGCCCTGATGTCTTATAGGAGCCTCTCTGGCCATTGTCATAAGCGAGTCTAATTTTGTGTGAGGCCATGAAAACTCAGTGTTTTTCTTACGCTTGTGCTTATTGCGGGAGGTCTGAGAAGGCACTTCTGAAGGTTTATTCCTACCAGTCGTTGTCATTTTTATCGAGTCTTTATTTATTTTTTTATTTATTTATTTGTTAGTTCTACCAGTTTCTTGCTACCAACCCATCTCCCTCCACCCTCGTGCACACACGATCAGTCATGTAATCCCATGGACTTCGGCCCGCCAGACTCCTCTGTCCATGGATTTTTCCAGGCAAGAATACTGGAGTGGGTTGCCATTTCCTTCTCCATGTATCGAGTCTTTAAAGGTTCCATCACTGAGGTGTGGCTTCGACACGTGTACGAGGCTGAGTAGCAACATGCCCTTTCTCCCTAAGTGCAGTAGAAGTCATCCCCACTTCCCAACATGTCTGTCTTCCGGCCTCTGGAGCATGGATTGCTTGAGCTCACCACAGCGTCAGGATATTCTAGAAACCCTTCTGACTGCAGTCTCTTCAGGAGGTTGCAAGTGCTTCACACCTCAGGAATTTACAAAGCACTTTCTACAACCTCAGCTGGGAGAGGAGTCAACACTCGTGACAGTCACAGGCTTCCATGGCCTGGACTTGATTATGGGCTGTGCTTTCATAATCATCGTGTTTCCTATACCAACTAAGATGTCACTGAGAACTTTTTTCTCTATCATCATTGTATCTTTGATGTTCATTAGACATATTATGGGTTTTCCTAGATAGCTTCCCTTACGGATGAGGGTCATAGGTTAGCAGTACTTACTAAAACTGACTTCCAGGTAGCTGTGGTAGAACAGGAAAAAGAATGACCAACTGCTGTATTCTGAACATTATGTATGAAAATATTATTCGTTTTACTGTTTGCAGTCATCCAAGTCTAACGTTCTGAAATACGCATTCAGAAAAATCAAACAACCGCCTAGGTACTAGGCAGTCTCCCATCCAAGTACTAACCAGGCCCGACCCTGCTCAGTTTCCCAGATCAGAGGAGATAGGGCACGTTCAGGGTGGTACGGCCTTAGACCGAGGCGGCTGCCAGGCGCCCCAAGAGCCCCGCGTTGCGCCTCCCTTTCGTTCTGACCTGCCGGTCGGGCCTGGGGCCTCAGCTCTTGACCGGGCGCGCGCTGCACTTGAGCCTCACGACTGGACTCCGGCCGGCCAGGGCGGGCAGCTCGGGGGCCAGCAGAGGGCGCCCCGGCCCCGCACACCGCCAGCCCCGGCCAGCACCCGTCTGCCCCGCCCGGGCCTGGCGTGCCTGCGGGACCCGGGGTAGGGGGAGGAGGGATGGGTTGCGCGGCGAGGACATCTCGGTGCCCTGCCTCCCTAGGCCTCTTCAGGCTCGCGCCGCGCCGCACCGAACCCCCAACCCCCGCCCCCCACCATCCCGTCCGCTGCTCAGGGTCACGTGGCTCCGGACGTGTGTGGCTTCGGCCCGGGGCCGCGGTCCCCGGAGCCTCCTGCGGGCTTCGGAGCAGCCCAGCCGGGGCCCCAGGCGCCCATCCTGCCCGGTGCCCAAACCCACCGGAGCGCGTCAGCCCCGCCCTTTCGCCCTACCGAGGCCCGCCTTGCCCCCACGCCGCGGGCCCAGCACAGGACCTTCCTGAGAGAGCAGACGAGCGACAGGCAGGCACCCGGACAGACACTCGCACGCACCCACGCCAAGTGAGACAGAGGCAGAAAGAGACGAGGGTTCAGAGAGAGACTCGAAGACAGCGTGTGGGCAAGGGGGGCCTCGGGCAGGATGCCGGGCAGGTGCAGAGGCCACCCGGCCCTGAGCAGCGAACGGGATGGGGGCGGGGGGAGGCCGCCCAGCAGGGGCGGGCCTGGAGAGGCCCAGGGCGGGAGCGCACCCGAGACCTCCGCGCCCCGCCCCCCTCCCCCCAACACCCCCCTCCCCCCCCCGCAGGCACGCCGGGGCGCGCCGACAATAGCTTCTCCAGAGTTTGGCCACCTGAGTTTCTAACCTTGTGCGCAACTGAGTGATGACAGTGCATTGAACAGCTAGGTCATTTCCAAATAAATTAAGCTTAGTGTTTCACAGGACACCAGGACATGAATGGACAGACCAGCACGGATGCATGGACACCAACCTTGGGAACTAGACAACCGGTGGGAAATTGCTGTCTGACTCAGGGAACTCAAACTGCGGCTCTCTGATCGCCTAGAGAGGTGGGAATGGGCCAGACGTGGGAGGGAGATTCAAGAGCGAGGGGCCACACGTACCCCTACGGTACATTCAGATTGACATATGACCAATCAAACCAATATTGTAGAGCAAGAATCATTCCCCTGTAAATAAATAACTGTTAGAAAGAGAGAAAGAAACCCAAACAGATGGAATGAAATGAACAGAAACACATACTTTGCAATTCACACCGCAATTCAATTACAAACAAAAACAAAGAAAAAACACTATAACCATTTTCGAAAAACAACAGACCTCTCCATGACCTTTGGTCGGGTGATGAGTTCTAACACACAACAAAAAAAGCCAACTTTTCCAAATCGTGAATATAAGTTATTTCACACATCGACTTTTCCATTTAAGTGTCTAACAAAGAAGCTTAAAATCATTGACTCACTACATAAGCATGGAATTATTTTAAACGTAAATTATGTTCTAGAGGATTCAGGAAGCACTTGGCACATGTGTAAGTGTATCAGACCTAAAACTGTAACTTAGTGGAAGAGTCAGGATAGTCTAAAAATGAATCCCTAACTAAAAGGAATCCGTGCAAGTCCCTGAGCACTTTGCATTTCATGAGAATGACAATCGCTCTTTATCTGGTCATCCAGGAAGGCTGTGGGTTTAGGAGCGAGGATGGGCTTGTTTTAAAGGGTGTTGAGAGCCTTGCAGGATCTTGGGCAATCAAATAGCTTCCTGAGCACTGACATTTATTTCTTAATTTTTAAATTTACAATTCATCCAAATCTTGCAGTCCAAAACAAACAAACAAACAAACAAAAATGTGAAAACATCACAGAAAAATAATATCTGAAAATATCTGATTGCCTTGTGATTCGTAGGGGATAAGCCTAAACTGCCCTTGAAATTGAGGGACTAGTGAATATTGGCCCTCAGATCTCATCATAATCAACGATGAGCAACTCTTGAAGAATTGCCAGAAGTATTTTCAAGTTCGCTGACTTCTCCTGAAGTCAAGATTGCTAGCTGTGATGATTTAAAAATCACTAATTGATAAACACCAATACAATTAATTAACATCCACATAGCCAATGTCTATAGAGCCAGGCATAACAGAGTCTAAATTAATCAGATGGGATTCCTATTTTGCAGTGCAGTTGATGAGACAAGTTACACAAGATAGGAGATAATATAAATGAAAAGTGAAGCTATATGAGCAGTGCTTTGGGGAATAAATACTGATGTATAAATCGTCACTTCTGCGAAGGATTATTTCATAGATCCAGCCTATGATTTCTTCATCTGTTCATAGACGTCAGTGTTTAAGTAAGGGTCTTTACTCCAGATGGAGCAAAGTGTGAATTTTCCAGATCCGTCAAATTGAATCCTCCAAGAAACAAATCATTTTTTGAGTCAACTTCTCTTAGAGATCTCTGAAAATTGAATTCTACATTACAAACACTTCCAACATTTCTGCCTGGAAAAATCAGAGTAGATGGAGCTGTGGTAGCCATTAGGAATATTCATAAGTATTCAGCCCATGGAGGACTGCACTTCCCCACTCCCTTGGAAATGAAGTGTGATCACTGACCATCTTTGGCCGGCGAAATATGCATCAAAGTGTCTCTGTCACTTCTGTTCGACGCTTCAAGGGTCAGCGTGTAAGTCACACATTCCCCTCCTCGCTACTGTACTGATGATGCAAAATGTCTGTGCAAATAAAGCCTCCCTCAGACTGGGTCTCTGAGACAGGAAAGGGCAGAGACCCCTGCTGACCCACACTGACCAAGTAGCATGAGCTAAAAGTTATCTTTAATTGTTTTAAGCTCAGAGTGTTGGGGGTTGGGGGCTGGGGGTTGAGTATTCCTGAAGGGATACCTAGCCTGTATTACATTGGAATTCTATTTAACCATTAACGGACAGAGCAAGGTCATTAACATCATGGCGTTGTTTGAAAGTGGACACTTCACATTAAAATCTAGATTTCTGGCGCCTGTTGGCAAAGACCCTGACACGTTTATACATGGTTGATCCCTTGAGCACATCAACAAGCAGGTATATATTCTCCAGCTCATGACAGCCCTCATGACTCACTATGACCATACCTGAGCAGTCTTCCTCCCTGAGGAGGGGGGGGGGGGTGTAAATATTTGACTTTCATCCGCTATCCTAAACGGTCTAAGCATCATCCACGTACTGTGCTGACTGTGGTCCACTGGAATTGCATCTCATTTCCAGTTAGAAACTTCAGTGATACCTGTAGCAACACGAAAAAGTACAAATATCCTCAATACAGCACAACAGTTAAGAAAATAGATTTTGGAATTCAGCTTCCTAGGTTCAAATACCGGCTCTACCATTTTCTATCTGTATCATCAGGGCAAATCACTTAGCCTCTTCAAATTCCAGTTTCCTTACAAACAGAGCGAGGATAATGACGATCCCAGCTTCAGAGTGTCTGATGAGCTAACACAGTCAAGGGCTTAGACAGTGCCTGACCCCGAATATGCATCCAGTATGTGTTGGATGATATTCTTTTTACTAGAAACAGAGTGATTTCTTCATGTATCCAGCCATCAAGGAATTCAATCAACCTGAAAGATACAGTGGAATTGTTCTGCAGATCTGATTCCAACCAGCACCTGTTTCTGGTAAAAATCAGGGCCCCAGAGCAGAAGCAAATGTCCTTGAGTTTTGTTGTCTCAGGCTAGATGCTGCGCTCAGACTCCTGGTAGGCTGTTCCTAGGAGCACGGGGAACACAGGCATGGAAGGGAGCCAACTGGAGACACACTTGCAAAAACTGTTTGTAGCCCCTGCCAAGTGAACATCAGGACTCAGTTCACTGATCCCAAGGCAATCAGAGAGGGCCACACAGCGTACTTTCTCCCATTCTGACAACTGTGGATGGCCACAGCCACACTGTCCAGGAAAGGGAATTGATGTGAACATTACCCTGCTGAAGGAAAGAGACTGACTTCAACTGAGAAGCTTGTGAGTCACTTCTGAAGAAGTGCATACAATATGCCTTCACCCTGCCCGTAACACATATTTCCATAACACACAGCGATGCACTCGATCGATGTGCATCCTCCAGTAAAGCCCAGCCCTGATGTCTTATAGGAGCCTCTCTGGCCATTGTCATAAGCGAGTCTAATTTTGTGTGAGGCCATGAAAACTCAGTGTTTTTCTTACGCTTGTGCTTATTGCGGGAGGTCTGAGAAGGCACTTCTGAAGGTTTATTCCTACCAGTCGTTGTCATTTTTATCGAGTCTTTATTTATTTTTTTATTTATTTATTTGTTAGTTCTACCAGTTTCTTGCTACCAACCCATCTCCCTCCACCCTCGTGCACACACGATCAGTCATGTAATCCCATGGACTTCGGCCCGCCAGACTCCTCTGTCCATGGATTTTTCCAGGCAAGAATACTGGAGTGGGTTGCCATTTCCTTCTCCATGTATCGAGTCTTTAAAGGTTCCATCACTGAGGTGTGGCTTCGACACGTGTACGAGGCTGAGTAGCAACATGCCCTTTCTCCCTAAGTGCAGTAGAAGTCATCCCCACTTCCCAACATGTCTGTCTTCCGGCCTCTGGAGCATGGATTGCTTGAGCTCACCACAGCGTCAGGATATTCTAGAAACCCTTCTGACTGCAGTCTCTTCAGGAGGTTGCAAGTGCTTCACACCTCAGGAATTTACAAAGCACTTTCTACAACCTCAGCTGGGAGAGGAGTCAACACTCGTGACAGTCACAGGCTTCCATGGCCTGGACTTGATTATGGGCTGTGCTTTCATAATCATCGTGTTTCCTATACCAACTAAGATGTCACTGAGAACTTTTTTCTCTATCATCATTGTATCTTTGATGTTCATTAGACATATTATGGGTTTTCCTATATAGCTTCCCTTACGGATGAGGGTCATAGGTTAGCAGTACTTACTAAAACTGACTTCCAGGTAGCTGTGGTAGAACAGGAAAAAGAATGACCAACTGCTGTATTCTGAACATTATGTATGAAAATATTATTCGTTTTACTGTTTGCAGTCATCCAAGTCTAACGTTCTGAAATACGCATTCAGAAAAATCAAACAACCGCCTAGGTACTAGGCAGTCTCCCATCCAAGTACTAACCAGGCCCGACCCTGCTCAGTTTCCCAGATCAGAGGAGATAGGGCACGTTCAGGGTGGTACGGCCTTAGACCGAGGCGGCTGCCAGGCGCCCCAAGAGCCCCGCGTTGCGCCTCCCTTTCGTTCTGACCTGCCGGTCGGGCCTGGGGCCGCAGCTCTTGACCGGGCGCGCGCTGCACTTGAGCCTCACGACTGGACTCCGGCCGGCCAGGGCGGGCAGCTCGGGGGCCAGCAGAGGGCGCCCCGGCCCCGCACACCGCCAGCCCCGGCCAGCACCCGTCTGCCCCGCCCGGGCCTGGCGTGCCTGCGGGACCCGGGGTAGGGGGAGGAGGGATGGGTTGCGCGGCGAGGACATCTCGGTGCCCTGCCTCCCTGGGCCTCTTCAGGCTCGCGCCGCACCGAACCCCCAACCCCCGCCCCCCACCATCCCGTTCGCTGCTCAGGGTCACGTGGCTCTGGACGTGTGTGGCTTCGGCCCGGGGCCGCGGTCCCCGGAGCCTCCTGCGAGCTTCGGAGCAGCCCAGCCGGGGCCCCAGGCGCCCATCCTGCCCGGTGCCCAAACCCACCGGAGCGCGTCAGCCCCGCCCTTTCGCCCTACCGAGGCCCGCCTTGCCCCCACGCCGCGGGCCCAGCACAGGACCTTCCTGAGAGAGCAGACGAGCGACAGGCAGGCACCCGGACAGACACTCGCACGCACCCACGCCAAGTGAGACAGAGGCAGAAAGAGACGAGGGTTCAGAGAGAGACTCGAAGACAGCGTGTGGGCAAGGGGGGCCTCGGGCAGGATGCCGGGCAGGTGCAGAGGCCACCCGGCCCTGAGCAGCGAACGGGATGGGGGCGGGGGGAGGCCGCCCAGCAGGGGCGGGCCTGGAGAGGCCCAGGGCGGGAGCGCACCCGAGACCTCCGCGCCCCGCCCCCCTCCCCCCAACACCCCCCTCCCCCCCCGCAGGCACGCCGGGGCGCGCCGACAATAGCTTCTCCAGAGTTTGGCCACCTGAGTTTCTAACCTTGTGCGCAACTGAGTGATGACAGTGCATTGAACAGCTAGGTCATTTCCAAATAAATTAAGCTTAGTGTTTCACAGGACACCAGGACATGAATGGACAGACCAGCACGGATGCATGGACACCAACCTTGGGAACTAGACAACCGGTGGGAAATTGCTGTCTGACTCAGGGAACTCAAACTGCGGCTCTCTGATCGCCTAGAGAGGTGGGAATGGGCCAGACGTGGGAGGGAGATTCAAGAGCGAGGGGCCACACGTACCCCTACGGTACATTCAGATTGACATATGACCAATCAAACCAATATTGTAGAGCAAGAATCATTCCCCTGTAAATAAATAACTGTTAGAAAGAGAGAAAGAAACCCAAACAGATGGAATGAAATGAACAGAAACACATACTTTGCAATTCACACCGCAATTCAATTACAAACAAAAACAAAAACAAAGAAAAAACACTATAACCATTTTCGAAAAACAACAGACCTCTCCATGACCTTTGGTCGGGTGATGAGTTCTAACACACAACAAAAAAAGCCAACTTTTCCAAATCGTGAATATAAGTTATTTCACACATCGACTTTTCCATTTAAGTGTCTAACAAAGAAGCTTAAAATCATTGACTCACTACATAAGCATGGAATTATTTTAAACGTAAATTATGTTCTAGAGGATTCAGGAAGCACTTGGCACATGTGTAAGTGTATCAGACCTAAAACTGTAACTTAGTGGAAGAGTCAGGATAGTCTAAAAATGAATCCCTAACTAAAAGGAATCCGTGCAAGTCCCTGAGCACTTTGCATTTCATGAGAATGACAATCGCTCTTTATCTGGTCATCCAGGAAGGCTGTGGGTTTAGGAGCGAGGATGGGCTTGTTTTAAAGGGTGTTGAGAGCCTTGCAGGATCTTGGGCAATCAAATAGCTTCCTGAGCACTGACATTTATTTCTTAATTTTTAAATTTACAATTCATCCAAATCTTGCAGTCCAAAACAAACAAACAAACAAACAAAAATGTGAAAACATCACAGAAAAATAATATCTGAAAATATCTGATTGCCTTGTGATTCGTAGGGGATAAGCCTAAACTGCCCTTGAAATTGAGGGACTAGTGAATATTGGCCCTCAGATCTCATCATAATCAACGATGAGCAACTTTTGAAGAATTGCCAGAAGTATTTTCAAGTTCGCTGACTTCTCCTGAAGTCAAGATTGCTAGCTGTGATGATTTAAAAATCACTAATTGATAAACACCAATACAATTAATTAACATCCACATAGCCAATGTCTATAGAGCCAGGCATAACAGAGTCTAAATTAATCAGATGGGATTCCTATTTTGCAGTGCAGTTGATGAGACAAGTTACACAAGATAGGAGATAATATAAATGAAAAGTGAAGCTATATGAGCAGTGCTTTGGGGAATAAATACTGATGTATAAATCGTCACTTCTGCGAAGGATTATTTCATAGATCCAGCCTATGATTTCTTCATCTGTTCATAGACGTCAGTGTTTAAGTAAGGGTCTTTACTCCAGATGGAGCAAAGTGTGAATTTTCCAGATCCGTCAAATTGAATCCTCCAAGAAACAAATCATTTTTTGAGTCAACTTCTCTTAGAGATCTCTGAAAATTGAATTCTACATTACAAACACTTCCAACATTTCTGCCTGGAAAAATCAGAGTAGATGGAGCTGTGGTAGCCATTAGGAATATTCATAAGTATTCAGCCCATGGAGGACTGCACTTCCCCACTCCCTTGGAAATGAAGTGTGATCACTGACCATCTTTGGCCGGCGAAATATGCATCAAAGTGTCTCTGTCACTTCTGTTCGACGCTTCAAGGGTCAGCGTGTAAGTCACACATTCCCCTCCTCGCTACTGTACTGATGATGCAAAATGTCTGTGCAAATAAAGCCTCCCTCAGACTGGGTCTCTGAGACAGGAAAGGGCAGAGACCCCTGCTGACCCACACTGACCAAGTAGCATGAGCTAAAAGTTATCTTTAATTGTTTTAAGCTCAGAGTGTTGGGGGTTGGGGGCTGGGGGTTGAGTATTCCTGAAGGGATACCTAGCCTGTATTACATTGGAATTCTATTTAACCATTAACGGACAGAGCAAGGTCATTAACATCATGGCGTTGTTTGAAAGTGGACACTTCACATTAAAATCTAGATTTCTGGCGCCTGTTGGCAAAGACCCTGACACGTTTATACATGGTTGATCCCTTGAGCACATCAACAAGCAGGTATATATTCTCCAGCTCATGACAGCCCTCGTGACTCACTATGACCATACCTGAGCAGTCTTCCTCCCTGAGGGGGGGGTGTAGATATTTGACTTTCATCCGCTATCCTAAACGGTCTAAGCATCATCCACGTACTGTGCTGACTGTGGTCCACTGGAATTGCATCTCATTTCCAGTTAGAAACTTCAGTGATACCTGTAGCAACACGAAAAAGTACAAATATCCTCAATACAGCACAACAGTTAAGAAAATAGATTTTGGAATTCAGCTTCCTAGGTTCAAATACCGGCTCTACCATTTTCTATCTGTATCATCAGGGCAAATCACTTAGCCTCTTCAAATTCCAGTTTCCTTACAAACAGAGCGAGGATAATGACGATCCCAGCTTCAGAGTGTCTGATGAGCTAACACAGTCAAGGGCTTAGACAGTGCCTGACCCCGAATATGCATCCAGTATGTGTTGGATGATATTCTTTTTACTAGAAACAGAGTGATTTCTTCATGTATCCAGCCATCAAGGAATTCAATCAACCTGAAAGATACAGTGGAATTGTTCTGCAGATCTGATTCCAACCAGGACCTGTTTCTGGTAAAAATCAGGGCCCCAGAGCAGAAGCAAATGTCCTTGAGTTTTGTTGTCTCAGGCTAGATGCTGCGCTCAGACTCCTGGTAGGCTGTTCCTAGGAGCACGGGGAACACAGGCATGGTAGGGAGCCAACTGGAAACACACTTGCAAAAACTGTTTGTAGCCCCTGCCAAGTGAACATCAGGACTCAGTTCACTGATCCCAAGGCAATCAGAGAGGGCCACACAGCGTACTTTCTCCCATTCTGACAACTGTGGATGGCCACAGCCACACTGTCCAGGAAAGGGAATTGATGTGAACATTACCCTGCTGAAGGAAAGAGACTGACTTCAACTGAGAAGCTTGTGAGTCACTTCTGAAGAAGTGCATACAATATGCCTTCACCCTGCCCGTAACACATATTTCCATAACACACAGCGATGCACTCGATCGATGTGCATCCTCCAGTAAAGCCCAGCCCTGATGTCTTATAGGAGCCTCTCTGGCCATTGTCATAAGCGAGTCTAATTTTGTGTGAGGCCATGAAAACTCAGTGTTTTTCTTATGCTTGTGCTTATTGCGGGAGGTCTGAGAAGGCACTTCTGAAGGTTTATTCCTACCAGTCGTTGTCATTTTTATCGAGTCTTTATTTATTTTTTTATTTATTTATTTGTTAGTTCTACCAGTTTCTTGCTACCAACCCATCTCCCCCCACCCTCGTGCACACACGATCAGTCATGTAATCCCATGGACTTCGGCCCGCCAGACTCCTCTGTCCATGGATTTTTCCAGGCAAGAATACTGGAGTGGGTTGCCATTTCCTTCTCCATGTATCGAGTCTTTAAAGGTTCCATCACTGAGGTGTGGCTTCGACACGTGTACGAGGCTGAGTAGCAACATGCCCTTTCTCCCTAAGTGCAGTAGAAGTCATCCCCACTTCCCAACATGTCTGTCTTCCGGCCTCTGGAGCATGGATTGCTTGAGCTCACCACAGCGTCAGGATATTCTAGAAACCCTTCTGACTGCAGTCTCTTCAGGAGGTTGCAAGTGCTTCACACCTCAGGAATTTACAAAGCACTTTCTACAACCTCAGCTGGGAGAGGAGTCAACACTCGTGACAGTCACAGGCTTCCATGGCCTGGACTTGATTATGGGCTGTGCTTTCATAATCATCGTGTTTCCTATACCAACTAAGATGTCACTGAGAACTTTTTTCTCTATCATCATTGTATCTTTGATGTTCATTAGACATATTATGGGTTTTCCTAGATAGCTTCCCTTACGGATGAGGGTCATAGGTTAGCAGTACTTACTAAAACTGACTTCCAGGTAGCTGTGGTAGAACAGGAAAAAGAATGACCAACTGCTGTATTCTGAACATTATGTATGAAAATATTATTCGTTTTACTGTTTGCAGTCATCCAAGTCTAACGTTCTGAAATACGCATTCAGAAAAATCAAACAACCGCCTAGGTACTAGGCAGTCTCCCATCCAAGTACTAACCAGGCCCGACCCTGCTCAGTTTCCCAGATCAGAGGAGATAGGGCACGTTCAGGGTGGTACGGCCTTAGACCGAGGCGGCTGCCAGGTGCCCCAAGAGCCCCGCGTTGCGCCTCCCTTTCGTTCTGACCTGCCGGTCGGGCCTGGGGCCGCAGCTCTTGACCGGGCGCGCACTGCACTTGAGCCTCACGACTGGACTCCGGCCGGCCAGGGCGGGCAGCTCGGGGGCCAGCAGAGGGCGCCCCGGCCCCGCACACCGCCAGCCCCGGCCAGCACCCGTCTGCCCCGCCCGGGCCTGGCGTGCCTGCGGGACCCGGGGTAGGGGGAGGAGGGATGGGTTGTGCGGCGAGGACATCTCGGTGCCCTGCCTCCCTGGGCCTCTTCAGGCTCCCGCCGCGCCGCACCGAACCCCCAACCCCCGCCCCCCACCATCCCGTCCGCTGCTCAGGGTCACGTGGCTCCGGACGTGTGTGGCTTCGGCCCGGGGCCGCGGTCCCCGGAGCCTCCTGCGGGCTTCGGAGCAGCCCAGCCGGGGCCCCAGGCGCCCATCCTGCCCGGTGCCCAAACCCACCGGAGCGCGTCAGCCCCGCCCTTTCGCCCTACCGGGGCCCGCCTTGCCCCCACGCCACGGGCCCAGCACAGGACCTTCCTGAGAGAGCAGACGAGCGACAGGCAGGCACCCGGACAGACACTCGCACGCACCCACGCCAAGTGAGACAGAGGCAGAAAGAGACGAGGGTTCAGAGAGAGACTCGAAGACAGCGTGTGGGCAAGGGGGGCCTCGGGCAGGATGCCGGGCAGGTGCAGAGGCCACCCGGCCCTGAGCAGCGAACGGGATGGGGGCGGGGGGAGGCCGCCCAGCAGGGGCGGGCCTGGAGAGGCCCAGGGCGGGAGCGCACCCGAGACCTCCGCGCCCCGCCCCCCTCCCCCCAACACCCCCCTCCCCCCCCCCCGCAGGCACGCCGGAGCGCGCCGACAATAGCTTCTCCAGAGTTTGGCCACCTGAGTTTCTAACCTTGTGCGCAACTGAGTGATGACAGTGCATTGAACAGCTAGGTCATTTCCAAATAAATTAAGCTTAGTGTTTCACAGGACACCAGGACATGAATGGACAGACCAGCACGGATGCATGGACACCAACCTTGGGAACTAGACAACCGGTGGGAAATTGCTGTCTGACTCAGGGAACTCAAACTGCGGCTCTCTGATCGCCTAGAGAGGTGGGAATGGGCCAGACGTGGGAGGGAGATTCAAGAGTGAGGGGCCACACGTACCCCTACGGTACATTCAGATTGACATATGACCAATCAAACCAATATTGTAGAGCAAGAATCATTCCCCTGTAAATAAATAACTGTTAGAAAGAGAGAAAGAAACCCAAACAGATGGAATGAAATGAACAGAAACACATACTTTGCAATTCACACCGCAATTCAATTACAAACAAAAACAAAAACAAAGAAAAAACACTATAACCATTTTCGAAAAACAACAGACCTCTCCATGACCTTTGGTCGGGTGATGAGTTCTAACACACAACAAAAAAAGCCAACTTTTCCAAATCGTGAATATAAGTTATTTCACACATCGACTTTTCCATTTAAGTGTCTAACAAAGAAGCTTAAAATCATTGACTCACTACATAAGCATGGAATTATTTTAAACGTAAATTATGTTCTAGAGGATTCAGGAAGCACTTGGCACATGTGTAAGTGTATCAGACCTAAAACTGTAACTTAGTGGAAGAGTCAGGATAGTCTAAAAATGAATCCCTAACTAAAAGGAATCCGTGCAAGTCCCTGAGCACTTTGCATTTCATGAGAATGACAATCGCTCTTTATCTGGTCATCCAGGAAGGCTGTGGGTTTAGGAGCGAGGATGGGCTTGTTTTAAAGGGTGTTGAGAGCCTTGCAGGATCTTGGGCAATCAAATAGCTTCCTGAGCACTGACATTTATTTCTTAATTTTTAAATTTACAATTCATCCAAATCTTGCAGTCCAAAACAAACAAACAAACAAACAAAAATGTGAAAACATCACAGAAAAATAATATCTGAAAATATCTGATTGCCTTGTGATTCGTAGGGGATAAGCCTAAACTGCCCTTGAAATTGAGGGACTAGTGAATATTGGCCCTCAGATCTCATCATAATCAACGATGAGCAACTTTTGAAGAATTGCCAGAAGTATTTTCAAGTTCGCTGACTTCTCCTGAAGTCAAGATTGCTAGCTGTGATGATTTAAAAATCACTAATTGATAAACACCAATACAATTAATTAACATCCACATAGCCAATGTCTATAGAGCCAGGCATAACAGAGTCTAAATTAATCAGATGGGATTCCTATTTTGCAGTGCAGTTGATGAGACAAGTTACACAAGATAGGAGATAATATAAATGAAAAGTGAAGCTATATGAGCAGTGCTTTGGGGAATAAATACTGATGTATAAATCGTCACTTCTGCGAAGGATTATTTCATAGATCCAGCCTATGATTTCTTCATCTGTTCATAGACGTCAGTGTTTAAGTAAGGGTCTTTACTCCAGATGGAGCAAAGTGTGAATTTTCCAGATCCGTCAAATTGAATCCTCCAAGAAACAAATCATTTTTTGAGTCAACTTCTCTTAGAGATCTCTGAAAATTGAATTCTACATTACAAACACTTCCAACATTTCTGCCTGGAAAAATCAGAGTAGATGGAGCTGTGGTAGCCATTAGGAATATTCATAAGTATTCAGCCCATGGAGGACTGCACTTCCCCACTCCCTTGGAAATGAAGTGTGATCACTGACCATCTTTGGCCGGCGAAATATGCATCAAAGTGTCTCTGTCACTTCTGTTCGACGCTTCAAGGGTCAGCGTGTAAGTCACACATTCCCCTCCTCGCTACTGTACTGATGATGCAAAATGTCTGTGCAAATAAAGCCTCCCTCAGACTGGGTCTCTGAGACAGGAAAGGGCAGAGACCCCTGCTGACCCACACTGACCAAGTAGCATGAGCTAAAAGTTATCTTTAATTGTTTTAAGCTCAGAGTGTTCGGGGTTGGGGGCTGGGGGTTGAGCATTCCTGAAGGGATACCTAGCCTGTATTACATTGGAATTCTATTTAACCATTAACGGACAGAGCAAGGTCATTAACATCATGGCGTTGTTTGAAAGTGGACACTTCACATTAAAATCTAGATTTCTGGCGCCTGTTGGCAAAGACCCTGACACGTTTATACATGGTTGATCCCTTGAGCACATCAACAAGCAGGTATATATTCTCCAGCTCATGACAGCCCTCGTGACTCACTATGACCATACCTGAGCAGTCTTCCTCCCTGGGGGGGGGGGGGTGTAAATATTTGACTTTCATCCACTATCCTAAACGGTCTAAGCATCATCCACGTACTGTGCTGACTGTGGTCCACTGGAATTGCATCTCATTTCCAGTTAGAAACTTCAGTGATACCTGTAGCAACACGAAAAAGTACAAATATCCTCAATACAGCACAACAGTTAAGAAAATAGATTTTGGAATTCAGCTTCCTAGGTTCAAATACCGGCTCTACCATTTTCTATCTGTATCATCAGGGCAAATCACTTAGCCTCTTCAAATTCCAGTTTCCTTACAAACAGAGCGAGGATAATGACGATCCCAGCTTCAGAGTGTCTGATGAGCTAACACAGTCAAGGGCTTAGACAGTGCCTGACCCCGAATATGCATCCAGTATGTGTTGGATGATATTCTTTTTACTAGAAACAGAGTGATTTCTTCATGTATCCAGCCATCAAGGAATTCAATCAACCTGAAAGATACAGTGGAATTGTTCTGCAGATCTGATTCCAACCAGGACCTGTTTCTGATAAAAATCAGGGCCCCAGAGCAGAAGCAAATGTCCTTGAGTTTTGTTGTCTCAGGCTAGATGCTGCGCTCAGACTCCTGGTAGGCTGTTCCTAGGAGCACGGGGAACACAGGCATGGAAGGGAGCCAACTGGAGACACACTTGCAAAAACTGTTTGTAGCCCCTGCCAAGTGAACATCAGGACTCAGTTCACTGATCCCAAGGCAATCAGAGAGGGCCACACAGCGTACTTTCTCCCATTCTGACAACTGTGGATGGCCACAGCCACACTGTCCAGGAAAGGGAATTGATGTGAACATTACCCTGCTGAAGGAAAGAGACTGACTTCAACTGAGAAGCTTGTGAGTCACTTCTGAAGAAGTGCATACAATATGCCTTCACCCTGCCCGTAACACATATTTCCATAACACACAGCGATGCACTCGATCGATGTGCATCCTCCAGTAAAGCCCAGCCCTGATGTCTTATAGGAGCCTCTCTGGCCATTGTCATAAGCGAGTCTAATTTTGTGTGAGGTCATGAAAACTCAGTGTTTTTCTTACGCTTGTGCTTATTGCGGGAGGTCTGAGAAGGCACTTCTGAAGGTTTATTCCTACCAGTCGTTGTCATTTTTATCGAGTCTTTATTTATTTTTTTATTTATTTATTTGTTAGTTCTACCAGTTTCTTGCTACCAACCCATCTCCCTCCACCCTCGTGCACACACGATCAGTCATGTAATCCCATGGACTTCGGCCCGCCAGACTCCTCTGTCCATGGATTTTTCCAGGCAAGAATACTGGAGTGGGTTGCCATTTCCTTCTCCATGTATCGAGTCTTTAAAGGTTCCATCACTGAGGTGTGGCTTCGACACGTGTACGAGGCTGAGTAGCAACATGCCCTTTCTCCCTAAGTGCAGTAGAAGTCATCCCCACTTCCCAACATGTCTGTCTTCCGGCCTCTGGAGCATGGATTGCTTGAGCTCACCACAGCGTCAGGATATTCTAGAAACCCTTCTGACTGCAGTCTCTTCAGGAGGTTGCAAGTGCTTCACACCTCAGGAATTTACAAAGCACTTTCTACAACCTCAGCTGGGAGAGGAGTCAACACTCGTGACAGTCACAGGCTTCCATGGCCTGGACTTGATTATGGGCTGTGCTTTCATAATCATCGTGTTTCCTATACCAACTAAGATGTCACTGAGAACTTTTTTCTCTATCATCATTGTATCTTTGATGTTCATTAGACATATTATGGGTTTTCCTATATAGCTTCCCTTACGGATGAGGGTCATAGGTTAGCAGTACTTACTAAAACTGACTTCCAGGTAGCTGTGGTAGAACAGGAAAAAGAATGACCAACTGCTGTATTCTGAACATTATGTATGAAAATATTATTCGTTTTACTGTTTGCAGTCATCCAAGTCTAACGTTCTGAAATACGCATTCAGAAAAATCAAACAACCGCCTAGGTACTAGGCAGTCTCCCATCCAAGTACTAACCAGGCCCGACCCTGCTCAGTTTCCCAGATCAGAGGAGATAGGGCACGTTCAGGGTGGTACGGCCTTAGACCGAGGCGGCTGCCAGGCGCCCCAAGAGCCCCGCGTTGCGCCTCCCTTTCGTTCTGACCTGCCGGTCGGGCCTGGGGCCGCAGCTCTTGACCGGGCGCGCGCTGCACTTGAGCCTCACGACTGGACTCCGGCCGGCCAGGGCGGGCAGCTCGGGGGCCAGCAGAGGGCGCCCCGGCCCCGCACACCGCCAGCCCCGGCCAGCACCCGTCTGCCCCGCCCGGGCCTGGCGTGCCTGCGGGACCCGGGGTAGGGGGAGAAGGGATGGGTTGCGCGGCGAGGACATCTCGGTGCCCTGCCTCCCTGGGCCTCTTCAGGCTCGCGCCGCACCGAACCCCCAACCCCCGCCCCCCACCATCCCGTTCGCTGCTCAGGGTCACGTGGCTCTGGACGTGTGTGGCTTCGGCCCGGGGCCGCGGTCCCCGGAGCCTCCTGCGGGCTTCGGAGCAGCCCAGCCGGGGCCCCAGGCGCCCATCCTGCCCGGTGCCCAAACCCACCGGAGCGCGTCAGCCCCGCCCTTTCGCCCTACCGAGGCCCGCCTTGCCCCCACGCCGCGGGCCCAGCACAGGACCTTCCTGAGAGAGCAGACGAGCGACAGGCAGGCACCCGGACAGACACTCGCACGCACCCACGCCAAGTGAGACAGAGGCAGAAAGAGACGAGGGTTCAGAGAGAGACTCGAAGACAGCGTGTGGGCAAGGGGGGCCTCGGGCAGGATGCCGGGCAGGTGCAGAGGCCACCCGGCCCTGAGCAGCGAACGGGATGGGGGCGGGGGGAGGCCGCCCAGCAGGGGCGGGCCTGGAGAGGCCCAGGGCGGGAGCGCACCCGAGACCTCCGCGCCCCGCCCCCCTCCCCCCAACACCCCCCTCCCCCCCCCCGCAGGCACGCCGGGGCGCGCCGACAATAGCTTCTCCAGAGTTTGGCCACCTGAGTTTCTAACCTTGTGCGCAACTGAGTGATGACAGTGCATTGAACAGCTAGGTCATTTCCAAATAAATTAAGCTTAGTGTTTCACAGGACACCAGGACATGAATGGACAGACCAGCACGGATGCATGGACACCAACCTTGGGAACTAGACAACCGGTGGGAAATTGCTGTCTGACTCAGGGAACTCAAACTGCGGCTCTCTGATCGCCTAGAGAGGTGGGAATGGGCCAGACGTGGGAGGGAGATTCAAGAGCGAGGGGCCACACGTACCCCTACGGTACATTCAGATTGACATATGACCAATCAAACCAATATTGTAGAGCAAGAATCATTCCCCTGTAAATAAATAACTGTTAGAAAGAGAGAAAGAAACCCAAACAGATGGAATGAAATGAACAGAAACACATACTTTGCAATTCACACCGCAATTCAATTACAAACAAAAACAAAAACAAAGAAAAAACACTATAACCATTTTCGAAAAACAACAGACCTCTCCATGACCTTTGGTCGGGTGATGAGTTCTAACACACAACAAAAAAAGCCAACTTTTCCAAATCGTGAATATAAGTTATTTCACACATCGACTTTTCCATTTAAGTGTCTAACAAAGAAGCTTAAAATCATTGACTCACTACATAAGCATGGAATTATTTTAAACGTAAATTATGTTCTAGAGGATTCAGGAAGCACTTGGCACATGTGTAAGTGTATCAGACCTAAAACTGTAACTTAGTGGAAGAGTCAGGATAGTCTAAAAATGAATCCCTAACTAAAAGGAATCCGTGCAAGTCCCTGAGCACTTTGCATTTCATGAGAATGACAATCGCTCTTTATCTGGTCATCCAGGAAGGCTGTGGGTTTAGGAGCGAGGATGGGCTTGTTTTAAAGGGTGTTGAGAGCCTTGCAGGATCTTGGGCAATCAAATAGCTTCCTGAGCACTGACATTTATTTCTTAATTTTTAAATTTACAATTCATCCAAATCTTGCAGTCCAAAACAAACAAACAAACAAAAATGTGAAAACATCACAGAAAAATAATATCTGAAAATATCTGATTGCCTTGTGATTCGTAGGGGATAAGCCTAAACTGCCCTTGAAATTGAGGGACTAGTGAATATTGGCCCTCAGATCTCATCATAATCAACGATGAGCAACTTTTGAAGAATTGCCAGAAGTATTTTCAAGTTCGCTGACTTCTCCTGAAGTCAAGATTGCTAGCTGTGATGATTTAAAAATCACTAATTGATAAACACCAATACAATTAATTAACATCCACATAGCCAATGTCTATAGAGCCAGGCATAACAGAGTCTAAATTAATCAGATGGGATTCCTATTTTGCAGTGCAGTTGATGAGACAAGTTACACAAGATAGGAGATAATATAAATGAAAAGTGAAGCTATATGAGCAGTGCTTTGGGGAATAAATACTGATGTATAAATCGTCACTTCTGCGAAGGATTATTTCATAGATCCAGCCTATGATTTCTTCATCTGTTCATAGACGTCAGTGTTTAAGTAAGGGTCTTTACTCCAGATGGAGCAAAGTGTGAATTTTCCAGATCCGTCAAATTGAATCCTTCAAGAAACAAATCATTTTTTGAGTCAACTTCTCTTAGAGATCTCTGAAAATTGAATTCTACATTACAAACACTTCCAACATTTCTGCCTGGAAAAATCAGAGTAGATGGAGCTGTGGTAGCCATTAGGAATATTCATAAGTATTCAGCCCATGGAGGACTGCACTTCCCCACTCCCTTGGAAATGAAGTGTGATCACTGACCATCTTTGGCCGGCGAAATATGCATCAAAGTGTCTCTGTCACTTCTGTTCGACGCTTCAAGGGTCAGCGTGTAAGTCACACATTCCCCTCCTCGCTACTGTACTGATGATGCAAAATGTCTGTGCAAATAAAGCCTCCCTCAGACTGGGTCTCTGAGACAGGAAAGGGCAGAGACCCCTGCTGACCCACACTGACCAAGTAGCATGAGCTAAAAGTTATCTTTAATTGTTTTAAGCTCAGAGTGTTCGGGGTTGGGGGCTGGGGGTTGAGCATTCCTGAAGGGATACCTAGCCTGTATTACATTGGAATTCTATTTAACCATTAACGGACAGAGCAAGGTCATTAACATCATGGCGTTGTTTGAAAGTGGACACTTCACATTAAAATCTAGATTTCTGGCGCCTGTTGGCAAAGACCCTGACACGTTTATACATGGTTGATCCCTTGAGCACATCAACAAGCAGGTATATATTCTCCAGCTCATGACAGCCCTCGTGACTCACTATGACCATACCTGAGCAGTCTTCCTCCCTGAGGGGGGGGGGGTGTAGATATTTGACTTTCATCCACTATCCTAAACGGTCTAAGCATCATCCACGTACTGTGCTGACTGTGGTCCACTGGAATTGCATCTCATTTCCAGTTAGAAACTTCAGTGATACCTGTAGCAACACGAAAAAGTACAAACATCCTCAATACAGCACAAGAGTTAAGAAAATAGATTTTGGAATTCAGCTTCCTAGGTTCAAATACCGGCTCTACCATTTTCTATCTGTATCATCAGGGCAAATCACTTAGCCTCTTCAAATTCCAGTTTCCTTACAAACAGAGCGAGGATAATGACGATCCCAGCTTCAGAGTGTCTGATGAGCTAACACAGTCAAGGGCTTAGACAGTGCCTGACCCCGAATATGCATCCAGTATGTGTTGGATGATATTCTTTTTACTAGAAACAGAGTGATTTCTTCATGTATCCAGCCATCAAGGAATTCAATCAACCTGAAAGATACAGTGGAATTGTTCTGCAGATCTGATTCCAACCAGGACCTGTTTCTGGTAAAAATCAGGGCCCCAGAGCAGAAGCAAATGTCCTTGAGTTTTGTTGTCTCAGGCTAGATGCTGCGCTCAGACTCCTGGTAGGCTGTTCCTAGGAGCACGGGGAACACAGGCATGGAAGGGAGCCAACTGGAGACACACTTGCAAAAACTGTTTGTAGCCCCTGCCAAGTGAACATCAGGACTCAGTTCACTGATCCCAAGGCAATCAGAGAGGGCCACACAGCGTACTTTCTCCCATTCTGACAACTGTGGATGGCCACAGCCACACTGTCCAGGAAAGGGAATTGATGTGAACATTACCCTGCTGAAGGAAAGAGACTGACTTCAACTGAGAAGCTTGTGAGTCACTTCTGAAGAAGTGCATACAATATGCCTTCACCCTGCCCGTAACACATATTTCCATAACACACAGCGATGCACTCGATCGATGTGCATCCTCCAGTAAAGCCCAGCCCTGATGTCTTATAGGAGCCTCTCTGGCCATTGTCATAAGCGAGTCTAATTTTGTGTGAGGCCATGAAAACTCAGTGTTTTTCTTACGCTTGTGCTTATTGCGGGAGGTCTGAGAAGGCACTTCTGAAGGTTTATTCCTACCAGTCGTTGTCATTTTTATCGAGTCTTTATTTATTTTTTTATTTATTTATTTGTTAGTTCTACCAGTTTCTTGCTACCAACCCATCTCCCTCCACCCTCGTGCACACACGATCAGTCATGTAATCCCATGGACTTCGGCCCGCCAGACTCCTCTGTCCATGGATTTTTCCAGGCAAGAATACTGGAGTGGGTTGCCATTTCCTTCTCCATGTATCGAGTCTTTAAAGGTTCCATCACTGAGGTGTGGCTTCGACACGTGTACGAGGCTGAGTAGCAACATGCCCTTTCTCCCTAAGTGCAGTAGAAGTCATCCCCACTTCCCAACATGTCTGTCTTCCGGCCTCTGGAGCATGGATTGCTTGAGCTCACCACAGCGTCAGGATATTCTAGAAACCCTTCTGACTGCAGTCTCTTCAGGAGGTTGCAAGTGCTTCACACCTCAGGAATTTACAAAGCACTTTCTACAACCTCAGCTGGGAGAGGAGTCAACACTCGTGACAGTCACAGGCTTCCATGGCCTGGACTTGATTATGGGCTGTGCTTTCATAATCATCGTGTTTCCTATACCAACTAAGATGTCACTGAGAACTTTTTTCTCTATCATCATTGTATCTTTGATGTTCATTAGACATATTATGGGTTTTCCTATATAGCTTCCCTTACAGATGAGGGTCATAGGTTAGCAGTACTTACTAAAACTGACTTCCAGGTAGCTGTGGTAGAACAGGAAAAAGAATGACCAACTGCTGTATTCTGAACATTATGTATGAAAATATTATTCGTTTTACTGTTTGCAGTCATCCAAGTCTAACGTTCTGAAATACGCATTCAGAAAAATCAAACAACCGCCTAGGTACTAGGCAGTCTCCCATCCAAGTACTAACCAGGCCCGACCCTGCTCAGTTTCCCAGATCAGAGGAGATAGGGCACGTTCAGGGTGGTACGGCCTTAGACCGAGGCGGCTGCCAGGCGCCCCAAGAGCCCCGCGTTGCGCCTCCCTTTCGTTCTGACCTGCCGGTCGGGCCTGGGGCCGCAGCTCTTGACCGGGCGCGCGCTGCACTTGAGCCTCACGACTGGACTCCGGCCGGCCAGGGCGAGCAGCTCGGGGCCAGCAGAGGGCGCCCCGGCCCCGCACACCGCCAGCCCCGGCCAGCACCCGTCTGCCCCGCCCGGGCCTGGCGTGCCTGCGGGACCCGGGGTAGGGGGAGGAGGGATGGGTTGCGCGGCGAGGACATCTCGGTGCCCTGCCTCCCTGGGCCTCTTCAGGCTCGCGCCGCGCCGCACCGAACCCCCAACCCCCGCCCCCCACCATCCCGTCCGCTGCTCAGGGTCACGTGGCTCCGGACGTGTGTGGCTTCGGCCCGGGGCCGCGGTCCCCGGAGCCTCCTGCGGGCTTCGGAGCAGCCCAGCCGGGGCCCCAGGCGCCCATCCTGCCCGGTGCCCAAACCCACCGGAGCGCGTCAGCCCCGCCCTTTCGCCCTACCGAGGCCCGGCTTGCCCCCACGCCGCGGGCCCAGCACAGGACCTTCCTGAGAGAGCAGACGAGCGACAGGCAGGCACCCGGACAGACACTCGCACGCACCCACGCCAAGTGAGACAGAGGCAGAAAGAGACGAGGGTTCAGAGAGAGACTCGAAGACAGCGTGTGGGCAAGGGGGGCCTCGGGCAGGATGCCGGGCAGGTGCAGAGGCCACCCGGCCCTGAGCAGCGAACGGGATGGGGGCGGGGGGGAGGCCGCCCAGCAGGGGCGGGCCTGGAGAGGCCCAGGGCGGGAGCGCACCCGAGACCTCCGCGCCCCGCCCCCCCCCCCCCCACCCCCCCCCCCGCCCGCAGGCACGCCGGGGCGCGCCGACAATAGCTTCTCCAGAGTTTGGCCACCTGAGTTTCTAACCTTGTGCGCAACTGAGTGATGACAGTGCATTGAACAGCTAGGTCATTTCCAAATAAATTAAGCTTAGTGTTTCACAGGACACCAGGACATGAATGGACAGACCAGCACGGATGCATGGACACCAACCTTGGGAACTAGACAACCGGTGGGAAATTGCTGTCTGACTCAGGGAACTCAAACTGCGGCTCTCTGATCGCCTAGAGAGGTGGGAATGGGCCAGACGTGGGAGGGAGATTCAAGAGCGAGGGGCCACACGTACCCCTACCGTACATTCAGATTGACATATGACCAATCAAACCAATATTGTAGAGCAAGAATCATTCCCCTGTAAATAAATAACTGTTAGAAAGAGAGAAAGAAACCCAAACAGATGGAATGAAATGAACAGAAACACATACTTTGCAATTCACACCGCAATTCAATTACAAACAAAAACAAAAACAAAGAAAAAACACTATAACCATTTTCGAAAAACAACAGACCTCTCCATGACCTTTGGTCGGGTGATGAGTTCTAACACACAACAAAAAAAGCCAACTTTTCCAAATCGTGAATATAAGTTATTTCACACATCGACTTTTCCATTTAAGTGTCTAACAAAGAAGCGTAAAATCATTGACTCACTACATAAGCATGGAATTATTTTAAACGTAAATTATGTTCTAGAGGATTCAGGAAGCACTTGGCACATGTGTAAGTGTATCAGACCTAAAACTGTAACTTAGTGGAAGAGTCAGGATAGTCTAAAAATGAATCCCTAACTAAAAGGAATCCGTGCAAGTCCCTGAGCACTTTGCATTTCATGAGAATGACAATCGCTCTTTATCTGGTCATCCAGGAAGGCTGTGGGTTTAGGAGCGAGGATGGGCTTGTTTTAAAGGGTGTTGAGAGCCTTGCAGGATCTTGGGCAATCAAATAGCTTCCTGAGCACTGACATTTATTTCTTAATTTTTAAATTTACAATTCATCCAAATCTTGCAGTCCAAAACAAACAAACAAACAAAAAAAAATGTGAAAACATCACAGAAAAATAACATCTGAAAATATCTGATGGCCTTGTGATTCGTAGGGGATAAGCCTAAACTGCCCTTGAAATTGAGGGACTAGTGAATATTGGCCCTCAGATCTCATCATAATCAACGATGAGCAACTTTTGAAGAATTGCCAGAAGTATTTTCAAGTTCGCTGACTTCTCCTGAAGTCAAGATTGCTAGCTGTGATGATTTAAAAATCACTAATTGATAAACACCAATACAATTAATTAACATCCACATAGCCAATGTCTATAGAGCCAGGCATAACAGAGTCTAAATTAATCAGATGGGATTCCTATTTTGCAGTGCAGTTGATGAGACAAGTTACACAAGATAGGAGATAATATAAATGAAAAGTGAAGCTATATGAGCAGTGCTTTGGGGAATAAATACTGATGTATAAATCGTCACTTCTGCGAAGGATTATTTCATAGATCCAGCCTATGATTTCTTCATCTGTTCATAGACGTCAGTGTTTAAGTAAGGGTCTTTACTCCAGATGGAGCAAAGTGTGAATTTTCCAGATCCGTCAAATTGAATCCTCCAAGAAACAAATCATTTTCTCAGTCAACTTCTCTTAGAGATCTCTGAAAATTGAATTCTACATTACAAACACTTCCAACATTTCTGCCTGGAAAAATCAGAGTAGATGGAGCTGTGGTAGCCATTAGGAATATTCATAAGTATTCAGCCCATGGAGGACTGCACTTCCCCACTCCCTTGGAAATGAAGTGTGATCACTGACCATCTTTGGCCGGCGAAATATGCATCAAAGTGTCTCTGTCACTTCTGTTCGACGCTTGAAGGGTCAGCGTGTAAGTCACACATTCCCCTCCTCGCTACTGTACTGATGATGCAAAATGTCTGTGCAAATAAAGCCTCCCTCAGACTGGGTCTCTGAGACAGGAAAGGGCAGAGACCCCTGCTGACCCACACTGACCAAGTAGCATGAGCTAAAAGTTATCTTTAATTGTTTTAAGCTCAGAGTGTTCGGGGTTGGGGGCTGGGGGTTGAGCATTCCTGAAGGGATACCTAGCCTGTATTACATTGGAATTCTATTTAACCATTAACGGACAGAGCAAGGTCATTAACATCATGGCGTTGTTTGAAAGTGGACACTTCACATTAAAATCTAGATTTCTGGCGCCTGTTGGCAAAGACCCTGACACGTTTATACATGGTTGATCCCTTGAGCACATCAACAAGCAGGTATATATTCTCCAGCTCATGACAGCCCTCGTGACTCACTATGACCATACCTGAGCAGTCTTCCTCCCTGGGGGGGGGGGGTGTAAATATTTGACTTTCATCCACTATCCTAAACGGTCTAAGCATCATCCACGTACTGTGCTGACTGTGGTCCACTGGAATTGCATCTCATTTCCAGTTAGAAACTTCAGTGATACCTGTAGCAACACGAAAAAGTACAAATATCCTCAATACAGCACAAGAGTTAAGAAAATAGATTTTGGAATTCAGCTTCCTAGGTTCAAATACCGGCTCTACCATTTTCTATCTGTATCATCAGGGCAAATCACTTAGCCTCTTCAAATTCCAGTTTCCTTACAAACAGAGCGAGGATAATGACGATCCCAGCTTCAGAGTGTCTGATGAGCTAACACAGTCAAGGGCTTAGACAGTGCCTGACCCCGAATATGCATCCAGTATGTGTTGGATGATATTCTTTTTACTAGAAACAGAGTGATTTCTTCATGTATCCAGCCATCAAGGAATTCAATCAACCTGAAAGATACAGTGGAATTGTTCTGCAGATCTGATTCCAACCAGGACCTGTTTCTGGTAAAAATCAGGGCCCCAGAGCAGAAGCAAATGTCCTTGAGTTTTGTTGTCTCAGGCTAGATGCTGCGCTCAGACTCCTGGTAGGCTGTTCCTAGGAGCACGGGGAACACAGGCATGGAAGGGAGCCAACTGGAGACACACTTGCAAAAACTGTTTGTAGCCCCTGCCAAGTGAACATCAGGACTCAGTTCACTGATCCCAAGGCAATCAGAGAGGGCCACACAGCGTACTTTCTCCCATTCTGACAACTGTGGATGGCCACAGCCACACTGTCCAGGAAAGGGAATTGATGTGAACATTACCCTGCTGAAGGAAAGAGACTGACTTCAACTGAGAAGCTTGTGAGTCACTTCTGAAGAAGTGCATACAATATGCCTTCACCCTGCCCGTAACACATATTTCCATAACACACAGCGATGCACTCGATCGATGTGCATCCTCCAGTAAAGCCCAGCCCTGATGTCTTATAGGAGCCTCTCTGGCCATTGTCATAAGCGAGTCTAATTTTGTGTGAGGCCATGAAAACTCAGTGTTTTTCTTACGCTTGTGCTTATTGCGGGAGGTCTGAGAAGGCACTTCTGAAGGTTTATTCCTACCAGTCGTTGTCATTTTTATCGAGTCTTTATTTATTTTTTTATTTATTTATTTGTTAGTTCTACCAGTTTCTTGCTACCAACCCATCTCCCTCCACCCTCGTGCACACACGATCAGTCATGTAATCCCATGGACTTCGGCCCGCCAGACTCCTCTGTCCATGGATTTTTCCAGGCAAGAATACTGGAGTGGGTTGCCATTTCCTTCTCCATGTATCGAGTCTTTAAAGGTTCCATCACTGAGGTGTGGCTTCGACACGTGTACGAGGCTGAGTAGCAACATGCCCTTTCTCCCTAAGTGCAGTAGAAGTCATCCCCACTTCCCAACATGTCTGTCTTCCGGCCTCTGGAGCATGGATTGCTTGAGCTCACCACAGCGTCAGGATATTCTAGAAACCCTTCTGACTGCAGTCTCTTCAGGAGGTTGCAAGTGCTTCACACCTCAGGAATTTACAAAGCACTTTCTACAACCTCAGCTGGGAGAGGAGTCAACACTCGTGACAGTCACAGGCTTCCATGGCCTGGACTTGATTATGGGCTGTGCTTTCATAATCATCGTGTTTCCTATACCAACTAAGATGTCACTGAGAACTTTTTTCTCTATCATCATTGTATCTTTGATGTTCATTAGACATATTATGGGTTTTCCTATATAGCTTCCCTTACGGATGAGGGTCATAGGTTAGCAGTACTTACTAAAACTGACTTCCAGGTAGCTGTGGTAGAACAGGAAAAAGAATGACCAACTGCTGTATTCTGAACATTATGTATGAAAATATTATTCGTTTTACTGTTTGCAGTCATCCAAGTCTAACGTTCTGAAATACGCATTCAGAAAAATCAAACAACCGCCTAGGTACTAGGCAGTCTCCCATCCAAGTACTAACCAGGCCCGACCCTGCTCAGTTTCCCAGATCAGAGGAGATAGGGCACGTTCAGGGTGGTACGGCCTTAGACCGAGGCGGCTGCCAGGCGCCCCAAGAGCCCCGCGTTGCGCCTCCCTTTCGTTCTGACCTGCCGGTCGGGCCTGGGGCCGCAGCTCTTGACCGGGCGCGCGCTGCACTTGAGCCTCACGACTGGACTCCGGCCGGCCAGGGCGGGCAGCTCGGGGGCCAGCAGAGGGCGCCCCGGCCCCGCACACCGCCAGCCCCGGCCAGCACCCGTCTGCCCCGCCCGGGCCTGGCGTGCCTGCGGGACCCGGGGTAGGGGGAGAAGGGATGGGTTGCGCGGCGAGGACATCTCGGTGCCCTGCCTCCCTGGGCCTCTTCAGGCTCGCGCCGCACCGAACCCCCAACCCCCGCCCCCCACCATCCCGTTCGCTGCTCAGGGTCACGTGGCTCTGGACGTGTGTGGCTTCGGCCCGGGGCCGCGGTCCCCGGAGCCTCCTGCGGGCTTCGGAGCAGCCCAGCCGGGGCCCCAGGCGCCCATCCTGCCCGGTGCCCAAACCCACCGGAGCGCGTCAGCCCCGCCCTTTCGCCCTACCGAGGCCCGCCTTGCCCCCACGCCGCGGGCCCAGCACAGGACCTTCCTGAGAGAGCAGACGAGCGACAGGCAGGCACCCGGACAGACACTCGCACGCACCCACGCCAAGTGAGACAGAGGCAGAAAGAGACGAGGGTTCAGAGAGAGACTCGAAGACAGCGTGTGGGCAAGGGGGGCCTCGGGCAGGATGCCGGGCAGGTGCAGAGGCCACCCGGCCCTGAGCAGCGAACGGGATGGGGGCGGGGGGAGGCCGCCCAGCAGGGGCGGGCCTGGAGAGGCCCAGGGCGGGAGCGCACCCGAGACCTCCGCGCCCCGCCCCCCTCCCCCCAACACCCCCCTCCCCCCCCCCCGCAGGCACGCCGGGGCGCGCCGACAATAGCTTCTCCAGAGTTTGGCCACCTGAGTTTCTAACCTTGTGCGCAACTGAGTGATGACAGTGCATTGAACAGCTAGGTCATTTCCAAATAAATTAAGCTTAGTGTTTCACAGGACACCAGGACATGAATGGACAGACCAGCACGGATGCATGGACACCAACCTTGGGAACTAGACAACCGGTGGGAAATTGCTGTCTGACTCAGGGAACTCAAACTGCGGCTCTCTGATCGCCTAGAGAGGTGGGAATGGGCCAGACGTGGGAGGGAGATTCAAGAGCGAGGGGCCACACGTACCCCTACGGTACATTCAGATTGACATATGACCAATCAAACCAATATTGTAGAGCAAGAATCATTCCCCTGTAAATAAATAACTGTTAGAAAGAGAGAAAGAAACCCAAACAGATGGAATGAAATGAACAGAAACACATACTTTGCAATTCACACCGCAATTCAATTACAAACAAAAACAAAAACAAAGAAAAAACACTATAACCATTTTCGAAAAACAACAGACCTCTCCATGACCTTTGGTCGGGTGATGAGTTCTAACACACAACAAAAAAAGCCAACTTTTCCAAATCGTGAATATAAGTTATTTCACACATCGACTTTTCCATTTAAGTGTCTGACAAAGAAGCGTAAAATCATTGACTCACTACATAAGCATGGAATTATTTTAAACGTAAATTATGTTCTAGAGGATTCAGGAAGCACTTGGCACATGTGTAAGTGTATCAGACCTAAAACTGTAACTTAGTGGAAGAGTCAGGATAGTCTAAAAATGAATCCCTAACTAAAAGGAATCCGTGCAAGTCCCTGAGCACTTTGCATTTCATGAGAATGACAATCGCTCTTTATCTGGTCATCCAGGAAGGCTGTGGGTTTAGGAGCGAGGATGGGCTTGTTTTAAAGGGTGTTGAGAGCCTTGCAGGATCTTGGGCAATCAAATAGCTTCCTGAGCACTGACATTTATTTCTTAATTTTTAAATTTACAATTCATCCAAATCTTGCAGTCCAAAACAAACAAACAAACAAACAAAAATGTGAAAACATCACAGAAAAATAATATCTGAAAATATCTGATTGCCTTGTGATTCGTAGGGGATAAGCCTAAACTGCCCTTGAAATTGAGGGACTAGTGAATATTGGCCCTCAGATCTCATCATAATCAACGATGAGCAACTTTTGAAGAATTGCCAGAAGTATTTTCAAGTTCGCTGACTTCTCCTGAAGTCAAGATTGCTAGCTGTGATGATTTAAAAATCACTAATTGATAAACACCAATACAATTAATTAACATCCACATAGCCAATGTCTATAGAGCCAGGCATAACAGAGTCTAAATTAATCAGATGGGATTCCTATTTTGCAGTGCAGTTGATGAGACAAGTTACACAAGATAGGAGATAATATAAATGAAAAGTGAAGCTATATGAGCAGTGCTTTGGGGAATAAATACTGATGTATAAATCGTCACTTCTGCGAAGGATTATTTCATAGATCCAGCCTATGATTTCTTCATCTGTTCATAGACGTCAGTGTTTAAGTAAGGGTCTTTACTCCAGATGGAGCAAAGTGTGAATTTTCCAGATCCGTCAAATTGAATCCTTCAAGAAACAAATCATTTTTTGAGTCAACTTCTCTTAGAGATCTCTGAAAATTGAATTCTACATTACAAACACTTCCAACATTTCTGCCTGGAAAAATCAGAGTAGATGGAGCTGTGGTAGCCATTAGGAATATTCATAAGTATTCAGCCCATGGAGGACTGCACTTCCCCACTCCCTTGGAAATGAAGTGTGATCACTGACCATCTTTGGCCGGCGAAATATGCATCAAAGTGTCTCTGTCACTTCTGTTCGACGCTTCAAGGGTCAGCGTGTAAGTCACACATTCCCCTCCTCGCTACTGTACTGATGATGCAAAATGTCTGTGCAAATAAAGCCTCCCTCAGACTGGGTCTCTGAGACAGGAAAGGGCAGAGACCCCTGCTGACCCACACTGACCAAGTAGCATGAGCTAAAAGTTATCTTTAATTGTTTTAAGCTCAGAGTGTTCGGGGTTGGGGGCTGGGGGTTGAGCATTCCTGAAGGGATACCTAGCCTGTATTACATTGGAATTCTATTTAACCATTAACGGACAGAGCAAGGTCATTAACATCATGGCGTTGTTTGAAAGTGGACACTTCACATTAAAATCTAGATTTCTGGCGCCTGTTGGCAAAGACCCTGACACGTTTATACATGGTTGATCCCTTGAGCACATCAACAAGCAGGTATATATTCTCCAGCTCATGACAGCCCTCGTGACTCACTATGACCATACCTGAGCAGTCTTCCTCCCTGAGGGGGGAGGGGGTGTAGATATTTGACTTTCATCCACTATCCTAAACGGTCTAAGCATCATCCACGTACTGTGCTGACTGTGGTCCACTGGAATTGCATCTCATTTCCAGTTAGAAACTTCAGTGATACCTGTAGCAACACGAAAAAGTACAAACATCCTCAATACAGCACAACAGTTAAGAAAATAGATTTTGGAATTCAGCTTCCTAGGTTCAAATACCGGCTCTACCATTTTCTGTCTGTATCATCAGGGCAAATCACTTAGCCTCTTCAAATTCCAGTTTCCTTACAAACAGAGCGAGGATAATGACGATCCCAGCTTCAGAGTGTCTGATGAGCTAACACAGTCAAGGGCTTAGACAGTGCCTGACCCCGAATATGCATCCAGTATGTGTTGGATGATATTCTTTTTACTAGAAACAGAGTGATTTCTTCATGTATCCAGCCATCAAGGAATTCAATCAACCTGAAAGATACAGTGGAATTGTTCTGCAGATCTGATTCCAACCAGGACCTGTTTCTGGTAAAAATCAGGGCCCCAGAGCAGAAGCAAATGTCCTTGAGTTTTGTTGTCTCAGGCTAGATGCTGCGCTCAGACTCCTGGTAGGCTGTTCCTAGGAGCACGGGGAACACAGGCATGGAAGGGAGCCAACTGGAGACACACTTGCAAAAACTGTTTGTAGCCCCTGCCAAGTGAACATCAGGACTCAGTTCACTGATCCCAAGGCAATCAGAGAGGGCCACACAGCGTACTTTCTCCCATTCTGACAACTGTGGATGGCCACAGCCACACTGTCCAGGAAAGGGAATTGATGTGAACATTACCCTGCTGAAGGAAAGAGACTGACTTCAACTGAGAAGCTTGTGAGTCACTTCTGAAGAAGTGCATACAATATGCCTTCACCCTGCCCGTAACACATATTTCCATAACACACAGCGATGCACTCGATCGATGTGCATCCTCCAGTAAAGCCCAGCCCTGATGTCTTATAGGAGCCTCTCTGGCCATTGTCATAAGCGAGTCTAATTTTGTGTGAGGCCATGAAAACTCAGTGTTTTTCTTACGCTTGTGCTTATTGCGGGAGGTCTGAGAAGGCACTTCTGAAGGTTTATTCCTACCAGTCGTTGTCATTTTTATCGAGTCTTTATTTATTTTTTTATTTATTTATTTGTTAGTTCTACCAGTTTCTTGCTACCAACCCATCTCCCTCCACCCTCGTGCACACACGATCAGTCATGTAATCCCATGGACTTCGGCCCGCCAGACTCCTCTGTCCATGGATTTTTCCAGGCAAGAATACTGGAGTGGGTTGCCATTTCCTTCTCCATGTATCGAGTCTTTAAAGGTTCCATCACTGAGGTGTGGCTTCGACACGTGTACGAGGCTGAGTAGCAACATGCCCTTTCTCCCTAAGTGCAGTAGAAGTCATCCCCACTTCCCAACATGTCTGTCTTCCGGCCTCTGGAGCATGGATTGCTTGAGCTCACCACAGCGTCAGGATATTCTAGAAACCCTTCTGACTGCAGTCTCTTCAGGAGGTTGCAAGTGCTTCACACCTCAGGAATTTACAAAGCACTTTCTACAACCTCAGCTGGGAGAGGAGTCAACACTCGTGACAGTCACAGGCTTCCATGGCCTGGACTTGATTATGGGCTGTGCTTTCATAATCATCGTGTTTCCTATACCAACTAAGATGTCACTGAGAACTTTTTTCTCTATCATCATTGTATCTTTGATGTTCATTAGACATATTATGGGTTTTCCTATATAGCTTCCCTTACAGATGAGGGTCATAGGTTAGCAGTACTTACTAAAACTGACTTCCAGGTAGCTGTGGTAGAACAGGAAAAAGAATGACCAACTGCTGTATTCTGAACATTATGTATGAAAATATTATTCGTTTTACTGTTTGCAGTCATCCAAGTCTAACGTTCTGAAATACGCATTCAGAAAAATCAAACAACCGCCTAGGTACTAGGCAGTCTCCATCCAAGTACTAACCAGGCCCGACCCTGCTCAGTTTCCCAGATCAGAGGAGATAGGGCACGTTCAGGGTGGTACGGCCTTAGACCGAGGCGGCTGCCAGGCGCCCCAAGAGCCCCGCGTTGCGCCTCCCTTTCGTTCTGACCTGCCGGTCGGGCCTGGGGCCGCAGCTCTTGACCGGGCGCGCGCTGCACTTGAGCCTCACGACTGGACTCCGGCCGGCCAGGGCGAGCAGCTCGGGGCCAGCAGAGGGCGCCCCGGCCCCGCACACCGCCAGCCCCGGCCAGCACCCGTCTGCCCCGCCCGGGCCTGGCGTGCCTGCGGGACCCGGGGTAGGGGGAGGAGGGATGGGTTGCGCGGCGAGGACATCTCGGTGCCCTGCCTCCCTGGGCCTCTTCAGGCTCGCGCCGCGCCGCACCGAACCCCCAACCCCCGCCCCCCACCATCCCGTCCGCTGCTCAGGGTCACGTGGCTCCGGACGTGTGTGGCTTCGGCCCGGGGCCGCGGTCCCCGGAGCCTCCTGCGGGCTTCGGAGCAGCCCAGCCGGGGCCCCAGGCGCCCATCCTGCCCGGTGCCCAAACCCACCGGAGCGCGTCAGCCCCGCCCTTTCGCCCTACCGAGGCCCGGCTTGCCCCCACGCCGCGGGCCCAGCACAGGACCTTCCTGAGAGAGCAGACGAGCGACAGGCAGGCACCCGGACAGACACTCGCACGCACCCACGCCAAGTGAGACAGAGGCAGAAAGAGACGAGGGTTCAGAGAGAGACTCGAAGACAGCGTGTGGGCAAGGGGGGCCTCGGGCAGGATGCCGGGCAGGTGCAGAGGCCACCCGGCCCTGAGCAGCGAACGGGATGGGGGCGGGGGGGAGGCCGCCCAGCAGGGGCGGGCCTGGAGAGGCCCAGGGCGGGAGCGCACCCGAGACCTCCGCGCCCCGCCCCCCTCCCCCCAACACCCCCCTCCCCCCCCGCAGGCACGCCGGGGCGCGCCGACAATAGCTTCTCCAGAGTTTGGCCACCTGAGTTTCTAACCTTGTGCGCAACTGAGTGATGACAGTGCATTGAACAGCTAGGTCATTTCCAAATAAATTAAGCTTAGTGTTTCACAGGACACCAGGACATGAATGGACAGACCAGCACGGATGCATGGACACCAACCTTGGGAACTAGACAACCGGTGGGAAATTGCTGTCTGACTCAGGGAACTCAAACTGCGGCTCTCTGATCGCCTAGAGAGGTGGGAATGGGCCAGACGTGGGAGGGAGATTCAAGAGCGAGGGGCCACACGTACCCCTACGGTACATTCAGATTGACATATGACCAATCAAACCAATATTGTAGAGCAAGAATCATTCCCCTGTAAATAAATAACTGTTAGAAAGAGAGAAAGAAACCCAAACAGATGGAATGAAATGAACAGAAACACATACTTTGCAATTCACACCGCAATTCAATTACAAACAAAAACAAAGAAAAAACACTATAACCATTTTCGAAAAACAACAGACCTCTCCATGACCTTTGGTCGGGTGATGAGTTCTAACACACAACAAAAAAAGCCAACTTTTCCAAATCGTGAATATAAGTTATTTCACACATCGACTTTTCCATTTAAGTGTCTAACAAAGAAGCTTAAAATCATTGACTCACTACATAAGCATGGAATTATTTTAAACGTAAATTATGTTCTAGAGGATTCAGGAAGCACTTGGCACATGTGTAAGTGTATCAGACCTAAAACTGTAACTTAGTGGAAGAGTCAGGATAGTCTAAAAATGAATCCCTAACTAAAAGGAATCCGTGCAAGTCCCTGAGCACTTTGCATTTCATGAGAATGACAATCGCTCTTTATCTGGTCATCCAGGAAGGCTGTGGGTTTAGGAGCGAGGATGGGCTTGTTTTAAAGGGTGTTGAGAGCCTTGCAGGATCTTGGGCAATCAAATAGCTTCCTGAGCACTGACATTTATTTCTTAATTTTTAAATTTACAATTCATCCAAATCTTGCAGTCCAAAACAAACAAACAAACAAACAAAAATGTGAAAACATCACAGAAAAATAATATCTGAAAATATCTGATGGCCTTGTGATTCGTAGGGGATAAGCCTAAACTGCCCTTGAAATTGAGGGACTAGTGAATATTGGCCCTCAGATCTCATCATAATCAACGATGAGCAACTTTTGAAGAATTGCCAGAAGTATTTTCAAGTTCGCTGACTTCTCCTGAAGTCAAGATTGCTAGCTGTGATGATTTAAAAATCACTAATTGATAAACACCAATACAATTAATTAACATCCACATAGCCAATGTCTATAGAGCCAGGCATAACAGAGTCTAAATTAATCAGATAGGATTCCTATTTTGCAGTGCAGTTGATGAGACAAGTTACACAAGATAGGAGATAATATAAATGAAAAGTGAAGCTATATGAGCAGTGCTTTGGGGAATAAATACTGATGTATAAATCGTCACTTCTGCGAAGGATTATTTCATAGATCCAGCCTATGATTTCTTCATCTGTTCATAGACGTCAGTGTTTAAGTAAGGGTCTTTACTCCAGATGGAGCAAAGTGTGAATTTTCCAGATCTGTCAAATTGAATCCTCCAAGAAACAAATCATTTTCTCAGTCAACTTCTCTTAGAGATCTCTGAAAATTGAATTCTACATTACAAACACTTCCAACATTTCTGCCTGGAAAAATCAGAGTAGATGGAGCTGTGGTAGCCATTAGGAATATTCATAAGTATTCAGCCCATGGAGGACTGCACTTCCCCACTCCCTTGGAAATGAAGTGTGATCACTGACCATCTTTGGCCGGCGAAATATGCATCAAAGTGTCTCTGTCACTTCTGTTCGACGCTTCAAGGGTCAGCGTGTAAGTCACACATTCCCCTCCTCGCTACTGTAGTGATGATGCAAAATGTCTGTGCAAATAAAGCCGCCCTCAGACTGGGTCTCTGAGACAGGAAAGGGCAGAGACCCCTGCTGACCCACACTGACCAAGTAGCATGAGCTAAAAGTTATCTTTAATTGTTTTAAGCTCAGAGTGTTGGGGGTGGGGGGCTGGGGGTTGAGTATTCCTGAAGGGATACCTAGCCTGTATTACATTGGAATTATATTTAACCATTAACGGACAGAGCAAGGTCATTAACATCATGGCGTTGTTTGAAAGTGGACACTTCACATTAAAATCTAGATTTCTGGCGCCTGTTGGCAAAGACCCTGACACGTTTATACATGGTTGATCCCTTGAGCACATCAACAAGCAGGTATATATTCTCCAGCTCATGACAGCCCTCGTGACTCACTATGACCATACCTGAGCAGTCTTCCTCCCTGAGGGGGGGGTGTAGATATTTGACTTTCATCCACTATCCTAAACGGTCTAAGCATCATCCACGTACTGTGCTGACTGTGGTCCACTGGAATTGCATCTCATTTCCAGTTAGAAACTTCAGTGATACCTGTAGCAACACGAAAAAGTACAAATATCCTCAATACAGCACAACAGTTAAGAAAATAGATTTTGGAATTCAGCTTCCTAGGTTCAAATACCGGCTCTACCATTTTCTATCTGTATCATCAGGGCAAATCACTTAGCCTCTTCAAATTCCAGTTTCCTTACAAACAGAGCGAGGATAATGACGATCCCAGCTTCAGAGTGTCTGATGAGCTAACACAGTCAAGGGCTTAGACAGTGCCTGACCCCGAATATGCATCCAGTATGTGTTGGATGATATTCTTTTTACTAGAAATAGAGTGATTTCTTCATGTATCCAGCCATCAAGGAATTCAATCAACCTGAAAGATACAGTGGAATTGTTCTGCAGATCTGATTCCAACCAGGACCTGTTTCTGGTAAAAATCAGGGCCCCAGAGCAGAAGCAAATGTCCTTGAGTTTTGTTGTCTCAGGCTAGATGCTGCGCTCAGACTCCTGGTAGGCTGTTCCTAGGAGCACGGGGAACACAGGCATGGTAGGGAGCCAACTGGAAACACACTTGCAAAAACTGTTTGTAGCCCCTGCCAAGTGAACATCAGGACTCAGTTCACTGATCCCAAGGCAATCAGAGAGGGCCACACAGCGTACTTTCTCCCATTCTGACAACTGTGGATGGCCACAGCCACACTGTCCAGGAAAGGGAATTGATGTGAACATTACCCTGCTGAAGGAAAGAGACTGACTTCAACTGAGAAGCTTGTGAGTCACTTCTGAAGAAGTGCATACAATATGCCTTCACCCTGCCCGTAACACATATTTCCATAACACACAGCGATGCACTCGATCGATGTGCATCCTCCAGTAAAGCCCAGCCCTGATGTCTTATAGGAGCCTCTCTGGCCATTGTCATAAGCGAGTCTAATTTTGTGTGAGGCCATGAAAACTCAGTGTTTTTCTTACGCTTGTGCTTATTGCGGGAGGTCTGAGAAGGCACTTCTGAAGGTTTATTCCTACCAGTCGTTGTCATTTTTATCGAGTCTTTATTTATTTTTTTATTTATTTATTTGTTAGTTCTACCAGTTTCTTGCTACCAACCCATCTCCCTCCACCCTCGTGCACACACGATCAGTCATGTAATCCCATGGACTTCGGCCCGCCAGACTCCTCTGTCCATGGATTTTTCCAGGCAAGAATACTGGAGTGGGTTGCCATTTCCTTCTCCATGTATCGAGTCTTTAAAGGTTCCATCACTGAGGTGTGGCTTCGACACGTGTACGAGGCTGAGTAGCAACATGCCCTTTCTCCCTAAGTGCAGTAGAAGTCATCCCCACTTCCCAACATGTCTGTCTTCCGGCCTCTGGAGCATGGATTGCTTGAGCTCACCACAGCGTCAGGATATTCTAGAAACCCTTCTGACTGCAGTCTCTTCAGGAGGTTGCAAGTGCTTCACACCTCAGGAATTTACAAAGCACTTTCTACAACCTCAGCTGGGAGAGGAGTCAACACTCGTGACAGTCACAGGCTTCCATGGCCTGGACTTGATTATGGGCTGTGCTTTCATAATCATCGTGTTTCCTATACCAACTAAGATGTCACTGAGAACTTTTTTCTCTATCATCATTGTATCTTTGATGTTCATTAGACATATTATGGGTTTTCCTAGATAGCTTCCCTTACGGATGAGGGTCATAGGTTAGCAGTACTTACTAAAACTGACTTCCAGGTAGCTGTGGTAGAACAGGAAAAAGAATGACCAACTGCTGTATTCTGAACATTATGTATGAAAATATTATTCGTTTTACTGTTTGCAGTCATCCAAGTCTAACGTTCTGAAATACGCATTCAGGAAAATCAAACAACCGCCTAGGTACTAGGCAGTCTCCCATCCAAGTACTAACCAGGCCCGACCCTGCTCAGTTTCCCAGATCAGAGGAGATAGGGCACGTTCAGGGTGGTACGGCCTTAGACCGAGGCGGCTGCCAGGCGCCCCAAGAGCCCCGCGTTGCGCCTCCCTTTCGTTCTGACCTGCCGGTCGGGCCTGGGGCCGCAGCTCTTGACCGGGCGCACGCTGCACTTGAGCCTCACGACTGGACTCCGGCCGGCCAGGGCGGGCAGCTCGGGGGCCAGCAGAGGGCGCCCCGGCCCCGCACACCGCCAGCCCCGGCCAGCACCCGTCTGCCCCGCCCGGGCCTGGCGTGCCTGCGGGACCCGGGGTAGGGGGAGGAGGGATGGGTTGCGCGGCGAGGACATCTCGGTGCCCTGCCTCCCTGGGTCTCTTCAGGCTCGCGCCGCGCCGCGCCGCACCGAACCCCCAACCCCCGCCCCCCACCATCCCGTTCGCTGCTCAGGGTCACGTGGCTCCGGACGTGTGTGGCTTCGGCCCGGGGCCGCGGTCCCCGGAGCCTCCTGCGGGCTTCGGAGCAGCCCAGCCGGGGCCCCAGGCGCCCATCCTGCCCGGTGCCCAAACCCATCGGAGCGCGTCAGCCCCGCCCTTTCGCCCTACCGAGGCCCGCCTTGCCCCCACGCCGCGGGCCCAGCACAGGACCTTCCTGAGAGAGCAGACGAGCGACAGGCAGGCACCCGGACAGACACTCGCACGCACCCACGCCAAGTGAGACAGAGGCAGAAAGAGACGAGGGTTCAGAGAGAGACTCGAAGACAGCGTGTGGGCAAGGGGGGCCTCGGGCAGGATGCCGGGCAGGTGCAGAGGCCACCCGGCCCTGAGCAGCGAACGGGATGGGGGCGGGGGGAGGCCGCCCAGCAGGGGCGGGCCTGGAGAGGCCCAGGGCGGGAGCGCACCCGAGACCTCCGCGCCCCGCCCCCCCCCCCCCCCCACCCCCCCCGCCCCGCAGGCACGCCGGGGCGCGCCGACAATAGCTTCTCCAGAGTTTGGCCACCTGAGTTTCTAACCTTGTGCGCAACTGAGTGATGACAGTGCATTGAACAGCTAGGTCATTTCCAAATAAATTAAGCTTAGTGTTTCACAGGACACCAGGACATGAATGGACAGACCAGCACGGATGCATGGACACCAACCTTGGGAACTAGACAACCGGTGGGAAATTGCTGTCTGACTCAGGGAACTCAAACTGCGGCTCTCTGATCGCCTAGAGAGGTGGGAATGGGCCAGACGTGGGAGGGAGATTCAAGAGCGAGGGGCCACACGTACCCCTACGGTACATTCAGATTGACATATGACCAATCAAACCAATATTGTAGAGCAAGAATCATTCCCCTGTAAATAAATAACTGTTAGAAAGAGAGAAAGAAACCCAAACAGATGGAATGAAATGAACAGAAACACATACTTTGCAATTCACACCGCAATTCAATTACAAACAAAAACAAAAACAAAGAAAAAACACTATAACCATTTTCGAAAAACAACAGACCTCTCCATGACCTTTGGTCGGGTGATGAGTTCTAACACACAACAAAAAAAGCCAACTTTTCCAAATCGTGAATATAAGTTATTTCACACATCGACTTTTCCATTTAAGTGTCTAACAAAGAAGCTTAAAATCATTGACTCACTACATAAGCATGGAATTATTTTAAACGTAAATTATGTTCTAGAGGATTCAGGAAGCACTTGGCACATGTGTAAGTGTATCAGACCTAAAACTGTAACTTAGTGGAAGAGTCAGGATAGTCTAAAAATGAATCCCTAACTAAAAGGAATCCGTGCAAGTCCCTGAGCACTTTGCATTTCATGAGAATGACAATCGCTCTTTATCTGGTCATCCAGGAAGGCTGTGGGTTTAGGAGCGAGGATGGGCTTGTTTTAAAGGGTGTTGAGAGCCTTGCAGGATCTTGGGCAATCAAATAGCTTCCTGAGCACTGACATTTATTTCTTAATTTTTAAATTTACAATTCATCCAAATCTTGCAGTCCAAAACAAACAAACAAACAAAAAAAAAGTGAAAACATCACAGAAAAATAATATCTGAAAATATCTGATGGCCTTGTGATTCGTAGGGGATAAGCCTAAACTGCCCTTGAAATTGAGGGACTAGTGAATATTGGCCCTCAGATCTCATCATAATCAACGATGAGCAACTTTTGAAGAATTGCCAGAAGTATTTTCAAGTTCGCTGACTTCTCCTGAAGTCAAGATTGCTAGCTGTGATGATTTAAAAATCACTAATTGATAAACACCAATACAATTAATTAACATCCACATAGCCAATGTCTATAGAGCCAGGCATAACAGAGTCTAAATTAATCAGATGGGATTCCTATTTTGCAGTGCAGTTGATGAGACAAGTTACACAAGATAGGAGATAATATAAATGAAAAGTGAAGCTATATGAGCAGTGCTTTGGGGAATAAATACTGATGTATAAATCGTCACTTCTGCGAAGGATTATTTCATAGATCCAGCCTATGATTTCTTCATCTGTTCATAGACGTCAGTGTTTAAGTAAGGGTCTTTACTCCAGATGGAGCAAAGTGTGAATTTTCCAGATCCGTCAAATTGAATCCTCCAAGAAACAAATCATTTTCTCAGTCAACTTCTCTTAGAGATCTCTGAAAATTGAATTCTACATTACAAACACTTCCAACATTTCTGCCTGGAAAAATCAGAGTAGATGGAGCTGTGGTAGCCATTAGGAATATTCATAAGTATTCAGCCCATGGAGGACTGCACTTCCCCACTCCCTTGGAAATGAAGTGTGATCACTGACCATCTTTGGCCGGCGAAATATGCATCAAAGTGTCTCTGTCACTTCTGTTCGACGCTTCAAGGGTCAGCGTGTAAGTCACACATTCCCCTCCTCGCTACTGTACTGATGATGCAAAATGTCTGTGCAAATAAAGCCTCCCTCAGACTGGGTCTCTGAGACAGGAAAGGGCAGAGACCCCTGCTGACCCACACTGACCAAGTAGCATGAGCTAAAAGTTATCTTTAATTGTTTTAAGCTCAGAGTGTTGGGGGTTGGGGGCTGGGGGTTGAGTATTCCTGAAGGGATACCTAGCCTGTATTACATTGGAATTCTATTTAACCATTAACGGACAGAGCAAGGTCATTAACATCATGGCGTTGTTTGAAAGTGGACACTTCACATTAAAATCTAGATTTCTGGCGCCTGTTGGCAAAGACCCTGACACGTTTATACATGGTTGATCCCTTGAGCACATCAACAAGCAGGTATATATTCTCCAGCTCATGACAGCCCTCGTGACTCACTATGACCATACCTGAGCAGTCTTCCTCCCTGAGGGGGGGGTGTAGATATTTGACTTTCATCCGCTATCCTAAACGGTCTAAGCATCATCCACGTACTGTGCTGACTGTGGTCCACTGGAATTGCATCTCATTTCCAGTTAGAAACTTCAGTGATACCTGTAGCAACACGAAAAAGTACAAATATCCTCAATACAGCACAACAGTTAAGAAAATAGATTTTGGAATTCAGCTTCCTAGGTTCAAATACCGGCTCTACCATTTTCTATCTGTATCATCAGGGCAAATCACTTAGCCTCTTCAAATTCCAGTTTCCTTACAAACAGAGCGAGGATAATGACGATCCCAGCTTCAGAGTGTCTGATGAGCTAACACAGTCAAGGGCTTAGACAGTGCCTGACCCCGAATATGCATCCAGTATGTGTTGGATGATATTCTTTTTACTAGAAACAGAGTGATTTCTTCATGTATCCAGCCATCAAGGAATTCAATCAACCTGAAAGATACAGTGGAATTGTTCTGCAGATCTGATTCCAACCAGGACCTGTTTCTGGTAAAAATCAGGGCCCCAGAGCAGAAGCAAATGTCCTTGAGTTTTGTTGTCTCAGGCTAGATGCTGCGCTCAGACTCCTGGTAGGCTGTTCCTAGGAGCACGGGGAACACAGGCATGGTAGGGAGCCAACTGGAGACACACTTGCAAAAACTGTTTGTAGCCCCTGCCAAGTGAACATCAGGACTCAGTTCACTGATCCCAAGGCAATCAGAGAGGGCCACACAGCGTACTTTCTCCCATTCTGACAACTGTGGATGGCCACAGCCACACTGTCCAGGAAAGGGAATTGATGTGAACATTACCCTGCTGAAGGAAAGAGACTGACTTCAACTGAGAAGCTTGTGAGTCACTTCTGAAGAAGTGCATACAATATGCCTTCACCCTGCCCGTAACACATATTTCCATAACACACAGCGATGCACTCGATCGATGTGCATCCTCCAGTAAAGCCCAGCCCTGATGTCTTATAGGAGCCTCTCTGGCCATTGTCATAAGCGAGTCTAATTTTGTGTGAGGCCATGAAAACTCAGTGTTTTTCTTACGCTTGTGCTTATTGCGGGAGGTCTGAGAAGGCACTTCTGAAGGTTTATTCCTACCAGTCGTTGTCATTTTTATCGAGTCTTTATTTATTTTTTTATTTATTTATTTGTTAGTTCTACCAGTTTCTTGCTACCAACCCATCTCCCTCCACCCTCGTGCACACACGATCAGTCATGTAATCCCATGGACTTCGGCCCGCCAGACTCCTCTGTCCATGGATTTTTCCAGGCAAGAATACTGGAGTGGGTTGCCATTTCCTTCTCCATGTATCGAGTCTTTAAAGGTTCCATCACTGAGGTGTGGCTTCGACACGTGTACGAGGCTGAGTAGCAACATGCCCTTTCTCCCTAAGTGCAGTAGAAGTCATCCCCACTTCCCAACATGTCTGTCTTCCGGCCTCTGGAGCATGGATTGCTTGAGCTCACCACAGCGTCAGGATATTCTAGAAACCCTTCTGACTGCAGTCTCTTCAGGAGGTTGCAAGTGCTTCACACCTCAGGAATTTACAAAGCACTTTCTACAACCTCAGCTGGGAGAGGAGTCAACACTCGTGACAGTCACAGGCTTCCATGGCCTGGACTTGATTATGGGCTGTGCTTTCATAATCATCGTGTTTCCTATACCAACTAAGATGTCACTGAGAACTTTTTTCTCTATCATCATTGTATCTTTGATGTTCATTAGACATATTATGGGTTTTCCTATATAGCTTCCCTTACAGATGAGGGTCATAGGTTAGCAGTACTTACTAAAACTGACTTCCAGGTAGCTGTGGTAGAACAGGAAAAAGAATGACCAACTGCTGTATTCTGAACATTATGTATGAAAATATTATTCGTTTTACTGTTTGCAGTCATCCAAGTCTAACGTTCTGAAATACGCATTCAGAAAAATCAAACAACCGCCTAGGTACTAGGCAGTCTCCATCCAAGTACTAACCAGGCCCGACCCTGCTCAGTTTCCCAGATCAGAGGAGATAGGGCACGTTCAGGGTGGTACGGCCTTAGACCGAGGCGGCTGCCAGGCGCCCCAAGAGCCCCGCGTTGCGCCTCCCTTTCGTTCTGACCTGCCGGTCGGGCCTGGGGCCGCAGCTCTTGACCGGGCGCGCGCTGCACTTGAGCCTCACGACTGGACTCCGGCCGGCCAGGGCGAGCAGCTCGGGGCCAGCAGAGGGCGCCCCGGCCCCGCACACCGCCAGCCCCGGCCAGCACCCGTCTGCCCCGCCCGGGCCTGGCGTGCCTGCGGGACCCGGGGTAGGGGGAGGAGGGATGGGTTGCGCGGCGAGGACATCTCGGTGCCCTGCCTCCCTGGGCCTCTTCAGGCTCGCGCCGCGCCGCACCGAACCCCCAACCCCCGCCCCCCACCATCCCGTCCGCTGCTCAGGGTCACGTGGCTCCGGACGTGTGTGGCTTCGGCCCGGGGCCGCGGTCCCCGGAGCCTCCTGCGGGCTTCGGAGCAGCCCAGCCGGGGCCCCAGGCGCCCATCCTGCCCGGTGCCCAAACCCACCGGAGCGCGTCAGCCCCGCCCTTTCGCCCTACCGAGGCCCGGCTTGCCCCCACGCCGCGGGCCCAGCACAGGACCTTCCTGAGAGAGCAGACGAGCGACAGGCAGGCACCCGGACAGACACTCGCACGCACCCACGCCAAGTGAGACAGAGGCAGAAAGAGACGAGGGTTCAGAGAGAGACTCGAAGACAGCGTGTGGGCAAGGGGGGCCTCGGGCAGGATGCCGGGCAGGTGCAGAGGCCACCCGGCCCTGAGCAGCGAACGGGATGGGGGCGGGGGGGAGGCCGCCCAGCAGGGGCGGGCCTGGAGAGGCCCAGGGCGGGAGCGCACCCGAGACCTCCGCGCCCCGCCCCCCTCCCCCCAACACCCCCCTCCCCCCCCGCAGGCACGCCGGGGCGCGCCGACAATAGCTTCTCCAGAGTTTGGCCACCTGAGTTTCTAACCTTGTGCGCAACTGAGTGATGACAGTGCATTGAACAGCTAGGTCATTTCCAAATAAATTAAGCTTAGTGTTTCACAGGACACCAGGACATGAATGGACAGACCAGCACGGATGCATGGACACCAACCTTGGGAACTAGACAACCGGTGGGAAATTGCTGTCTGACTCAGGGAACTCAAACTGCGGCTCTCTGATCGCCTAGAGAGGTGGGAATGGGCCAGACGTGGGAGGGAGATTCAAGAGCGAGGGGCCACACGTACCCCTACGGTACATTCAGATTGACATATGACCAATCAAACCAATATTGTAGAGCAAGAATCATTCCCCTGTAAATAAATAACTGTTAGAAAGAGAGAAAGAAACCCAAACAGATGGAATGAAATGAACAGAAACACATACTTTGCAATTCACACCGCAATTCAATTACAAACAAAAACAAAGAAAAAACACTATAACCATTTTCGAAAAACAACAGACCTCTCCATGACCTTTGGTCGGGTGATGAGTTCTAACACACAACAAAAAAAGCCAACTTTTCCAAATCGTGAATATAAGTTATTTCACACATCGACTTTTCCATTTAAGTGTCTAACAAAGAAGCTTAAAATCATTGACTCACTACATAAGCATGGAATTATTTTAAACGTAAATTATGTTCTAGAGGATTCAGGAAGCACTTGGCACATGTGTAAGTGTATCAGACCTAAAACTGTAACTTAGTGGAAGAGTCAGGATAGTCTAAAAATGAATCCCTAACTAAAAGGAATCCGTGCAAGTCCCTGAGCACTTTGCATTTCATGAGAATGACAATCGCTCTTTATCTGGTCATCCAGGAAGGCTGTGGGTTTAGGAGCGAGGATGGGCTTGTTTTAAAGGGTGTTGAGAGCCTTGCAGGATCTTGGGCAATCAAATAGCTTCCTGAGCACTGACATTTATTTCTTAATTTTTAAATTTACAATTCATCCAAATCTTGCAGTCCAAAACAAACAAACAAACAAACAAAAATGTGAAAACATCACAGAAAAATAATATCTGAAAATATCTGATGGCCTTGTGATTCGTAGGGGATAAGCCTAAACTGCCCTTGAAATTGAGGGACTAGTGAATATTGGCCCTCAGATCTCATCATAATCAACGATGAGCAACTTTTGAAGAATTGCCAGAAGTATTTTCAAGTTCGCTGACTTCTCCTGAAGTCAAGATTGCTAGCTGTGATGATTTAAAAATCACTAATTGATAAACACCAATACAATTAATTAACATCCACATAGCCAATGTCTATAGAGCCAGGCATAACAGAGTCTAAATTAATCAGATAGGATTCCTATTTTGCAGTGCAGTTGATGAGACAAGTTACACAAGATAGGAGATAATATAAATGAAAAGTGAAGCTATATGAGCAGTGCTTTGGGGAATAAATACTGATGTATAAATCGTCACTTCTGCGAAGGATTATTTCATAGATCCAGCCTATGATTTCTTCATCTGTTCATAGACGTCAGTGTTTAAGTAAGGGTCTTTACTCCAGATGGAGCAAAGTGTGAATTTTCCAGATCTGTCAAATTGAATCCTCCAAGAAACAAATCATTTTCTCAGTCAACTTCTCTTAGAGATCTCTGAAAATTGAATTCTACATTACAAACACTTCCAACATTTCTGCCTGGAAAAATCAGAGTAGATGGAGCTGTGGTAGCCATTAGGAATATTCATAAGTATTCAGCCCATGGAGGACTGCACTTCCCCACTCCCTTGGAAATGAAGTGTGATCACTGACCATCTTTGGCCGGCGAAATATGCATCAAAGTGTCTCTGTCACTTCTGTTCGACGCTTCAAGGGTCAGCGTGTAAGTCACACATTCCCCTCCTCGCTACTGTAGTGATGATGCAAAATGTCTGTGCAAATAAAGCCGCCCTCAGACTGGGTCTCTGAGACAGGAAAGGGCAGAGACCCCTGCTGACCCACACTGACCAAGTAGCATGAGCTAAAAGTTATCTTTAATTGTTTTAAGCTCAGAGTGTTGGGGGTGGGGGGCTGGGGGTTGAGTATTCCTGAAGGGATACCTAGCCTGTATTACATTGGAATTATATTTAACCATTAACGGACAGAGCAAGGTCATTAACATCATGGCGTTGTTTGAAAGTGGACACTTCACATTAAAATCTAGATTTCTGGCGCCTGTTGGCAAAGACCCTGACACGTTTATACATGGTTGATCCCTTGAGCACATCAACAAGCAGGTATATATTCTCCAGCTCATGACAGCCCTCGTGACTCACTATGACCATACCTGAGCAGTCTTCCTCCCTGAGGGGGGGGTGTAGATATTTGACTTTCATCCACTATCCTAAACGGTCTAAGCATCATCCACGTACTGTGCTGACTGTGGTCCACTGGAATTGCATCTCATTTCCAGTTAGAAACTTCAGTGATACCTGTAGCAACACGAAAAAGTACAAATATCCTCAATACAGCACAACAGTTAAGAAAATAGATTTTGGAATTCAGCTTCCTAGGTTCAAATACCGGCTCTACCATTTTCTATCTGTATCATCAGGGCAAATCACTTAGCCTCTTCAAATTCCAGTTTCCTTACAAACAGAGCGAGGATAATGACGATCCCAGCTTCAGAGTGTCTGATGAGCTAACACAGTCAAGGGCTTAGACAGTGCCTGACCCCGAATATGCATCCAGTATGTGTTGGATGATATTCTTTTTACTAGAAATAGAGTGATTTCTTCATGTATCCAGCCATCAAGGAATTCAATCAACCTGAAAGATACAGTGGAATTGTTCTGCAGATCTGATTCCAACCAGGACCTGTTTCTGGTAAAAATCAGGGCCCCAGAGCAGAAGCAAATGTCCTTGAGTTTTGTTGTCTCAGGCTAGATGCTGCGCTCAGACTCCTGGTAGGCTGTTCCTAGGAGCACGGGGAACACAGGCATGGTAGGGAGCCAACTGGAAACACACTTGCAAAAACTGTTTGTAGCCCCTGCCAAGTGAACATCAGGACTCAGTTCACTGATCCCAAGGCAATCAGAGAGGGCCACACAGCGTACTTTCTCCCATTCTGACAACTGTGGATGGCCACAGCCACACTGTCCAGGAAAGGGAATTGATGTGAACATTACCCTGCTGAAGGAAAGAGACTGACTTCAACTGAGAAGCTTGTGAGTCACTTCTGAAGAAGTGCATACAATATGCCTTCACCCTGCCCGTAACACATATTTCCATAACACACAGCGATGCACTCGATCGATGTGCATCCTCCAGTAAAGCCCAGCCCTGATGTCTTATAGGAGCCTCTCTGGCCATTGTCATAAGCGAGTCTAATTTTGTGTGAGGCCATGAAAACTCAGTGTTTTTCTTACGCTTGTGCTTATTGCGGGAGGTCTGAGAAGGCACTTCTGAAGGTTTATTCCTACCAGTCGTTGTCATTTTTATCGAGTCTTTATTTATTTTTTTATTTATTTATTTGTTAGTTCTACCAGTTTCTTGCTACCAACCCATCTCCCTCCACCCTCGTGCACACACGATCAGTCATGTAATCCCATGGACTTCGGCCCGCCAGACTCCTCTGTCCATGGATTTTTCCAGGCAAGAATACTGGAGTGGGTTGCCATTTCCTTCTCCATGTATCGAGTCTTTAAAGGTTCCATCACTGAGGTGTGGCTTCGACACGTGTACGAGGCTGAGTAGCAACATGCCCTTTCTCCCTAAGTGCAGTAGAAGTCATCCCCACTTCCCAACATGTCTGTCTTCCGGCCTCTGGAGCATGGATTGCTTGAGCTCACCACAGCGTCAGGATATTCTAGAAACCCTTCTGACTGCAGTCTCTTCAGGAGGTTGCAAGTGCTTCACACCTCAGGAATTTACAAAGCACTTTCTACAACCTCAGCTGGGAGAGGAGTCAACACTCGTGACAGTCACAGGCTTCCATGGCCTGGACTTGATTATGGGCTGTGCTTTCATAATCATCGTGTTTCCTATACCAACTAAGATGTCACTGAGAACTTTTTTCTCTATCATCATTGTATCTTTGATGTTCATTAGACATATTATGGGTTTTCCTAGATAGCTTCCCTTACGGATGAGGGTCATAGGTTAGCAGTACTTACTAAAACTGACTTCCAGGTAGCTGTGGTAGAACAGGAAAAAGAATGACCAACTGCTGTATTCTGAACATTATGTATGAAAATATTATTCGTTTTACTGTTTGCAGTCATCCAAGTCTAACGTTCTGAAATACGCATTCAGGAAAATCAAACAACCGCCTAGGTACTAGGCAGTCTCCCATCCAAGTACTAACCAGGCCCGACCCTGCTCAGTTTCCCAGATCAGAGGAGATAGGGCACGTTCAGGGTGGTACGGCCTTAGACCGAGGCGGCTGCCAGGCGCCCCAAGAGCCCCGCGTTGCGCCTCCCTTTCGTTCTGACCTGCCGGTCGGGCCTGGGGCCGCAGCTCTTGACCGGGCGCACGCTGCACTTGAGCCTCACGACTGGACTCCGGCCGGCCAGGGCGGGCAGCTCGGGGGCCAGCAGAGGGCGCCCCGGCCCCGCACACCGCCAGCCCCGGCCAGCACCCGTCTGCCCCGCCCGGGCCTGGCGTGCCTGCGGGACCCGGGGTAGGGGGAGGAGGGATGGGTTGCGCGGCGAGGACATCTCGGTGCCCTGCCTCCCTGGGTCTCTTCAGGCTCGCGCCGCGCCGCGCCGCACCGAACCCCCAACCCCCGCCCCCCACCATCCCGTTCGCTGCTCAGGGTCACGTGGCTCCGGACGTGTGTGGCTTCGGCCCGGGGCCGCGGTCCCCGGAGCCTCCTGCGGGCTTCGGAGCAGCCCAGCCGGGGCCCCAGGCGCCCATCCTGCCCGGTGCCCAAACCCATCGGAGCGCGTCAGCCCCGCCCTTTCGCCCTACCGAGGCCCGCCTTGCCCCCACGCCGCGGGCCCAGCACAGGACCTTCCTGAGAGAGCAGACGAGCGACAGGCAGGCACCCGGACAGACACTCGCACGCACCCACGCCAAGTGAGACAGAGGCAGAAAGAGACGAGGGTTCAGAGAGAGACTCGAAGACAGCGTGTGGGCAAGGGGGGCCTCGGGCAGGATGCCGGGCAGGTGCAGAGGCCACCCGGCCCTGAGCAGCGAACGGGATGGGGGCGGGGGGAGGCCGCCCAGCAGGGGCGGGCCTGGAGAGGCCCAGGGCGGGAGCGCACCCGAGACCTCCGCGCCCCGCCCCCCCCCCCCCCCCACCCCCCCCGCCCCGCAGGCACGCCGGGGCGCGCCGACAATAGCTTCTCCAGAGTTTGGCCACCTGAGTTTCTAACCTTGTGCGCAACTGAGTGATGACAGTGCATTGAACAGCTAGGTCATTTCCAAATAAATTAAGCTTAGTGTTTCACAGGACACCAGGACATGAATGGACAGACCAGCACGGATGCATGGACACCAACCTTGGGAACTAGACAACCGGTGGGAAATTGCTGTCTGACTCAGGGAACTCAAACTGCGGCTCTCTGATCGCCTAGAGAGGTGGGAATGGGCCAGACGTGGGAGGGAGATTCAAGAGCGAGGGGCCACACGTACCCCTACGGTACATTCAGATTGACATATGACCAATCAAACCAATATTGTAGAGCAAGAATCATTCCCCTGTAAATAAATAACTGTTAGAAAGAGAGAAAGAAACCCAAACAGATGGAATGAAATGAACAGAAACACATACTTTGCAATTCACACCGCAATTCAATTACAAACAAAAACAAAAACAAAGAAAAAACACTATAACCATTTTCGAAAAACAACAGACCTCTCCATGACCTTTGGTCGGGTGATGAGTTCTAACACACAACAAAAAAAGCCAACTTTTCCAAATCGTGAATATAAGTTATTTCACACATCGACTTTTCCATTTAAGTGTCTAACAAAGAAGCTTAAAATCATTGACTCACTACATAAGCATGGAATTATTTTAAACGTAAATTATGTTCTAGAGGATTCAGGAAGCACTTGGCACATGTGTAAGTGTATCAGACCTAAAACTGTAACTTAGTGGAAGAGTCAGGATAGTCTAAAAATGAATCCCTAACTAAAAGGAATCCGTGCAAGTCCCTGAGCACTTTGCATTTCATGAGAATGACAATCGCTCTTTATCTGGTCATCCAGGAAGGCTGTGGGTTTAGGAGCGAGGATGGGCTTGTTTTAAAGGGTGTTGAGAGCCTTGCAGGATCTTGGGCAATCAAATAGCTTCCTGAGCACTGACATTTATTTCTTAATTTTTAAATTTACAATTCATCCAAATCTTGCAGTCCAAAACAAACAAACAAACAAAAAAAAAGTGAAAACATCACAGAAAAATAATATCTGAAAATATCTGATGGCCTTGTGATTCGTAGGGGATAAGCCTAAACTGCCCTTGAAATTGAGGGACTAGTGAATATTGGCCCTCAGATCTCATCATAATCAACGATGAGCAACTTTTGAAGAATTGCCAGAAGTATTTTCAAGTTCGCTGACTTCTCCTGAAGTCAAGATTGCTAGCTGTGATGATTTAAAAATCACTAATTGATAAACACCAATACAATTAATTAACATCCACATAGCCAATGTCTATAGAGCCAGGCATAACAGAGTCTAAATTAATCAGATGGGATTCCTATTTTGCAGTGCAGTTGATGAGACAAGTTACACAAGATAGGAGATAATATAAATGAAAAGTGAAGCTATATGAGCAGTGCTTTGGGGAATAAATACTGATGTATAAATCGTCACTTCTGCGAAGGATTATTTCATAGATCCAGCCTATGATTTCTTCATCTGTTCATAGACGTCAGTGTTTAAGTAAGGGTCTTTACTCCAGATGGAGCAAAGTGTGAATTTTCCAGATCCGTCAAATTGAATCCTCCAAGAAACAAATCATTTTCTCAGTCAACTTCTCTTAGAGATCTCTGAAAATTGAATTCTACATTACAAACACTTCCAACATTTCTGCCTGGAAAAATCAGAGTAGATGGAGCTGTGGTAGCCATTAGGAATATTCATAAGTATTCAGCCCATGGAGGACTGCACTTCCCCACTCCCTTGGAAATGAAGTGTGATCACTGACCATCTTTGGCCGGCGAAATATGCATCAAAGTGTCTCTGTCACTTCTGTTCGACGCTTCAAGGGTCAGCGTGTAAGTCACACATTCCCCTCCTCGCTACTGTACTGATGATGCAAAATGTCTGTGCAAATAAAGCCTCCCTCAGACTGGGTCTCTGAGACAGGAAAGGGCAGAGACCCCTGCTGACCCACACTGACCAAGTAGCATGAGCTAAAAGTTATCTTTAATTGTTTTAAGCTCAGAGTGTTGGGGGTTGGGGGCTGGGGGTTGAGTATTCCTGAAGGGATACCTAGCCTGTATTACATTGGAATTCTATTTAACCATTAACGGACAGAGCAAGGTCATTAACATCATGGCGTTGTTTGAAAGTGGACACTTCACATTAAAATCTAGATTTCTGGCGCCTGTTGGCAAAGACCCTGACACGTTTATACATGGTTGATCCCTTGAGCACATCAACAAGCAGGTATATATTCTCCAGCTCATGACAGCCCTCGTGACTCACTATGACCATACCTGAGCAGTCTTCCTCCCTGAGGGGGGGGTGTAGATATTTGACTTTCATCCGCTATCCTAAACGGTCTAAGCATCATCCACGTACTGTGCTGACTGTGGTCCACTGGAATTGCATCTCATTTCCAGTTAGAAACTTCAGTGATACCTGTAGCAACACGAAAAAGTACAAATATCCTCAATACAGCACAACAGTTAAGAAAATAGATTTTGGAATTCAGCTTCCTAGGTTCAAATACCGGCTCTACCATTTTCTATCTGTATCATCAGGGCAAATCACTTAGCCTCTTCAAATTCCAGTTTCCTTACAAACAGAGCGAGGATAATGACGATCCCAGCTTCAGAGTGTCTGATGAGCTAACACAGTCAAGGGCTTAGACAGTGCCTGACCCCGAATATGCATCCAGTATGTGTTGGATGATATTCTTTTTACTAGAAACAGAGTGATTTCTTCATGTATCCAGCCATCAAGGAATTCAATCAACCTGAAAGATACAGTGGAATTGTTCTGCAGATCTGATTCCAACCAGGACCTGTTTCTGGTAAAAATCAGGGCCCCAGAGCAGAAGCAAATGTCCTTGAGTTTTGTTGTCTCAGGCTAGATGCTGCGCTCAGACTCCTGGTAGGCTGTTCCTAGGAGCACGGGGAACACAGGCATGGTAGGGAGCCAACTGGAAACACACTTGCAAAAACTGTTTGTAGCCCCTGCCAAGTGAACATCAGGACTCAGTTCACTGATCCCAAGGCAATCAGAGAGGGCCACACAGCGTACTTTCTCCCATTCTGACAACTGTGGATGGCCACAGCCACACTGTCCAGGAAAGGGAATTGATGTGAACATTACCCTGCTGAAGGAAAGAGACTGACTTCAACTGAGAAGCTTGTGAGTCACTTCTGAAGAAGTGCATACAATATGCCTTCACCCTGCCCGTAACACATATTTCCATAACACACAGCGATGCACTCGATCGATGTGCATCCTCCAGTAAAGCCCAGCCCTGATGTCTTATAGGAGCCTCTCTGGCCATTGTCATAAGCGAGTCTAATTTTGTGTGAGGCCATGAAAACTCAGTGTTTTTCTTACGCTTGTGCTTATTGCGGGAGGTCTGAGAAGGCACTTCTGAAGGTTTATTCCTACCAGTCGTTGTCATTTTTATCGAGTCTTTATTTATTTTTTTATTTATTTATTTGTTAGTTCTACCAGTTTCTTGCTACCAACCCATCTCCCTCCACCCTCGTGCACACACGATCAGTCATGTAATCCCATGGACTTCGGCCCGCCAGACTCCTCTGTCCATGGATTTTTCCAGGCAAGAATACTGGAGTGGGTTGCCATTTCCTTCTCCATGTATCGAGTCTTTAAAGGTTCCATCACTGAGGTGTGGCTTCGACACGTGTACGAGGCTGAGTAGCAACATGCCCTTTCTCCCTAAGTGCAGTAGAAGTCATCCCCACTTCCCAACATGTCTGTCTTCCGGCCTCTGGAGCATGGATTGCTTGAGCTCACCACAGCGTCAGGATATTCTAGAAACCCTTCTGACTGCAGTCTCTTCAGGAGGTTGCAAGTGCTTCACACCTCAGGAATTTACAAAGCACTTTCTACAACCTCAGCTGGGAGAGGAGTCAACACTCGTGACAGTCACAGGCTTCCATGGCCTGGACTTGATTATGGGCTGTGCTTTCATAATCATCGTGTTTCCTATACCAACTAAGATGTCACTGAGAACTTTTTTCTCTATCATCATTGTATCTTTGATGTTCATTAGACATATTATGGGTTTTCCTAGATAGCTTCCCTTACGGATGAGGGTCATAGGTTAGCAGTACTTACTAAAACTGACTTCCAGGTAGCTGTGGTAGAACAGGAAAAAGAATGACCAACTGCTGTATTCTGAACATTATGTATGAAAATATTATTCGTTTTACTGTTTGCAGTCATCCAAGTCTAACGTTCTGAAATACGCATTCAGAAAAATCAAACAACCGCCTAGGTACTAGGCAGTCTCCCATCCAAGTACTAACCAGGCCCGACCCTGCTCAGTTTCCCAGATCAGAGGAGATAGGGCACGTTCAGGGTGGTACGGCCTTAGACCGAGGCGGCTGCCAGGCGCCCCAAGAGCCCCGCGTTGCGCCTCCCTTTCGTTCTGACCTGCCGGTCGGGCCTGGGGCCGCAGCTCTTGACCGGGCGCGCGCTGCACTTGAGCCTCACGACTGGACTCCGGCCGGCCAGGGCGGGCAGCTCGGGGGCCAGCAGAGGGCGCCCCGGCCCCGCACACCGCCAGCCCCGGCCAGCACCCGTCTGCCCCGCCCGGGCCTGGCGTGCCTGCGGGACCCGGGGTAGGGGGAGGAGGGATGGGTTGCGCGGCGAGGACATCTCGGTGCCCTGCCTCCCTGGGTCTCTTCAGGCTCGCGCCGCACCGCGCCGCACCGAACCCCCAACCCCCGCCCCCCACCATCCCGTTCGCTGCTCAGGGTCACGTGGCTCCGGACGTGTGTGGCTTCGGCCCGGGGCCGCGGTCCCCGGAGCCTCCTGCGGGCTTCGGAGCAGCCCAGCCGGGGCCCCAGGCGCCCATCCTGCCTGGTGCCCAAACCCACCGGAGCGCGTCAGCCCCGCCCTTTCGCCCTACCGAGGCCCGCCTTGCCCCCACGCCGCGGGCCCAGCACAGGACCTTCCTGAGAGAGCAGACGAGCGACAGGCAGGCACCCGGACAGACACTCGCACGCACCCACGCCAAGTGAGACAGAGGCAGAAAGAGACGAGGGTTCAGAGAGAGACTCGAAGACAGCGTGTGGGCAAGGGGGGCCTCGGGCAGGATGCCGGGCAGGTGCAGAGGCCACCCGGCCCTGAGCAGCGAACGGGATGGGGGCGGGGGGAGGCCGCCCAGCAGGGGCGGGCGTGGAGAGGCCCAGGGCGGGAGCGCACCCGAGACCTCCGCGCCCCGCCCCCCTCCCCCCAACACCCCCCCCCCCCCCCCACAGGCACGCCGGGGCGCGCCGACAATAGCTTCTCCAGAGTTTGGCCACCTGAGTTTCTAACCTTGTGCGCAACTGAGTGATGACAGTGCATTGAACAGCTAGGTCATTTCCAAATAAATTAAGCTTAGTGTTTCACAGGACACCAGGACATGAATGGACAGACCAGCACGGATGCATGGACACCAACCTTGGGAACTAGACAACCGGTGGGAAATTGCTGTCTGACTCAGGGAACTCAAACTGCGGCTCTCTGATCGCCTAGAGAGGTGGGAATGGGCCAGACGTGGGAGGGAGATTCAAGAGCGAGGGGCCACACGTACCCCTACGGTACATTCAGATTGACATATGACCAATCAAACCAATATTGTAGAGCAAGAATCATTCCCCTGTAAATAAATAACTGTTAGAAAGAGAGAAAGAAACCCAAACAGATGGAATGAAATGAACAGAAACACATACTTTGCAATTCACACCGCAATTCAATTACAAACAAAAACAAAGAAAAAACACTATAACCATTTTCGAAAAACAACAGACCTCTCCATGACCTTTGGTCGGGTGATGAGTTCTAACACACAACAAAAAAAGCCAACTTTTCCAAATCGTGAATATAAGTTATTTCACACATCGACTTTTCCATTTAAGTGTCTAACAAAGAAGCTTAAAATCATTGACTCACTACATAAGCATGGAATTATTTTAAACGTAAATTATGTTCTAGAGGATTCAGGAAGCACTTGGCACATGTGTAAGTGTATCAGACCTAAAACTGTAACTTAGTGGAAGAGTCAGGATAGTCTAAAAATGAATCCCTAACTAAAAGGAATCCGTGCAAGTCCCTGAGCACTTTGCATTTCATGAGAATGACAATCGCTCTTTATCTGGTCATCCAGGAAGGCTGTGGGTTTAGGAGCGAGGATGGGCTTGTTTTAAAGGGTGTTGAGAGCCTTGCAGGATCTTGGGCAATCAAATAGCTTCCTGAGCACTGACATTTATTTCTTAATTTTTAAATTTACAATTCATCCAAATCTTGCAGTCCAAAACAAACAAACAAACAAAAAAAAAGTGAAAACATCACAGAAAAATAATATCTGAAAATATCTGATGGCCTTGTGATTCGTAGGGGATAAGCCTAAACTGCCCTTGAAATTGAGGGACTAGTGAATATTGGCCCTCAGATCTCATCATAATCAACGATGAGCAACTTTTGAAGAATTGCCAGAAGTATTTTCAAGTTCGCTGACTTCTCCTGAAGTCAAGATTGCTAGCTGTGATGATTTAAAAATCACTAATTGATAAACACCAATACAATTAATTAACATCCACATAGCCAATGTCTATAGAGCCAGGCATAACAGAGTCTAAATTAATCAGATGGGATTCCTATTTTGCAGTGCAGTTGATGAGACAAGTTACACAAGATAGGAGATAATATAAATGAAAAGTGAAGCTATATGAGCAGTGCTTTGGGGAATAAATACTGATGTATAAATCGTCACTTCTGCGAAGGATTATTTCATAGATCCAGCCTATGATTTCTTCATCTGTTCATAGACGTCAGTGTTTAAGTAAGGGTCTTTACTCCAGATGGAGCAAAGTGTGAATTTTCCAGATCCGTCAAATTGAATCCTCCAAGAAACAAATCATTTTCTCAGTCAACTTCTCTTAGAGATCTCTGAAAATTGAATTCTACATTACAAACACTTCCAACATTTCTGCCTGGAAAAATCAGAGTAGATGGAGCTGTGGTAGCCATTAGGAATATTCATAAGTATTCAGCCCATGGAGGACTGCACTTCCCCACTCCCTTGGAAATGAAGTGTGATCACTGACCATCTTTGGCCGGCGAAATATGCATCAAAGTGTCTCTGTCACTTCTGTTCGACGCTTCAAGGGTCAGCGTGTAAGTCACACATTCCCCTCCTCGCTACTGTAGTGATGATGCAAAATGTCTGTGCAAATAAAGCCGCCCTCAGACTGGGTCTCTGAGACAGGAAAGGGCAGAGACCCCTGCTGACCCACACTGACCAAGTAGCATGAGCTAAAAGTTATCTTTAATTGTTTTAAGCTCAGAGTGTTGGGGGTTGGGGGCTGGGGGTTGAGTATTCCTGAAGGGATACCTAGCCTGTATTACATTGGAATTCTATTTAACCATTAACGGACAGAGCAAGGTCATTAACATCATGGCATTGTTTGAAAGTGGACACTTCACATTAAAATCTAGATTTCTGGCGCCTGTTGGCAAAGACCCTGACACGTTTATACATGGTTGATCCCTTGAGCACATCAACAAGCAGGTATATATTCTCCAGCTCATGACAGCCCTCGTGACTCACTATGACCATACCTGAGCAGTCTTCCTCCCTGAGGGGGGGGTGTAGATATTTGACTTTCATCCGCTATCCTAAACGGTCTAAGCATCATCCACGTACTGTGCTGACTGTGGTCCACTGGAATTGCATCTCATTTCCAGTTAGAAACTTCAGTGATACCTGTAGCAACACGAAAAAGTACAAATATCCTCAATACAGCACAACAGTTAAGAAAATAGATTTTGGAATTCAGCTTCCTAGGTTCAAATACCGGCTCTACCATTTTCTATCTGTATCATCAGGGCAAATCACTTAGCCTCTTCAAATTCCAGTTTCCTTACAAACAGAGCGAGGATAATGACGATCCCAGCTTCAGAGTGTCTGATGAGCTAACACAGTCAAGGGCTTAGACAGTGCCTGACCCCGAATATGCATCCAGTATGTGTTGGATGATATTCTTTTTACTAGAAACAGAGTGATTTCTTCATGTATCCAGCCATCAAGGAATTCAATCAACCTGAAAGATACAGTGGAATTGTTCTGCAGATCTGATTCCAACCAGGACCTGTTTCTGGTAAAAATCAGGGCCCCAGAGCAGAAGCAAATGTCCTTGAGTTTTGTTGTCTCAGGCTCAGACTCCTGGTAGGCTGTTCCTAGGAGCACGGGGAACACAGGCATGGAAGGGAGCCAACTGGAGACACACTTGCAAAAACTGTTTGTAGCCCCTGCCAAGTGAACATCAGGACTCAGTTCACTGATCCCAAGGCAATCAGAGAGGGCCACACAGCGTACTTTCTCCCATTCTGACAACTGTGGATGGCCACAGCCACACTGTCCAGGAAAGGGAATTGATGTGAACATTACCCTGCTGAAGGAAAGAGACTGACTTCAACTGAGAAGCTTGTGAGTCACTTCTGAAGAAGTGCATACAATATGCCTTCACCCTGCCCGTAACACATATTTCCATAACACACAGCGATGCACTCGATCGATGTGCATCCTCCAGTAAAGCCCAGCCCTGATGTCTTATAGGAGCCTCTCTGGCCATTGTCATAAGCGAGTCTAATTTTGTGTGAGGCCATGAAAACTCAGTGTTTTTCTTACGCTTGTGCTTATTGCGGGAGGTCTGAGAAGGCACTTCTGAAGGTTTATTCCTACCAGTCGTTGTCATTTTTATCGAGTCTTTATTTATTTTTTTATTTATTTATTTGTTAGTTCTACCAGTTTCTTGCTACCAACCCATCTCCCTCCACCCTCGTGCACACACGATCAGTCATGTAATCCCATGGACTTCGGCCCGCCAGACTCCTCTGTCCATGGATTTTTCCAGGCAAGAATACTGGAGTGGGTTGCCATTTCCTTCTCCATGTATCGAGTCTTTAAAGGTTCCATCACTGAGGTGTGGCTTCGACACGTGTACGAGGCTGAGTAGCAACATGCCCTTTCTCCCTAAGTGCAGTAGAAGTCATCCCCACTTCCCAACATGTCTGTCTTCCGGCCTCTGGAGCATGGATTGCTTGAGCTCACCACAGCGTCAGGATATTCTAGAAACCCTTCTGACTGCAGTCTCTTCAGGAGGTTGCAAGTGCTTCACACCTCAGGAATTTACAAAGCACTTTCTACAACCTCAGCTGGGAGAGGAGTCAACACTCGTGACAGTCACAGGCTTCCATGGCCTGGACTTGATTATGGGCTGTGCTTTCATAATCATCGTGTTTCCTATACCAACTAAGATGTCACTGAGAACTTTTTTCTCTATCATCATTGTATCTTTGATGTTCATTAGACATATTATGGGTTTTCCTAGATAGCTTCCCTTACGGATGAGGGTCATAGGTTAGCAGTACTTACTAAAACTGACTTCCAGGTAGCTGTGGTAGAACAGGAAAAAGAATGACCAACTGCTGTATTCTGAACATTATGTATGAAAATATTATTCGTTTTACTGTTTGCAGTCATCCAAGTCTAACGTTCTGAAATACGCATTCAGAAAAATCAAACAACCGCCTAGGTACTAGGCAGTCTCCCATCCAAGTACTAACCAGGCCCGACCCTGCTCAGTTTCCCAGATCAGAGGAGATAGGGCACGTTCAGGGTGGTACGGCCTTAGACCGAGGCGGCTGCCAGGCGCCCCAAGAGCCCCGCGTTGCGCCTCCCTTTCGTTCTGACCTGCCGGTCGGGCCTGGGGCCGCAGCTCTTGACCGGGCGCGCGCTGCACTTGAGCCTCACGACTGGACTCCGGCCGGCCAGGGCGGGCAGCTCGGGGGCCAGCAGAGGGCGCCCCGGCCCCGCACACCGCCAGCCCCGGCCAGCACCCGTCTGCCCCGCCCGGGCCTGGCGTGCCTGCGGGACCCGGGGTAGGGGGAGGAGGGATGGGTTGCGCGGCGAGGACATCTCGGTGCCCTGCCTCCCTGGGCCTCTTCAGGCTCGCGCCGCGCCGCACCGAACCCCCAACCCCCGCCCCCCACCATCCCGTTCGCTGCTCAGGGTCACGTGGCTCCGGACGTGTGTGGCTCCGGCCCGGGGCCGCGGTCCCCGGAGCCTCCTGCGGGCTTCGGAGCAGCCCAGCCGGGGCCCCAGGCGCCCATCCTGCCCGGTGCCCAAACCCACCGGAGCGCGTCAGCCCCGCCCTTTCGCCCTACCGAGGCCCGCCTTGCCCCCACGCCGCGGGCCCAGCACAGGACCTTCCTGAGAGAGCAGACGAGCGACAGGCAGGCACCCGGACAGACACTCGCACGCACCCACGCCAAGTGAGACAGAGGCAGAAAGAGACGAGGGTTCAGAGAGAGACTCGAAGACAGCGTGTGGGCAAGGGGGGCCTCGGGCAGGATGCCGGGCAGGTGCAGAGGCCACCCGGCCCTGAGCAGGGAACGGGATGGGGGCGGGGGGAGGCCGCCCAGCAGGGGCGGGCGTGGAGAGGCCCAGGGCGGGAGCGCACCCGAGACCTCCGCGCCCCGCCCCCCTCCCCCCAACACCCCCCTCCCCCCCCGCAGGCACGCCGGGGCGCGCCGACAATAGCTTCTCCAGAGTTTGGCCACCTGAGTTTCTAACCTTGTGCGCAACTGAGTGATGACAGTGCATTGAACAGCTAGGTCATTTCCAAATAAATTAAGCTTAGTGTTTCACAGGACACCAGGACATGAATGGACAGACCAGCACGGATGCATGGACACCAACCTTGGGAACTAGACAACCGGTGGGAAATTGCTGTCTGACTCAGGGAACTCAAACTGCGGCTCTCTGATCGCCTAGAGAGGTGGGAATGGGCCAGACGTGGGAGGGAGATTCAAGAGCGAGGGGCCACACGTACCCCTACGGTACATTCAGATTGACATATGACCAATCAAACCAATATTGTAGAGCAAGAATCATTCCCCTGTAAATAAATAACTGTTAGAAAGGGAGAAAGAAACCCAAACAGATGGAATGAAATGAACAGAAACACATACTTTGCAATTCACACCGCAATTCAATTACAAACAAAAACAAAAACAAAGAAAAAACACTATAACCATTTTCGAAAAACAACAGACCTCTCCATGACCTTTGGTCGGGTGATGAGTTCTAACACACAACAAAAAAAGCCAACTTTTCCAAATCGTGAATATAAGTTATTTCACACATCGACTTTTCCATTTAAGTGTCTAACAAAGAAGCTTAAAATCATTGACTCACTACATAAGCATGGAATTATTTTAAACGTAAATTATGTTCTAGAGGATTCAGGAAGCACTTGGCACATGTGTAAGTGTATCAGACCTAAAACTGTAACTTAGTGGAAGAGTCAGGATAGTCTAAAAATGAATCCCTAACTAAAAGGAATCCGTGCAAGTCCCTGAGCACTTTGCATTTCATGAGAATGACAATCGCTCTTTATCTGGTCATCCAGGAAGGCTGTGGGTTTAGGAGCGAGGATGGGCTTGTTTTAAAGGGTGTTGAGAGCCTTGCAGGATCTTGGGCAATCAAATAGCTTCCTGAGCACTGACATTTATTTCTTAATTTTTAAATTTACAATTCATCCAAATCTTGCAGTCCAAAACAAACAAACAAACAAACAAAAATGTGAAAACATCACAGAAAAATAATATCTGAAAATATCTGATTGCCTTGTGATTCGTAGGGGATAAGCCTAAACTGCCCTTGAAATTGAGGGACTAGTGAATATTGGCCCTCAGATCTCATCATAATCAACGATGAGCAACTTTTGAAGAATTGCCAGAAGTATTTTCAAGTTCGCTGACTTCTCCTGAAGTCAAGATTGCTAGCTGTGATGATTTAAAAATCACTAATTGATAAACACCAATACAATTAATTAACATCCACATAGCCAATGTCTATAGAGCCAGGCATAACAGAGTCTAAATTAATCAGATGGGATTCCTATTTTGCAGTGCAGTTGATGAGACAAGTTACACAAGATAGGAGATAATATAAATGAAAAGTGAAGCTATATGAGCAGTGCTTTGGGGAATAAATACTGATGTATAAATCGTCACTTCTGCGAAGGATTATTTCATAGATCCAGCCTATGATTTCTTCATCTGTTCATAGACGTCAGTGTTTAAGTAAGGGTCTTTACTCCAGATGGAGCAAAGTGTGAATTTTCCAGATCCGTCAAATTGAATCCTCCAAGAAACAAATCATTTTCTCAGTCAACTTCTCTTAGAGATCTCTGAAAATTGAATTCTACATTACAAACACTTCCAACATTTCTGCCTGGAAAAATCAGAGTAGATGGAGCTGTGGTAGCCATTAGGAATATTCATAAGTATTCAGCCCATGGAGGACTGCACTTCCCCACTCCCTTGGAAATGAAGTGTGATCACTGACCATCTTTGGCCGGCGAAATATGCATCAAAGTGTCTCTGTCACTTCTGTTCGACGCTTCAAGGGTCAGCGTGTAAGTCACACATTCCCCTCCTCGCTACTGTACTGATGATGCAAAATGTCTGTGCAAATAAAGCCTCCCTCAGACTGGGTCTCTGAGACAGGAAAGGGCAGAGACCCCTGCTGACCCACACTGACCAAGTAGCATGAGCTAAAAGTTATCTTTAATTGTTTTAAGCTCAGAGTGTTGGGGGTTGGGGGCTGGGGGTTGAGTATTCCTGAAGGGATACCTAGCCTGTATTACATTGGAATTCTATTTAACCATTAACGGACAGAGCAAGGTCATTAACATCATGGCGTTGTTTGAAAGTGGACACTTCACATTAAAATCTAGATTTCTGGCGCCTGTTGGCAAAGACCCTGACACGTTTATACATGGTTGATCCCTTGAGCACATCAACAAGCAGGTATATATTCTCCAGCTCATGACAGCCCTCGTGACTCACTATGACCATACCTGAGCAGTCTTCCTCCCTGAGGGGGGGGGGGTGTAGATATTTGACTTTCATCCACTATCCTAAACGGTCTAAGCATCATCCACGTACTGTGCTGACTGTGGTCCACTGGAATTGCATCTCATTTCCAGTTAGAAACTTCAGTGATACCTGTAGCAACACGAAAAAGTACAAATATCCTCAATACAGCACAACAGTTAAGAAAATAGATTTTGGAATTCAGCTTCCTAGGTTCAAATACCGGCTCTACCATTTTCTATCTGTATCATCAGGGCAAATCACTTAGCCTCTTCAAATTCCAGTTTCCTTACAAACAGAGCGAGGATAATGACGATCCCAGCTTCAGAGTGTCTGATGAGCTAACACAGTCAAGGGCTTAGACAGTGCCTGACCCCGAATATGCATCCAGTATGTGTTGGATGATATTCTTTTTACTAGAAACAGAGTGATTTCTTCATGTATCCAGCCATCAAGGAATTCAATCAACCTGAAAGATACAGTGGAATTGTTCTGCAGATCTGATTCCAACCAGGACCTGTTTCTGGTAAAAATCAGGGCCCCAGAGCAGAAGCAAATGTCCTTGAGTTTTGTTGTCTCAGGCTAGATGCTGCGCTCAGACTCCTGGTAGGCTGTTCCTAGGAGCACGGGGAACACAGGCATGGAAGGGAGCCAACTGGAGACACACTTGCAAAAACTGTTTGTAGCCCCTGCCAAGTGAACATCAGGACTCAGTTCACTGATCCCAAGGCAATCAGAGAGGGCCACACAGCGTACTTTCTCCCATTCTGACAACTGTGGATGGCCACAGCCACACTGTCCAGGAAAGGGAATTGATGTGAACATTACCCTGCTGAAGGAAAGAGACTGACTTCAACTGAGAAGCTTGTGAGTCACTTCTGAAGAAGTGCATACAATATGCCTTCACCCTGCCCGTAACACATATTTCCATAACACACAGCGATGCACTCGATCGATGTGCATCCTCCAGTAAAGCCCAGCCCTGATGTCTTATAGGAGCCTCTCTGGCCATTGTCATAAGCGAGTCTAATTTTGTGTGAGGCCATGAAAACTCAGTGTTTTTCTTACGCTTGTGCTTATTGCGGGAGGTCTGAGAAGGCACTTCTGAAGGTTTATTCCTACCAGTCGTTGTCATTTTTATCGAGTCTTTATTTATTTTTTTATTTATTTATTTGTTAGTTCTACCAGTTTCTTGCTACCAACCCATCTCCCTCCACCCTCGTGCACACACGATCAGTCATGTAATCCCATGGACTTCGGCCCGCCAGACTCCTCTGTCCATGGATTTTTCCAGGCAAGAATACTGGAGTGGGTTGCCATTTCCTTCTCCATGTATCGAGTCTTTAAAGGTTCCATCACTGAGGTGTGGCTTCGACACGTGTACGAGGCTGAGTAGCAACATGCCCTTTCTCCCTAAGTGCAGTAGAAGTCATCCCCACTTCCCAACATGTCTGTCTTCCGGCCTCTGGAGCATGGATTGCTTGAGCTCACCACAGCGTCAGGATATTCTAGAAACCCTTCTGACTGCAGTCTCTTCAGGAGGTTGCAAGTGCTTCACACCTCAGGAATTTACAAAGCACTTTCTACAACCTCAGCTGGGAGAGGAGTCAACACTCGTGACAGTCACAGGCTTCCATGGCCTGGACTTGATTATGGGCTGTGCTTTCATAATCATCGTGTTTCCTATACCAACTAAGATGTCACTGAGAACTTTTTTCTCTATCATCATTGTATCTTTGATGTTCATTAGACATATTATGGGTTTTCCTAGATAGCTTCCCTTACGGATGAGGGTCATAGGTTAGCAGTACTTACTAAAACTGACTTCCAGGTAGCTGTGGTAGAACAGGAAAAAGAATGACCAACTGCTGTATTCTGAACATTATGTATGAAAATATTATTCGTTTTACTGTTTGCAGTCATCCAAGTCTAACGTTCTGAAATACGCATTCAGAAAAATCAAACAACCGCCTAGGTACTAGGCAGTCTCCCATCCAAGTACTAACCAGGCCCGACCCTGCTCAGTTTCCCAGATCAGAGGAGATAGGGCACGTTCAGGGTGGTACGGCCTTAGACCGAGGCGGCTGCCAGGCGCCCCAAGAGCCCCGCGTTGCGCCTCCCTTTCGTTCTGACCTGCCGGTCGGGCCTGGGGCCGCAGCTCTTGACCGGGCGCGCGCTGCACTTGAGCCTCACGACTGGACTCCGGCCGGCCAGGGCGGGCAGCTCGGGGGCCAGCAGAGGGCGCCCCGGCCCCGCACACCGCCAGCCCCGGCCAGCACCCGTCTGCCCCGCCCGGGCCTGGCGTGCCTGCGGGACCCGGGGTAGGGGGAGGAGGGATGGGTTGCGCGGCGAGGACATCTCGGTGCCCTGCCTCCCTGGGCCTCTTCAGGCTCGCGCCGCGCCGCACCGAACCCCCAACCCCCGCCCCCCACCATCCCGTTCGCTGCTCAGGGTCACGTGGCTCCGGACGTGTGTGGCTCCGGCCCGGGGCCGCGGTCCCCGGAGCCTCCTGCGGGCTTCGGAGCAGCCCAGCCGGGGCCCCAGGCGCCCATCCTGCCCGGTGCCCAAACCCACCGGAGCGCGTCAGCCCCGCCCTTTCGCCCTACCGAGGCCCGCCTTGCCCCCACGCCGCGGGCCCAGCACAGGACCTTCCTGAGAGAGCAGACGAGCGACAGGCAGGCACCCGGACAGACACTCGCACGCACCCACGCCAAGTGAGACAGAGGCAGAAAGAGACGAGGGTTCAGAGAGAGACTCGAAGACAGCGTGTGGGCAAGGGGGGCCTCGGGCAGGATGCCGGGCAGGTGCAGAGGCCACCCGGCCCTGAGCAGCGAACGGGATGGGGGCGGGGGGAGGCCGCCCAGCAGGGGCGGGCGTGGAGAGGCCCAGGGCGGGAGCGCACCCGAGACCTCCGCGCCCCGCCCCCCCCCCCCCCACACCCCCCCCCCCCCCCGCAGGCGCGCCGGGGCGCGCCGACAATAGCTTCTCCAGAGTTTGGCCACCTGAGTTTCTAACCTTGTGCGCAACTGAGTGATGACAGTGCATTGAACAGCTAGGTCATTTCCAAATAAATTAAGCTTAGTGTTTCACAGGACACCAGGACATGAATGGACAGACCAGCACGGATGCATGGACACCAACCTTGGGAACTAGACAACCGGTGGGAAATTGCTGTCTGACTCAGGGAACTCAAACTGCGGCTCTCTGATCGCCTAGAGAGGTGGGAATGGGCCAGACGTGGGAGGGAGATTCAAGAGCGAGGGGCCACACGTACCCCTACGGTACATTCAGATTGACATATGACCAATCAAACCAATATTGTAGAGCAAGAATCATTCCCCTGTAAATAAATAACTGTTAGAAAGAGAGAAAGAAACCCAAACAGATGGAATGAAATGAACAGAAACACATACTTTGCAATTCACACCGCAATTCAATTACAAACAAAAACAAAAACAAAGAAAAAACACTATAACCATTTTCGAAAAACAACAGACCTCTCCATGACCTTTGGTCGGGTGATGAGTTCTAACACACAACAAAAAAAGCCAACTTTTCCAAATCGTGAATATAAGTTATTTCACACATCGACTTTTCCATTTAAGTGTCTAACAAAGAAGCTTAAAATCATTGACTCACTACATAAGCATGGAATTATTTTAAACGTAAATTATGTTCTAGAGGATTCAGGAAGCACTTGGCACATGTGTAAGTGTATCAGACCTAAAACTGTAACTTAGTGGAAGAGTCAGGATAGTCTAAAAATGAATCCCTAACTAAAAGGAATCCGTGCAAGTCCCTGAGCACTTTGCATTTCATGAGAATGACAATCGCTCTTTATCTGGTCATCCAGGAAGGCTGTGGGTTTAGGAGCGAGGATGGGCTTGTTTTAAAGGGTGTTGAGAGCCTTGCAGGATCTTGGGCAATCAAATAGCTTCCTGAGCACTGACATTTATTTCTTAATTTTTAAATTTACAATTCATCCAAATCTTGCAGTCCAAAACAAACAAACAAACAAACAAAAATGTGAAAACATCACAGAAAAATAATATCTGAAAATATCTGATTGCCTTGTGATTCGTAGGGGATAAGCCTAAACTGCCCTTGAAATTGAGGGACTAGTGAATATTGGCCCTCAGATCTCATCATAATCAACGATGAGCAACTCTTGAAGAATTGCCAGAAGTATTTTCAAGTTCGCTGACTTCTCCTGAAGTCAAGATTGCTAGCTGTGATGATTTAAAAATCACTAATTGATAAACACCAATACAATTAATTAACATCCACATAGCCAATGTCTATAGAGCCAGGCATAACAGAGTCTAAATTAATCAGATGGGATTCCTATTTTGCAGTGCAGTTGATGAGACAAGTTACACAAGATAGGAGATAATATAAATGAAAAGTGAAGCTATATGAGCAGTGCTTTGGGGAATAAATACTGATGTATAAATCGTCACTTCTGCGAAGGATTATTTCATAGATCCAGCCTATGATTTCTTCATCTGTTCATAGACGTCAGTGTTTAAGTAAGGGTCTTTACTCCAGATGGAGCAAAGTGTGAATTTTCCAGATCCGTCAAATTGAATCCTCCAAGAAACAAATCATTTTTTGAGTCAACTTCTCTTAGAGATCTCTGAAAATTGAATTCTACATTACAAACACTTCCAACATTTCTGCCTGGAAAAATCAGAGTAGATGGAGCTGTGGTAGCCATTAGGAATATTCATAAGTATTCAGCCCATGGAGGACTGCACTTCCCCACTCCCTTGGAAATGAAGTGTGATCACTGACCATCTTTGGCCGGCGAAATATGCATCAAAGTGTCTCTGTCACTTCTGTTCGACGCTTCAAGGGTCAGCGTGTAAGTCACACATTCCCCTCCTCGCTACTGTACTGATGATGCAAAATGTCTGTGCAAATAAAGCCTCCCTCAGACTGGGTCTCTGAGACAGGAAAGGGCAGAGACCCCTGCTGACCCACACTGACCAAGTAGCATGAGCTAAAAGTTATCTTTAATTGTTTTAAGCTCAGAGTGTTGGGGGTTGGGGGCTGGGGGTTGAGTATTCCTGAAGGGATACCTAGCCTGTATTACATTGGAATTCTATTTAACCATTAACGGACAGAGCAAGGTCATTAACATCATGGCGTTGTTTGAAAGTGGACACTTCACATTAAAATCTAGATTTCTGGCGCCTGTTGGCAAAGACCCTGACACGTTTATACATGGTTGATCCCTTGAGCACATCAACAAGCAGGTATATATTCTCCAGCTCATGACAGCCCTCGTGACTCACTATGACCATACCTGAGCAGTCTTCCTCCCTGAGGGGGGGGTGTAGATATTTGACTTTCATCCGCTATCCTAAACGGTCTAAGCATCATCCACGTACTGTGCTGACTGTGGTCCACTGGAATTGCATCTCATTTCCAGTTAGAAACTTCAGTGATACCTGTAGCAACACGAAAAAGTACAAATATCCTCAATACAGCACAACAGTTAAGAAAATAGATTTTGGAATTCAGCTTCCTAGGTTCAAATACCGGCTCTACCATTTTCTATCTGTATCATCAGGGCAAATCACTTAGCCTCTTCAAATTCCAGTTTCCTTACAAACAGAGCGAGGATAATGACGATCCCAGCTTCAGAGTGTCTGATGAGCTAACACAGTCAAGGGCTTAGACAGTGCCTGACCCCGAATATGCATCCAGTATGTGTTGGATGATATTCTTTTTACTAGAAACAGAGTGATTTCTTCATGTATCCAGCCATCAAGGAATTCAATCAACCTGAAAGATACAGTGGAATTGTTCTGCAGATCTGATTCCAACCAGGACCTGTTTCTGGTAAAAATCAGGGCCCCAGAGCAGAAGCAAATGTCCTTGAGTTTTGTTGTCTCAGGCTAGATGCTGCGCTCAGACTCCTGGTAGGCTGTTCCTAGGAGCACGGGGAACACAGGCATGGTAGGGAGCCAACTGGAAACACACTTGCAAAAACTGTTTGTAGCCCCTGCCAAGTGAACATCAGGACTCAGTTCACTGATCCCAAGGCAATCAGAGAGGGCCACACAGCGTACTTTCTCCCATTCTGACAACTGTGGATGGCCACAGCCACACTGTCCAGGAAAGGGAATTGATGTGAACATTACCCTGCTGAAGGAAAGAGACTGACTTCAACTGAGAAGCTTGTGAGTCACTTCTGAAGAAGTGCATACAATATGCCTTCACCCTGCCCGTAACACATATTTCCATAACACACAGCGATGCACTCGATCGATGTGCATCCTCCAGTAAAGCCCAGCCCTGATGTCTTATAGGAGCCTCTCTGGCCATTGTCATAAGCGAGTCTAATTTTGTGTGAGGCCATGAAAACTCAGTGTTTTTCTTACGCTTGTGCTTATTGCGGGAGGTCTGAGAAGGCACTTCTGAAGGTTTATTCCTACCAGTCGTTGTCATTTTTATCGAGTCTTTATTTATTTTTTTATTTATTTATTTGTTAGTTCTACCAGTTTCTTGCTACCAACCCATCTCCCCATACCCTCGTGCACACACGATCAGTCATGTAATCCCATGGACTTCGGCCCGCCAGACTCCTCTGTCCATGGATTTTTCCAGGCAAGAATACTGGAGTGGGTTGCCATTTCCTTCTCCATGTATCGAGTCTTTAAAGGTTCCATCACTGAGGTGTGGCTTCGACACGTGTACGAGGCTGAGTAGCAACATGCCCTTTCTCCCTAAGTGCAGTAGAAGTCATCCCCACTTCCCAACATGTCTGTCTTCCGGCCTCTGGAGCATGGATTGCTTGAGCTCACCACAGCGTCAGGATATTCTAGAAACCCTTCTGACTGCAGTCTCTTCAGGAGGTTGCAAGTGCTTCACACCTCAGGAATTTACAAAGCACTTTCTACAACCTCAGCTGGGAGAGGAGTCAACACTCGTGACAGTCACAGGCTTCCATGGCCTGGACTTGATTATGGGCTGTGCTTTCATAATCATCGTGTTTCCTATACCAACTAAGATGTCACTGAGAACTTTTTTCTCTATCATCATTGTATCTTTGATGTTCATTAGACATATTATGGGTTTTCCTAGATAGCTTCCCTTACGGATGAGGGTCATAGGTTAGCAGTACTTACTAAAACTGACTTCCAGGTAGCTGTGGTAGAACAGGAAAAAGAATGACCAACTGCTGTATTCTGAACATTATGTATGAAAATATTATTCGTTTTACTGTTTGCAGTCATCCAAGTCTAACGTTCTGAAATACGCATTCAGAAAAATCAAACAACCGCCTAGGTACTAGGCAGTCTCCCATCCAAGTACTAACCAGGCCCGACCCTGCTCAGTTTCCCAGATCAGAGGAGATAGGGCACGTTCAGGGTGGTACGGCCTTAGACCGAGGCGGCTGCCAGGTGCCCCAAGAGCCCCGCGTTGCGCCTCCCTTTCGTTCTGACCTGCCGGTCGGGCCTGGGGCCTCAGCTCTTGACCGGGCGCGCACTGCACTTGAGCCTCACGACTGGACTCCGGCCGGCCAGGGCGGGCAGCTCGGGGGCCAGCAGAGGGCGCCCCGGCCCCGCACACCGCCAGCCCCGGCCAGCACCCGTCTGCCCCGCCCGGGCCTGGCGTGCCTGCGGGACCCGGGGTAGGGGGAGGAGGGATGGGTTGTGCGGCGAGGACATCTCGGTGCCCTGCCTCCCTGGGCCTCTTCAGGCTCGCGCCGCGCCGCACCGAACCCCCAACCCCCGCCCCCCACCATCCCGTCCGCTGCTCAGGGTCACGTGGCTCCGGACGTGTGTGGCTTCGGCCCGGGGCCGCGGTCCCCGGAGCCTCCTGCGGGCTTCGGAGCAGCCCAGCCGGGGCCCCAGGCGCCCATCCTGCCCGGTGCCCAAACCCACCGGAGCGCGTCAGCCCCGCCCTTTCGCCCTACCGGGGCCCGCCTTGCCCCCACGCCGCGGGCCCAGCACAGGACCTTCCTGAGAGAGCAGACGAGCGACAGGCAGGCACCCGGACAGACACTCGCACGCACCCACGCCAAGTGAGACAGAGGCAGAAAGAGACGAGGGTTCAGAGAGAGACTCGAAGACAGCGTGTGGGCAAGGGGGGCCTCGGGCAGGATGCCGGGCAGGTGCAGAGGCCACCCGGCCCTGAGCAGCGAACGGGATGGGGGCGGGGGGAGGCCGCCCAGCAGGGGCGGGCCTGGAGAGGCCCAGGGCGGGAGCGCACCCGAGACCTCCGCGCCCCGCCCCCCTCCCCCCAACACCCCCCTCCCCCCCCCCCGCAGGCACGCCGGGGCGCGCCGACAATAGCTTCTCCAGAGTTTGGCCACCTGAGTTTCTAACCTTGTGCGCAACTGAGTGATGACAGTGCATTGAACAGCTAGGTCATTTCCAAATAAATTAAGCTTAGTGTTTCACAGGACACCAGGACATGAATGGACAGACCAGCACGGATGCATGGACACCAACCTTGGGAACTAGACAACCGGTGGGAAATTGCTGTCTGACTCAGGGAACTCAAACTGCGGCTCTCTGATCGCCTAGAGAGGTGGGAATGGGCCAGACGTGGGAGGGAGATTCAAGAGCGAGGGGCCACACGTACCCCTACGGTACATTCAGATTGACATATGACCAATCAAACCAATATTGTAGAGCAAGAATCATTCCCCTGTAAATAAATAACTGTTAGAAAGAGAGAAAGAAACCCAAACAGATGGAATGAAATGAACAGAAACACATACTTTGCAATTCACACCGCAATTCAATTACAAACAAAAACAAAGAAAAAACACTATAACCATTTTCGAAAAACAACAGACCTCTCCATGACCTTTGGTCGGGTGATGAGTTCTAACACACAACAAAAAAAGCCAGCTTTTCCAAATCGTGAATATAAGTTATTTCACACATCGACTTTTCCATTTAAGTGTCTAACAAAGAAGCTTAAAATCATTGACTCACTACATAAGCATGGAATTATTTTAAACGTAAATTATGTTCTAGAGGATTCAGGAAGCACTTGGCACATGTGTAAGTGTATCAGACCTAAAACTGTAACTTAGTGGAAGAGTCAGGATAGTCTAAAAATGAATCCCTAACTAAAAGGAATCCGTGCAAGTCCCTGAGCACTTTGCATTTCATGAGAATGACAATCGCTCTTTATCTGGTCATCCAGGAAGGCTGTGGGTTTAGGAGCGAGGATGGGCTTGTTTTAAAGGGTGTTGAGAGCCTTGCAGGATCTTGGGCAATCAAATAGCTTCCTGAGCACTGACATTTATTTCTTAATTTTTAAATTTACAATTCATCCAAATCTTGCAGTCCAAAACAAACAAACAAACAAAAAAAAAGTGAAAACATCACAGAAAAATAATATCTGAAAATATCTGATGGCCTTGTGATTCGTAGGGGATAAGCCTAAACTGCCCTTGAAATTGAGGGACTAGTGAATATTGGCCCTCAGATCTCATCATAATCAACGATGAGCAACTTTTGAAGAATTGCCAGAAGTATTTTCAAGTTCGCTGACTTCTCCTGAAGTCAAGATTGCTAGCTGTGATGATTTAAAAATCACTAATTGATAAACACCAATACAATTAATTAACATCCACATAGCCAATGTCTATAGAGCCAGGCATAACAGAGTCTAAATTAATCAGATGGGATTCCTATTTTGCAGTGCAGTTGATGAGACAAGTTACACAAGATAGGAGATAATATAAATGAAAAGTGAAGCTATATGAGCAGTGCTTTGGGGAATAAATACTGATGTATAAATCGTCACTTCTGCGAAGGATTATTTCATAGATCCAGCCTATGATTTCTTCATCTGTTCATAGACGTCAGTGTTTAAGTAAGGGTCTTTACTCCAGATGGAGCAAAGTGTGAATTTTCCAGATCCGTCAAATTGAATCCTCCAAGAAACAAATCATTTTCTCAGTCAACTTCTCTTAGAGATCTCTGAAAATTGAATTCTACATTACAAACACTTCCAACATTTCTGCCTGGAAAAATCAGAGTAGATGGAGCTGTGGTAGCCATTAGGAATATTCATAAGTATTCAGCCCATGGAGGACTGCACTTCCCCACTCCCTTGGAAATGAAGTGTGATCACTGACCATCTTTGGCCGGCGAAATATGCATCAAAGTGTCTCTGTCACTTCTGTTCGACGCTTCAAGGGTCAGCGTGTAAGTCACACATTCCCCTCCTCGCTACTGTACTGATGATGCAAAATGTCTGTGCAAATAAAGCCTCCCTCAGACTGGGTCTCTGAGACAGGAAAGGGCAGAGACCCCTGCTGACCCACACTGACCAAGTAGCATGAGCTAAAAGTTATCTTTATTTGTTTTAAGCTCAGAGTGTTGGGGGTGGGGGGCTGGGGGTTGAGTATTCCTGAAGGGATACCTAGCCTGTATTACATTGGAATTCTATTTAACCATTAACGGACAGAGCAAGGTCATTAACATCATGGCGTTGTTTGAAAGTGGACACTTCACATTAAAATCTAGATTTCTGGCGCCTGTTGGCAAAGACCCTGACACGTTTATACATGGTTGATCCCTTGAGCACATCAACAAGCAGGTATATATTCTCCAGCTCATGACAGCCCTCGTGACTCACTATGACCATACCTGAGCAGTCTTCCTCCCTGAGGGGGGGGTGTAGATATTTGACTTTCATCCGCTATCCTAAACGGTCTAAGCATCATCCACGTACTGTGCTGACTGTGGTCCACTGGAATTGCATCTCATTTCCAGTTAGAAACTTCAGTGATACCTGTAGCAACACGAAAAAGTACAAATATCCTCAATACAGCACAACAGTTAAGAAAATAGATTTTGGAATTCAGCTTCCTAGGTTCAAATACCGGCTCTACCATTTTCTATCTGTATCATCAGGGCAAATCACTTAGCCTCTTCAAATTCCAGTTTCCTTACAAACAGAGCGAGGATAATGACGATCCCAGCTTCAGAGTGTCTGATGAGCTAACACAGTCAAGGGCTTAGACAGTGCCTGACCCCGAATATGCATCCAGTATGTGTTGGATGATATTCTTTTTACTAGAAACAGAGTGATTTCTTCATGTATCCAGCCATCAAGGAATTCAATCAACCTGAAAGATACAGTGGAATTGTTCTGCAGATCTGATTCCAACCAGGACCTGTTTCTGGTAAAAATCAGGGCCCCAGAGCAGAAGCAAATGTCCTTGAGTTTTGTTGTCTCAGGCTAGATGCTGCGCTCAGACTCCTGGTAGGCTGTTCCTAGGAGCACGGGGAACACAGGCATGGAAGGGAGCCAACTGGAGACACACTTGCAAAAACTGTTTGTAGCCCCTGCCAAGTGAACATCAGGACTCAGTTCACTGATCCCAAGGCAATCAGAGAGGGCCACACAGCGTACTTTCTCCCATTCTGACAACTGTGGATGGCCACAGCCACACTGTCCAGGAAAGGGAATTGATGTGAACATTACCCTGCTGAAGGAAAGAGACTGACTTCAACTGAGAAGCTTGTGAGTCACTTCTGAAGAAGTGCATACAATATGCCTTCACCCTGCCCGTAACACATATTTCCATAACACACAGCGATGCACTCGATCGATGTGCATCCTCCAGTAAAGCCCAGCCCTGATGTCTTATAGGAGCCTCTCTGGCCATTGTCATAAGCGAGTCTAATTTTGTGTGAGGCCATGAAAACTCAGTGTTTTTCTTACGCTTGTGCTTATTGCGGGAGGTCTGAGAAGGCACTTCTGAAGGTTTATTCCTACCAGTCGTTGTCATTTTTATCGAGTCTTTATTTATTTTTTTATTTATTTATTTGTTAGTTCTACCAGTTTCTTGCTACCAACCCATCTCCCTCCACCCTCGTGCACACACGATCAGTCATGTAATCCCATGGACTTCGGCCCGCCAGACTCCTCTGTCCATGGATTTTTCCAGGCAAGAATACTGGAGTGGGTTGCCATTTCCTTCTCCATGTATCGAGTCTTTAAAGGTTCCATCACTGAGGTGTGGCTTCGACACGTGTACGAGGCTGAGTAGCAACATGCCCTTTCTCCCTAAGTGCAGTAGAAGTCATCCCCACTTCCCAACATGTCTGTCTTCCGGCCTCTGGAGCATGGATTGCTTGAGCTCACCACAGCGTCAGGATATTCTAGAAACCCTTCTGACTGCAGTCTCTTCAGGAGGTTGCAAGTGCTTCACACCTCAGGAATTTACAAAGCACTTTCTACAACCTCAGCTGGGAGAGGAGTCAACACTCGTGACAGTCACAGGCTTCCATGGCCTGGACTTGATTATGGGCTGTGCTTTCATAATCATCGTGTTTCCTATACCAACTAAGATGTCACTGAGAACTTTTTTCTCTATCATCATTGTATCTTTGATGTTCATTAGACATATTATGGGTTTTCCTAGATAGCTTCCCTTACGGATGAGGGTCATAGGTTAGCAGTACTTACTAAAACTGACTTCCAGGTAGCTGTGGTAGAACAGGAAAAAGAATGACCAACTGCTGTATTCTGAACATTATGTATGAAAATATTATTCGTTTTACTGTTTGCAGTCATCCAAGTCTAACGTTCTGAAATACGCATTCAGAAAAATCAAACAACCGCCTAGGTACTAGGCAGTCTCCCATCCAAGTACTAACCAGGCCCGACCCTGCTCAGTTTCCCAGATCAGAGGAGATAGGGCACGTTCAGGGTGGTACGGCCTTAGACCGAGGCGGCTGCCAGGCGCCCCAAGAGCCCCGCGTTGCGCCTCCCTTTCGTTCTGACCTGCCGGTCGGGCCTGGGGCCGCAGCTCTTGACCGGGCGCGCGCTGCACTTGAGCCTCACGACTGGACTCCGGCCGGCCAGGGCGGGCAGCTCGGGGGCCAGCAGAGGGCGCCCCGGCCCCGCACACCGCCAGCCCCGGCCAGCACCCGTCTGCCCCGCCCGGGCCTGGCGTGCCTGCGGGACCCGGGGTAGGGGGAGGAGGGATGGGTTGCGCGGCGAGGACATCTCGGTGCCCTGCCTCCCTGGGCCTCTTCAGGCTCGCGCCGCGCCGCACCGAACCCCCAACCCCCGCCCCCCACCATCCCGTTCGCTGCTCAGGGTCACGTGGCTCCGGACGTGTGTGGCTCCGGCCCGGGGCCGCGGTCCCCGGAGCCTCCTGCGGGCTTCGGAGCAGCCCAGCCGGGGCCCCAGGCGCCCATCCTGCCCGGTGCCCAAACCCACCGGAGCGCGTCAGCCCCGCCCTTTCGCCCTACCGAGGCCCGCCTTGCCCCCACGCCGCGGGCCCAGCACAGGACCTTCCTGAGAGAGCAGACGAGCGACAGGCAGGCACCCGGACAGACACTCGCACGCACCCACGCCAAGTGAGACAGAGGCAGAAAGAGACGAGGGTTCAGAGAGAGACTCGAAGACAGCGTGTGGGCAAGGGGGGCCTCGGGCAGGATGCCGGGCAGGTGCAGAGGCCACCCGGCCCTGAGCAGCGAACGGGATGGGGGCGGGGGGAGGCCGCCCAGCAGGGGCGGGCGTGGAGAGGCCCAGGGCGGGAGCGCACCCGAGACCTCCGCGCCCCCCCCCCCCCCCCCCAACCCCCCCCCCCCCCCCCGCAGGCGCGCCGGGGCGCGCCGACAATAGCTTCTCCAGAGTTTGGCCACCTGAGTTTCTAACCTTGTGCGCAACTGAGTGATGACAGTGCATTGAACAGCTAGGTCATTTCCAAATAAATTAAGCTTAGTGTTTCACAGGACACCAGGACATGAATGGACAGACCAGCACGGATGCATGGACACCAACCTTGGGAACTAGACAACCGGTGGGAAATTGCTGTCTGACTCAGGGAACTCAAACTGCGGCTCTCTGATCGCCTAGAGAGGTGGGAATGGGCCAGACGTGGGAGGGAGATTCAAGAGCGAGGGGCCACACGTACCCCTACGGTACATTCAGATTGACATATGACCAATCAAACCAATATTGTAGAGCAAGAATCATTCCCCTGTAAATAAATAACTGTTAGAAAGAGAGAAAGAAACCCAAACAGATGGAATGAAATGAACAGAAACACATACTTTGCAATTCACACCGCAATTCAATTACAAACAAAAACAAAAACAAAGAAAAAACACTATAACCATTTTCGAAAAACAACAGACCTCTCCATGACCTTTGGTCGGGTGATGAGTTCTAACACACAACAAAAAAAGCCAACTTTTCCAAATCGTGAATATAAGTTATTTCACACATCGACTTTTCCATTTAAGTGTCTAACAAAGAAGCTTAAAATCATTGACTCACTACATAAGCATGGAATTATTTTAAACGTAAATTATGTTCTAGAGGATTCAGGAAGCACTTGGCACATGTGTAAGTGTATCAGACCTAAAACTGTAACTTAGTGGAAGAGTCAGGATAGTCTAAAAATGAATCCCTAACTAAAAGGAATCCGTGCAAGTCCCTGAGCACTTTGCATTTCATGAGAATGACAATCGCTCTTTATCTGGTCATCCAGGAAGGCTGTGGGTTTAGGAGCGAGGATGGGCTTGTTTTAAAGGGTGTTGAGAGCCTTGCAGGATCTTGGGCAATCAAATAGCTTCCTGAGCACTGACATTTATTTCTTAATTTTTAAATTTACAATTCATCCAAATCTTGCAGTCCAAAACAAACAAACAAACAAACAAAAATGTGAAAACATCACAGAAAAATAATATCTGAAAATATCTGATTGCCTTGTGATTCGTAGGGGATAAGCCTAAACTGCCCTTGAAATTGAGGGACTAGTGAATATTGGCCCTCAGATCTCATCATAATCAACGATGAGCAACTCTTGAAGAATTGCCAGAAGTATTTTCAAGTTCGCTGACTTCTCCTGAAGTCAAGATTGCTAGCTGTGATGATTTAAAAATCACTAATTGATAAACACCAATACAATTAATTAACATCCACATAGCCAATGTCTATAGAGCCAGGCATAACAGAGTCTAAATTAATCAGATGGGATTCCTATTTTGCAGTGCAGTTGATGAGACAAGTTACACAAGATAGGAGATAATATAAATGAAAAGTGAAGCTATATGAGCAGTGCTTTGGGGAATAAATACTGATGTATAAATCGTCACTTCTGCGAAGGATTATTTCATAGATCCAGCCTATGATTTCTTCATCTGTTCATAGACGTCAGTGTTTAAGTAAGGGTCTTTACTCCAGATGGAGCAAAGTGTGAATTTTCCAGATCCGTCAAATTGAATCCTCCAAGAAACAAATCATTTTTTGAGTCAACTTCTCTTAGAGATCTCTGAAAATTGAATTCTACATTACAAACACTTCCAACATTTCTGCCTGGAAAAATCAGAGTAGATGGAGCTGTGGTAGCCATTAGGAATATTCATAAGTATTCAGCCCATGGAGGACTGCACTTCCCCACTCCCTTGGAAATGAAGTGTGATCACTGACCATCTTTGGCCGGCGAAATATGCATCAAAGTGTCTCTGTCACTTCTGTTCGACGCTTCAAGGGTCAGCGTGTAAGTCACACATTCCCCTCCTCGCTACTGTACTGATGATGCAAAATGTCTGTGCAAATAAAGCCTCCCTCAGACTGGGTCTCTGAGACAGGAAAGGGCAGAGACCCCTGCTGACCCACACTGACCAAGTAGCATGAGCTAAAAGTTATCTTTAATTGTTTTAAGCTCAGAGTGTTGGGGGTTGGGGGCTGGGGGTTGAGTATTCCTGAAGGGATACCTAGCCTGTATTACATTGGAATTCTATTTAACCATTAACGGACAGAGCAAGGTCATTAACATCATGGCGTTGTTTGAAAGTGGACACTTCACATTAAAATCTAGATTTCTGGCGCCTGTTGGCAAAGACCCTGACACGTTTATACATGGTTGATCCCTTGAGCACATCAACAAGCAGGTATATATTCTCCAGCTCATGACAGCCCTCGTGACTCACTATGACCATACCTGAGCAGTCTTCCTCCCTGAGGGGGGGGTGTAGATATTTGACTTTCATCCGCTATCCTAAACGGTCTAAGCATCATCCACGTACTGTGCTGACTGTGGTCCACTGGAATTGCATCTCATTTCCAGTTAGAAACTTCAGTGATACCTGTAGCAACACGAAAAAGTACAAATATCCTCAATACAGCACAACAGTTAAGAAAATAGATTTTGGAATTCAGCTTCCTAGGTTCAAATACCGGCTCTACCATTTTCTATCTGTATCATCAGGGCAAATCACTTAGCCTCTTCAAATTCCAGTTTCCTTACAAACAGAGCGAGGATAATGACGATCCCAGCTTCAGAGTGTCTGATGAGCTAACACAGTCAAGGGCTTAGACAGTGCCTGACCCCGAATATGCATCCAGTATGTGTTGGATGATATTCTTTTTACTAGAAACAGAGTGATTTCTTCATGTATCCAGCCATCAAGGAATTCAATCAACCTGAAAGATACAGTGGAATTGTTCTGCAGATCTGATTCCAACCAGGACCTGTTTCTGGTAAAAATCAGGGCCCCAGAGCAGAAGCAAATGTCCTTGAGTTTTGTTGTCTCAGGCTAGATGCTGCGCTCAGACTCCTGGTAGGCTGTTCCTAGGAGCACGGGGAACACAGGCATGGTAGGGAGCCAACTGGAAACACACTTGCAAAAACTGTTTGTAGCCCCTGCCAAGTGAACATCAGGACTCAGTTCACTGATCCCAAGGCAATCAGAGAGGGCCACACAGCGTACTTTCTCCCATTCTGACAACTGTGGATGGCCACAGCCACACTGTCCAGGAAAGGGAATTGATGTGAACATTACCCTGCTGAAGGAAAGAGACTGACTTCAACTGAGAAGCTTGTGAGTCACTTCTGAAGAAGTGCATACAATATGCCTTCACCCTGCCCGTAACACATATTTCCATAACACACAGCGATGCACTCGATCGATGTGCATCCTCCAGTAAAGCCCAGCCCTGATGTCTTATAGGAGCCTCTCTGGCCATTGTCATAAGCGAGTCTAATTTTGTGTGAGGCCATGAAAACTCAGTGTTTTTCTTACGCTTGTGCTTATTGCGGGAGGTCTGAGAAGGCACTTCTGAAGGTTTATTCCTACCAGTCGTTGTCATTTTTATCGAGTCTTTATTTATTTTTTTATTTATTTATTTGTTAGTTCTACCAGTTTCTTGCTACCAACCCATCTCCCCATACCCTCGTGCACACACGATCAGTCATGTAATCCCATGGACTTCGGCCCGCCAGACTCCTCTGTCCATGGATTTTTCCAGGCAAGAATACTGGAGTGGGTTGCCATTTCCTTCTCCATGTATCGAGTCTTTAAAGGTTCCATCACTGAGGTGTGGCTTCGACACGTGTACGAGGCTGAGTAGCAACATGCCCTTTCTCCCTAAGTGCAGTAGAAGTCATCCCCACTTCCCAACATGTCTGTCTTCCGGCCTCTGGAGCATGGATTGCTTGAGCTCACCACAGCGTCAGGATATTCTAGAAACCCTTCTGACTGCAGTCTCTTCAGGAGGTTGCAAGTGCTTCACACCTCAGGAATTTACAAAGCACTTTCTACAACCTCAGCTGGGAGAGGAGTCAACACTCGTGACAGTCACAGGCTTCCATGGCCTGGACTTGATTATGGGCTGTGCTTTCATAATCATCGTGTTTCCTATACCAACTAAGATGTCACTGAGAACTTTTTTCTCTATCATCATTGTATCTTTGATGTTCATTAGACATATTATGGGTTTTCCTAGATAGCTTCCCTTACGGATGAGGGTCATAGGTTAGCAGTACTTACTAAAACTGACTTCCAGGTAGCTGTGGTAGAACAGGAAAAAGAATGACCAACTGCTGTATTCTGAACATTATGTATGAAAATATTATTCGTTTTACTGTTTGCAGTCATCCAAGTCTAACGTTCTGAAATACGCATTCAGAAAAATCAAACAACCGCCTAGGTACTAGGCAGTCTCCCATCCAAGTACTAACCAGGCCCGACCCTGCTCAGTTTCCCAGATCAGAGGAGATAGGGCACGTTCAGGGTGGTACGGCCTTAGACCGAGGCGGCTGCCAGGTGCCCCAAGAGCCCCGCGTTGCGCCTCCCTTTCGTTCTGACCTGCCGGTCGGGCCTGGGGCCGCAGCTCTTGACCGGGCGCGCACTGCACTTGAGCCTCACGACTGGACTCCGGCCGGCCAGGGCGGGCAGCTCGGGGGCCAGCAGAGGGCGCCCCGGCCCCGCACACCGCCAGCCCCGGCCAGCACCCGTCTGCCCCGCCCGGGCCTGGCGTGCCTGCGGGACCCGGGGTAGGGGGAGGAGGGATGGGTTGTGCGGCGAGGACATCTCGGTGCCCTGCCTCCCTGGGCCTCTTCAGGCTCGCGCCGCGCCGCACCGAACCCCCAACCCCCGCCCCCCACCATCCCGTCCGCTGCTCAGGGTCACGTGGCTCCGGACGTGTGTGGCTTCGGCCCGGGGCCGCGGTCCCCGGAGCCTCCTGCGGGCTTCGGAGCAGCCCAGCCGGGGCCCCAGGCGCCCATCCTGCCCGGTGCCCAAACCCACCGGAGCGCGTCAGCCCCGCCCTTTCGCCCTACCGGGGCCCGCCTTGCCCCCACGCCGCGGGCCCAGCACAGGACCTTCCTGAGAGAGCAGACGAGCGACAGGCAGGCACCCGGACAGACACTCGCACGCACCCACGCCAAGTGAGACAGAGGCAGAAAGAGACGAGGGTTCAGAGAGAGACTCGAAGACAGCGTGTGGGCAAGGGGGGCCTCGGGCAGGATGCCGGGCAGGTGCAGAGGCCACCCGGCCCTGAGCAGCGAACGGGATGGGGGCGGGGGGAGGCCGCCCAGCAGGGGCGGGCCTGGAGAGGCCCAGGGCGGGAGCGCACCCGAGACCTCCGCGCCCCGCCCCCCTCCCCCCAACACCCCCCTCCCCCCCCCCCGCAGGCACGCCGGGGCGCGCCGACAATAGCTTCTCCAGAGTTTGGCCACCTGAGTTTCTAACCTTGTGCGCAACTGAGTGATGACAGTGCATTGAACAGCTAGGTCATTTCCAAATAAATTAAGCTTAGTGTTTCACAGGACACCAGGACATGAATGGACAGACCAGCACGGATGCATGGACACCAACCTTGGGAACTAGACAACCGGTGGGAAATTGCTGTCTGACTCAGGGAACTCAAACTGCGGCTCTCTGATCGCCTAGAGAGGTGGGAATGGGCCAGACGTGGGAGGGAGATTCAAGAGCGAGGGGCCACACGTACCCCTACGGTACATTCAGATTGACATATGACCAATCAAACCAATATTGTAGAGCAAGAATCATTCCCCTGTAAATAAATAACTGTTAGAAAGAGAGAAAGAAACCCAAACAGATGGAATGAAATGAACAGAAACACATACTTTGCAATTCACACCGCAATTCAATTACAAACAAAAACAAAGAAAAAACACTATAACCATTTTCGAAAAACAACAGACCTCTCCATGACCTTTGGTCGGGTGATGAGTTCTAACACACAACAAAAAAAGCCAGCTTTTCCAAATCGTGAATATAAGTTATTTCACACATCGACTTTTCCATTTAAGTGTCTAACAAAGAAGCTTAAAATCATTGACTCACTACATAAGCATGGAATTATTTTAAACGTAAATTATGTTCTAGAGGATTCAGGAAGCACTTGGCACATGTGTAAGTGTATCAGACCTAAAACTGTAACTTAGTGGAAGAGTCAGGATAGTCTAAAAATGAATCCCTAACTAAAAGGAATCCGTGCAAGTCCCTGAGCACTTTGCATTTCATGAGAATGACAATCGCTCTTTATCTGGTCATCCAGGAAGGCTGTGGGTTTAGGAGCGAGGATGGGCTTGTTTTAAAGGGTGTTGAGAGCCTTGCAGGATCTTGGGCAATCAAATAGCTTCCTGAGCACTGACATTTATTTCTTAATTTTTAAATTTACAATTCATCCAAATCTTGCAGTCCAAAACAAACAAACAAACAAAAAAAAAGTGAAAACATCACAGAAAAATAATATCTGAAAATATCTGATGGCCTTGTGATTCGTAGGGGATAAGCCTAAACTGCCCTTGAAATTGAGGGACTAGTGAATATTGGCCCTCAGATCTCATCATAATCAACGATGAGCAACTTTTGAAGAATTGCCAGAAGTATTTTCAAGTTCGCTGACTTCTCCTGAAGTCAAGATTGCTAGCTGTGATGATTTAAAAATCACTAATTGATAAACACCAATACAATTAATTAACATCCACATAGCCAATGTCTATAGAGCCAGGCATAACAGAGTCTAAATTAATCAGATGGGATTCCTATTTTGCAGTGCAGTTGATGAGACAAGTTACACAAGATAGGAGATAATATAAATGAAAAGTGAAGCTATATGAGCAGTGCTTTGGGGAATAAATACTGATGTATAAATCGTCACTTCTGCGAAGGATTATTTCATAGATCCAGCCTATGATTTCTTCATCTGTTCATAGACGTCAGTGTTTAAGTAAGGGTCTTTACTCCAGATGGAGCAAAGTGTGAATTTTCCAGATCCGTCAAATTGAATCCTCCAAGAAACAAATCATTTTCTCAGTCAACTTCTCTTAGAGATCTCTGAAAATTGAATTCTACATTACAAACACTTCCAACATTTCTGCCTGGAAAAATCAGAGTAGATGGAGCTGTGGTAGCCATTAGGAATATTCATAAGTATTCAGCCCATGGAGGACTGCACTTCCCCACTCCCTTGGAAATGAAGTGTGATCACTGACCATCTTTGGCCGGCGAAATATGCATCAAAGTGTCTCTGTCACTTCTGTTCGACGCTTCAAGGGTCAGCGTGTAAGTCACACATTCCCCTCCTCGCTACTGTACTGATGATGCAAAATGTCTGTGCAAATAAAGCCTCCCTCAGACTGGGTCTCTGAGACAGGAAAGGGCAGAGACCCCTGCTGACCCACACTGACCAAGTAGCATGAGCTAAAAGTTATCTTTAATTGTTTTAAGCTCAGAGTGTTGGGGGTGGGGGGCTGGGGGTTGAGTATTCCTGAAGGGATACCTAGCCTGTATTACATTGGAATTCTATTTAACCATTAACGGACAGAGCAAGGTCATTAACATCATGGCGTTGTTTGAAAGTGGACACTTCACATTAAAATCTA